>NC_049216.1:24485435-24845435 GCF_013347855.1 Anguilla anguilla | reverse complement strand
ACAAACAGGACTACTTTTAGACACAAAAGCCTTTCCCGCGGACAGTTTCCTGCCAGTCACATCGACTCAGACTCAGACTCAGACGATTTGCACGCTCGCATTTCACCTCAGGAGCGGTGATCTGATGTCTGAGCTCCCACCCCTGACTTTATTAAACGAAAACAAGAGTTCAGAGCACAGGGAAGTGTACAGTTAATCCACAGCCGCAAGGTCCTGATAAAATCACTGTGGGAATGTTGTGAAAGAATGAAACAAAGAATGAAAGAAAGAGAGAAAGAAATGCAGCCACACTGTCCCGCTTGTTTCTCCCTCCTTTTTATTCTGCTGATAAATGATGCAAAATGCAACCTTTCCAGCTCGCGGCCGAGCTCACCCCCAGCAGTGCCCAGCAATGCAAAAAGGCTGAAACAAGTGCCCCTGCTTTTAAGCTTTAGGGAAAACAGACATAAAGCAGTTGAGAGAAGAAGAAAAAGCATTTCAAGGGGCCAAGAGAATGTCTGCCTGGTTACAGCACTCAGCACCTCAGACAAGCATGAAACAGTACAGTGGAAAAGAGGGGAGCACACCCAGTTACAGAAAATACGAGATGGTCTTCCTCTATCCCAGCAGTAATCAGAGGGAGCAGGAGTTCTCCTCCTCTATCCCAGCAGTAATCAGAGGGAACAGGAGTTCTCCTCCTCTATCCCAGCAGTAATCAGAGGGAGCAGGAGTTCTCCTCCTCTATCCCAGCAGTAATCAGAGGGAGCAGGAGTTCTCCTCCTCTATCCCAGCAGTAATCAGAGGGAGCAGGAGTTCTCCTCCTCTATCCCAGCAGTAATCAGAGGGAGCAGGAGTTCTCTTCCTCTAACCCAGCAGCATTCAGAGGGAGCAGGAGTTCTCCTCCTCTATCCCAGCAGTAATCAGAGGGAGCAGGAGTTCTCCTCCTCTATCCCAGCCGTAAGCACAGGGAGCAGGAGTTCTCCTCCTCTATCCCAGCAGTAATCAGAGGGAGCAGGAGTTCTCCTCCTCTATCCCAGCAGTAATCAGAGGGAGCAGGAGTTCTCCTCCTCTATCCCAGCCATAAGCACAGGGAGCAGGAGTTCTCCTCCTCCATCCCAGCCGTAAGCACAGGGAGCAGGAGTTCTCCTCCTCTATCCCAGCAGTAATCAGAGGGAGCAGGAGTTCTCCTCCTCTATCCCAGCAGTAATCAGAGGGAGCAGGAGTTCTCCTCCTCTATCCCAGCAGCATTCAGAGGGAGCAGGAGTTCTCCTCCTCTATCCCAGCAGTAATCAGAGGGAGCAGGAGTTCTCCTCCTCTATCCCAGCAGTAATCAGAGGGAGCAGGAGTTCTCCTCCTCTATCCCAGCAGTAATCAGAGGGAGCAGGAGTTCTCCTCCTCCATCCCAGCCGTAAGCACAGGGAGCAGGAGTTCTCCTCCTCTGTCCCAGCAGTAATCACAGGGAGCAGGAGTTCTCCTCCTCTATCCCAGCCGTAAGCACAGGGAGCAGGCGGAATGGCCAGGGAGGCAGGGGCCGGCGCGTGTGAAGGCAAACGCACTCGTTTCAGATCGCACGTCCCGGCGGGGCCATTCCGTGGGCCGTCTACGAAGCGGCAGCACATAAACCGTTGCTAATGAAGAGCGCCCACATTATTTATTTATAAGAGAAATTACAGGAAGGCCTAAGTGCACGGTGCTGTTAATTAAGCACATCATCCTCACTGATGCACAGACTTAACTAATCCAACTGAAAGCCTTCCTGCATGGTGCCGTGAGAGAACCAGCATGATAAAATACTACGCATGTTACCACCCAAGGCATGCAGGCAACTCCAGATACAGAGACTGTGCCATCTAATGAGAAACAAAACTGTGCAACACGATACAGTTCTATCACGGATTTATAAACTTTAATAAATGATTTGTAATAATATAACAATTGAGTAGAGATGTAATAATAGATTACTTATTATCTATAAATCTTTTAATGCAGGCAACTCCATTTCCATATTGTGTGTTCGATGCTGTCCGCACGGAACCAGGGTATTCACATAACAGAAGAAAGTGAAGTTAATGGGATTAAGGCAAGACCGGCTGGGTGCTGTGCAATAATACAAAGTAAGCAATTATCCAATTTGCCACTAAGGGAGTTCACTGAGAAGCAGGGAGGGTTTCATGATTAAACAGAGATGATGCACTGAAAAAAGGAGTAAAAGAGACTCAACTCAACTAAAAATATTATTTAAAAAAAGAATTCAATTGCTTTACAAAACAATTAAATTAGTAAAGAAATCGTTGAAAAAAATAGCAGCTATATTCAGAGGAATTCTCTCTCTCTTTCCTCTCTCTCTCTCCCCCTCCTTCCCTCCCTCCCTCCATATTTCAGTATTGACTCTTGCAAGTCAACCTTTATTCTCAGCTAATCAGGTGGCTCCATACTGTCCCTTGCTTTCCCTCCAGCTTTCGCACGGAGGAACAGCGTTCCACACAACCCGGCCCCTCTGCTCCAGAGGGGATCTTTCACTTAAAGCTCCCCTCTGTCTCGCGGATCCACCAGGCTACGGGCAAAGAAAGCCCCTGTGGCCATTGCTGGAACGTCAATTTCAGATAATTAAACCTCCTGGCATCAGCTCTTCCCAGGCAATTACTGAGGGAACCAAGCATGCGGCAGAAGGAAGGTGCAATGGTCTGCCAGTAAACACCATTCCAGATGCTCAGTGCTTTTTTCCCTTTTTATCTATTTCATATCTTGTTTGTATGAAGGGATAGTTAAATTTAATAGCTGCACATTTTGACAGGAAATACCATAAATAAGAATCCCTCCTCTGGCCAGAGCTCAAACTCCACACTATTTGGTCTTGCCTCCTGTTAAGTTAGAGAGGGGCTACTCGGGAAAACGCAGAAGCTGCAGTGAGACCAGCTTTGCCGCATCGTTAATTCTCAGATTTTTGCACATCCTTTCCTTTTTTTTTTTAAATGAACCAAGGCAGAAATTATGTATCACAAAATGTATGGTTTCAATTCTTTTTCCCCATTTTGGATGGCGACTTTGCTGATGGCAGCAGGCAGTAACCATCCCCTTTGCCATTCCTGCTCCCTCCTACCAGCCACGTTTTAATTTACAAGTTGTAAAACTCTGCCCTCTGCAGGATTTCAGCAACAAATTATCCAGGCTGACACTGATTGTTTTCCTCCCCAGGTTATCAAATATGGGACGCGGCTTTCAGCCCGAGTGCCAGTGAAGGCAGGATCCAAGCCTGTGAAAATACAGCTCACGAGCTCAGACAGGAGAGCGCTGTCCGGAACAGGAGAAACTGAACAGAAGCTGTACCACCTAGCGTCTGACACAGTACAGACGTTGGAATTTCTGTGCTTCATAATCCATTTTAAAAAAAATATGAATGTACTAAATTATAGATTTATTCCATCTTGCCCTCTTTGTTTAATTTCCAAGTGCATTAAGCACATCAGTAAATTCAGTAAACAGTCATTATGTCTCTGTAAAGTTAATGGTGTGTACATAATTGCGCGTATGTGCGTGTTCAGTATAAGAATAACTGAGGGTGCATAAGGGCCTGACTAAGCAAGAGTTTCCACTGAGGAGCTTCCCAGAATTCCACCATGGCACAGTGCTCCTACAGTGCAGTACGACTCAACAGGACCTGACAGCTCCTGGTGCACCCACACAACATCATACACACTGCAGAGGAGAGCGCGCACACACATACACACACACATAGCACAGAGCACTGTCTCTCACACACACATATACACACACAGCACATTCTCTCTCACACACATACATGCAAATGTGTGCATAAATGCATGCACACACGCACACAAACAGCACAGAAAAATACTCACGGACATGCATATGCAAATGCTCTCTCTCTCTCTGTCTCTCTCTCTCTCTTGCTCACTCACTCTCACACATACACACACACACACACACACAATCAGAAAAACCACAGGGAGTTTTTTGTTTGCTTTTTACCGTTAGTCATAGCTCCATTACACCAGCGAGCTGAAAGGGAAGTACAGTAGTTGGCCAATCAAAACTCCTTTCTCAGGGAGCTTGTGTGTTTCATGAAAAAGCTTGGACAGATTTCTGTGACGGTGGATGGATGGATGGATTTGGAGCAGTGCTGGCATGGAGGTTGCCAGGGTCTCAAAAACATGGATAAGTTATGGGGGTTATGGCCTTGTGGGAGTTGCACAGTCATATTCATGCAACCCCTTCAGCTGCAGAAAAGCAGAAAAATGTTGTTTAGGGTGCTGTTTGTAATTATGAACTACTTTGTGGACATGGAACCCCTTCAGCTGAAGAAAAGCTCAAATGTTGTTTAGGGTGCTGTTTGTAATTATGAACTACTTTGTGGACATGTAACAGAATGTGTGTGTGTGTGTGTGGGTGTGAGAGAGAGAGAGAGAGAGAGAGAGAGAGAGGAGAGAGAGAGCGCAAAAGTAAGAACGTATGTGCATGTGTGTGTGTGAAAGACAGAGAGAGAGAGAGCAAGAGGGTATGTGTGTGTGTGTGAGAGAGAGAGAGCGAGAGGGAGAGAGTGAGAGAGAGGAAGAGAGAGAGAGAGAGTGAGAGGGTATGTGTGTATGTGTGTGAGAGAGAGAGAGGGAGAGAGTGAGAGAGAGGAAGAGAGAGAGGAAGAGAGAGAGAGAGAGTGAGAGGGTATGTGTATATGTGTGACAGACAGAGAGCGAGAGTAAGAGTGTACAGTATGCGTATGTGTATGTGCATGTGTACACATGCTTGTGTTACCAGAAGAAGCGACTGGCCCTTCCCTGTACTTAGTGACACAGAGCCCCAGCACCTCAGAGGCCTGCCAAGATCTGGGTTCAGAAAGAGCATCCAAACTGGCACCAAAGAAAGGGACTCACATCAAGGCATGATGGGGGGAGGGCAAGGGCAGGAAGGAGCCAATCAAGGGCTATGATGCTATGCTCAAGGTTACCGTAGAAACAAGCAATCAGGTTCACTACAATATATTGGCTGCCTTTCTCCCTAAGCTCATATTGATGCAGAAAATGTTTGCTGTATTTATGTAAATTTCTACTCAATTCCATAGGATAAAAATACACAGTTTTTAAAATATGCTAAGTATTGAGTGCATGTGCATGTGCAGAGGCGGAAAATCCAGGTTCAGAAAGTAAAAGCAAAAGTATTTTGCTCCAATCTCATAGATTAGTTAATTAGCACAATTCTTCAGCCAAGAGATAGAACAAATTAGTGAAATCAGCTGGCTGCATTCAGGGATGGAAGAAACAAATGGCAAGACTTTTACTTTCAGACCCCTGGACTTTCCACCTCTGTGTGTGTTTGGATGTATGAATGTGTGTTGTTTTTTCCCGAAGGAGCCTGTGTGTGTGTGTGTGTGCCTGCGTGCTTGTGTTTGGGTGTATGAATGTGTTTGTGTGTGTGTGCGTGTGCGTGCGTGCATGTGCTTGTGTTTGGGTGTATGAATGTGTTTTTTGTGTGTGTGTGTGCGTGTGTGCGTGTGCGTGCGTGCATGTGCATGTGTTTGGGTATATGAATGTGTTTCTTCCGTGTGTGTGTGCATGCGTGTGTGTTTGCTTGTGCGGTACTCCTCTCTCATCTTCTCCCTCTTCAGAAGGTATTGATTAGTCTGATTAAAGAGTCTCTGGGTCAATCTCAAGACCAGTAAATATGCCTCATAAAATCCGGGTAACCCATGCAGCTACGACATCTCAGTACAAACACATGAATACAAACCATAATGAGATCTGCAATATATTTTTCATTCAGGTGTTCTTCTTATTACACGCGTCCATATTGTTCATATGTTATACATCCACTGATGTTTGGCACTGGCGTCTTACCGCAGTTCCTCTGACCCAGCTTCACTAACCCAAGGTCAGTCACTGGGTTTAATCACTGGCGCACTCCCCCAGCTCATAATGCAAGCAAGATGGCCAATCCCGTCAGGGGTGTTTAAATAGCCCCACCCCCACAGAATTCCCTCCCCTGTGCGACAGCAAGCCAGAACAGAGAAACAGGAGGCTGTGATCTGAACACACAGCACTGACAGAAACACGGCCCCCTTTGCAGCAATGGTAGACAGGTCCCTCTGTTTTTCTTTTCTTCTTCAGTTTAAAAATTGTGAATTCAATACTGTTTGTGACCAAAAATGACGAATTAGTGGACAAAGAATAAGCATGAAATTGGATTTAATTTGATATATTTTGAAGAAATGACACCCCCGCACACATAAACGCTTCCAAGTGTTATTTCCTTGAGACGGCAGCACTGATGGGAAGGTGGCGACAGCGACATTTGATCTCCTGGAAATTTAAACAAGTGTGGAGAGAAGGGCCGGTGGCAATCATTGTCAACCCCACAGAATAGCAAAAAAAGACCCAACTGATTTTCACAGTCTTTCACAGATTGTTCTACGCAACCACTATAAACACTGGGGGGGTGATGCCGATTCATTTGTGCCTGTTCACTTATGGTTTTACTTTTAAGTAAAGGATTCACCCGCTGCACTCAGCTGGGGGAGGCTGCACATCGTGTAATCATACTGATAAATGTTGATTCAGGCTATAAAAACAGCTGCAAATTAAGTTAAAAAGGCAGGACTGCATGCTGAATTGTATGGAACTCCGTGTGAGAGAGCAGAATTTGGAGAGGGAAATCTCATACAGCTCGTTTCTCTCACCACAGTCTTCCTCCACAGTGTGGAATGACCTGTGCAGAAGCCCCTGGCTGCTGGAGACCTGCTGCCAGGGTAACCTTCCAGACCTGCTGGCCCCCCTGTCACCCACACAGTCACCCACACAATTATTCACACAGTCATCTACACGGCCACCCACACAGTCACCCACACAGTCATCCACACAGTCATTCACACAGTCATCCACACAGTCATCCACATAGTCATTCACACAGTCATCTACACAATCATCCATACAATTATTCACACAGTCACCCACACAGTCATCTACACAATCAACCATACAGTCATTCACACAGTCATCTACACGGTCACCCACACAGTCATCCACACAGTCATCTACACAGTCATCTACACAGTCACCCACACAGTCATTTACACAATCACCCACACAGTCACCCATACAGTCACCCACACAGTCATCTACACAGTCACCCACACAGTCACCCACACAGTCACCCACACAGTCATCTACACGGTCACCCACACAGTCATCCACACAGTCACCCACACAGTCATCTACACAGTCACCCACACAGTCATCCACACAGTCACCCACACAGTCATCCACATGTTTTTGCAGCTGCATGCTTTAAAGGGATTGCCTAACAGTGCTCACCTGCTGGAGGACCTGAAGTGATTTCAGGAATTCAAACGCAGAAAAAGACACACATACAAACACACATATGCACACGCACATACACACACATACAGGCATGCATGCGCATACACACACAGGGCGACATAGCTCAGGAGGTAAGACCGATTGTCTGGCAGTCGGAGGGTTGCCGGGTCAAACCCCGCTCTGGGCATGTCTAAGTGTCCTTGAGCAAGACACCTAACCCCTAACCCCTAACTGCTCTGGCAAATGAGAGGCATCAATTGTAAAGCGCTTTGGAAAAAAGCGCTATATAAAAAAAATGCAGTCCAAAAAAATGCAGTCCAGTCCAAACACATACACACATGCACACGTATATACACATACACAGGCACGCAAGCACACACACACAAACACACACATATATACACGCATTAAAAGCGTACATATTAATGCGTACACAAGCAAACAAAAACATTAAAGATATTAGATCATTACATAGATATGAGTGTGTACACACACACTTTCTCTCACACACACACACGCAAACACACACACACACACACACACACACACACAAACACACACAAACACAAGGAAAAACAAACCACATATAAACTAAACCTGAGTGAAGTCCCATAAAAATTTGAGTGAAGATAGATGAAAGCAGCTTCCATCCTGCAATGCACCACGGGGACACAGCCTCCCCGACCGTCTCCACAGGTCACCGACCGAAATAGAACCCTTGATCCTAATGGAACTCAATGGTGACTGCGTCCCGTGATGAATGCGTTCTGAGTGCCCGGAGCCGGAGAGCGCGGGGGGTCCCCCTCCTCCGTCTCCCCCGCTTTCGGCACAGCAGTGCGCAGAGCATCAGTGCACACGCCGCCTCTTCCTCTCTCCCCACCCCATTTCCCTCAATAAGGACACAAATGAGAGGATTGGGGCTGTAATGACGTCCCTGGGGGAGGGGTGCACTAAAAAGTTTTGTATTTCCTGCAGCCACTTTGAATTAAAGAAACAGCACAACGAGGAATCTGAATCTCAGAGGTCAACTCAGGCAAACTCATTTTCCTGCAATTTCAGCTGAATGTGGCACATGCACCGTACTAGAGGGAAATAACTGAGTCTGAATGAGTCTATTACAGAAAAGGTGGCCTGTGTGTGAGGGCAGGGGTAACACTCTCACAATACTACACATACTGTTACCACATAAAGTTAAGGGGTAAAACTATCATAGTACTGCACATACTGTTACCACATAATGGTAGGTGGTTGCACTATAATCGTACTACACATACTGTTACCACATGAAGGTAGGGGTAACACCATCATAGTAATACACACACTGTTACCCTGTACTTTTACTTGAAGACACTGTACAGAGTGATTCCCACAAATGTAACTCCAATTTCAAGTGTTAAGATGATATAATTAACCAGCTGGGCAGAACCTTGGAACAAAAACATCTCGCCTGTCACAAAATTGAAACAGTTGACATTGAATCCATGACACCTTCAGATAACATACCTTTAAAATGTAACATATGTTATCATGCTGACTGAGACACAAGGCGCATCCCTTGGTGGCTAAAATTTTATTTTTAAATCAGACTGCATCTAAAAGTCTGCTGTACTTAATGGGTAGTTTGCTTTCGAGCGTCAGGCTTTTCAGAATCCTGACTGAGCACATTGCACTGGAGAGCTTATCAGGCAAACACAGTGAGCACAATGCATTCCCTCTTCACGAAAACTACAAAGACACAATTTTTCTGTTCCTGCAATATAGCAAGAGATAAACCGAAGTGCCACATGTGATTAAGCATCCTTAAATGACCCATTTAAAAATTAAACAGCCAATGGTCTCGGATTGACTCATACCCTGTCAGGGTCGACCGTGGCTGGTAGCTCCTTAGGGCAATGGACAATTGCCGATTGCATGAACATGGCTGCAGTTGCAGATAATTGGACATTCCAAATTAGGGTAGGAATTCGATAAGTACAGCCCCATGTTAGGAACCAACATTCATAAAAAAATAAAAATATATAATAAGTAAAACATTAAAATTAAAATATTAAAATTAAAATTCACCAAATTCAAAACAGAAAAATGCATGAACTTAGCCCTTAAGATTCTCTCCTCAATAAAAAATGAACCCAAGGCCAATTTTATAGTCATGATAAAAATTTGCACCAATCAAATAATACATAAAATAATACATTTTGTACAGGAGTTAAAGTACTAGATTAGTAGATTTACCGACAAGTATCTTCTATTTGAAAATAAAAATGCGTAATCCAGCACTGTGAAATCCTTTTTGAGCATCAAAACAGTATGACACACACGGAGACGTACAATTCATAAGGAAAGCTATGTAATTTAAATCCACAAACTTATCAGCACACATGCCCTAATGCACATGCAAACAGACACACACGCACACAAGCGCACACGCACACCAATGCCTCTGCCTGACTCCATCTTCAGCAAGTGAGGAAGACTGAGGGGAGGGTTGGGCTGTGGAAGGGTAAGCGGAATTCCAGCTAATAAGTTCCTTCTGAGCAAACAGCCAGGGCTCCCCTGTTTCTCCTGAGAGAAGTGCTGACCTGAGAACTCTTTAATGAGACTGATCAATACCTTACTGAGGGGAGAAGAAAACTGCACAAGCAATCACAGACATACGTACACACACACAAAAACACACACACACACACACACACACACACACACACACACACAAATATACACACACACTATTACAACCAAACACGCACGCAATCCCACAAAAATGCAAACATGCCCTTAATTTATCTGTACATGTAGGTTGCACTGGATGAAATGATGAAATAAGCAAATATATTTTAGCTGTGGAAAAAAAAACAAGAACCTTCTTTTTAAATAATGCAAATAGATTAAATGTATTTTCTTTGCCCCTTCTGTAGTATTATTCACCAAATAGACTTCCTGCAGCATGAGACAGCTGCCATAATATACACGCGGCGGCTTGCTTCATTTACTTCCTGTTTGATACACAGTTGTAGGGGCTGAATTTCATATTAGCATTACTGTATGCTGAATTTATGCAGTGTTTTGTGACCAGTTACTGTTATTATCAGTAAGCTGAAATGCAGTACGAACACATTTATATTCTGGAGCCTTAATCTCAATTATTATTCCTGGCAAGAATCACGCTATTTTTCAAAATAGCGTGATTCTGTACAGAAATAATAATCCATATTAAAGCTCCAGAATAAAGCTACATTGACTGCCATTGTTTTTACGGTATCACAGTGAGGCCTGGCCCCTCTGCAGTGTTAAAGAAATAAATATGACATTAATGGTACTTGTAATTACGATAACAACACCAACAGCATTAAAATAGTGCTAAGCTCAGTCCTTAGCCAGGGTCTGTGTAAGCCTGGAATAAGCAGAGCCCATCTGTTGTGTGTGCGTCGCTGTTCTCTCTTTCTGTGTGTGTGTGTGTGTGTGTATGTGTGTGTTCCAAAGGCACATGCCCACTGACACACGCACACACATACACACAAACAAACAAACACATATACGGTACACATAAAAACACAATTACACACACAAACATGCACACAAACATGTATATGCACACTCACACACACACAGAACAGTGATGCAGATACAACAGATATGTATAGCCACTTCACCATCATAATAAATTGTGATCCAAAGTTTTCATTTTAAATTAATTTCTTTAAATGAATTTTTTTCTAAATTTCTAAGAATTTTTAAAATTGAGATTTCAATTGTTTTAAACTCAATATACTTTTTTCTTCAACATCATCCATAACAGACCAGCTCAGAGGGATGCAACTGCAATAAGATGCACGAATTACAGGTTTTGCTGTACTTTTTGTGACCTTTTGCTTTAAAGTAGCAGCTTAACACTGACAGGCGCGTGATTGTGCCGACTCAACGCAGGCCAAGCCGAACACTTACTCTAGGCGCACACATCTGTCGTCAAGGAGAAAAGTTGCAAGCAATTCCCTCTTTCAGAGTTTCCATGGTTATCTATCACGGGGAACCACGCACAAAATCGTCATCCTGATTTTGATATGCGAGAGGGAGGGAGAGAGACCTGGAGATATAAAAAATGACATGTGATATGAGGTTTTGTGCTCAATATCAAAAACACGTTCCCAGAGCGGCATCCTCACCGTAAGCCAAACACGTTCCCAGAGCGGCATCCTCACCGTAAGCCAAACACGTTCCCAGAGCGGCATCCTCACCGTAAGCCAAACACGTTCCCAGAGCGGCATCCTCACCGTAAGCCAAACACGTTCCCAGAGCGGCATCCTCACCGTAAGCCAAACACGTTACCAGAGCGGCATTCTCACCGTAAGCCAAACACGTTACCAGAGCGGCATCCTCACCGTAAGCCAAACACGTTACCAGAGCGGCATTCTCACCATAAGCCAAACACGTTCCCAGAGCGGCATCCTCACCGTAAGCCAAACACATTACCAGAGCGGCATTCTCACCATAAGCCAAACACGTTACCGCGGGGCAGGGTAGCGGCCGGCCCTGCCGCACAGCGGTTAGCGTTCGCCGCATGCAGCAAATCACCGAAACGTGACAGACACTCTCGGGCGACGCGCACGGGTCGGTGATCTCATCTAAGGACACGTGACCTCCGGGGTAAGGATTCGGGTCGCAACAGGAATGAGGCGCCGAAGCACCTTGAGGCGAGGAGGACCTCAAGGGGGCCATCTGACTCTGTCAGCTGGAGCTCCACCGCACTTTTGAGCGTGTAAATCGCTGTAGATAAAAGCGGTGGCCAAACGAACATTAATAATAAATTCATCCGGGGCTCCTTCCAGGCAAACAAAGGGCTCCCCAAGCATTTTATCTGAGCATCAAACTCCTTATTTATTCATTAACTTTCACATCCTTCAATCCTTTTGTAATCGATCTAGGAAAACAGGGCCCGACCTCGACACGCCAGGCCTCAGCAAGTGAAGTGTGATGCATTGCAGGAAGTAAGCGTGTAATTGTATTGACGCTGAGAGGCTCTCACTCAGAGAATCAGGAAAATACTGGTTTTAATCACATGTACACATGTATATATTTTTGACTAGACTTCGTGTTGGAATTTGCACAGACAGAATGGGTAACAATGTGAAATGGAAAGACAAAGAGACACATACACTTGTGCAAACAAACATGCAGTAGGGTTTTCAGTGAGCTCATATGGTTTTGCACTGACTTAGCAAGCTTTTGCATTGTTGTTGATACTTGTCTCTACTGTTTTATTTATTTAGGTATATCACGTTATATTGACAACTATGTATTTTAAAGTCATACGATGCAGGATTTTTTACTTGAACATATTATAAAACAACTATGCCAAGGCATATCTATGGTGAACAGGCAATATCAGTCTTTATGCACTTTCGCTGAATTTGTGCACCTTTTACCTGTATTTGTTATTCTAAAATGTGTGTGGGACGTTTTTGGGCGTGGCACACTTTTCTGTGCGGGGAGGGGTGGGCGTGGGTACAGAACCTGTGGTTTGGGATCAGATTCCAGAGAAATATTTGTTGCTAGTTCGCTACTTGAATGGCAGCTGTTAAGAAGACTAGATACAGCAAAGCAAAAATACAAGACCGCAGGGCTTGTTCAAAGACTTGGGTCAACCTTGGAATTGCTTTTGCTTGGTGGCGTCACCAAGGGGATGAAAAGTGACATGGAGTTAGCCTGTCTTCTGTTGGACCTGAAAGTAACGTTACTTTTAGCTAGTTACGTTAGGCAGTTAGATGCCCAAGGTTGAGGAGCTTTTGTATCAAATTCTGTTCTCCCATCAAGATGCTAAACTTTCAACGTATTATTTCTAACACTATACCATAAAAATAAAGAAATGTAATATTATACTATTTGGCAGTGACGCACATTAACTGCATACTGAAGGTCATTGGAACAACTACAGAACACAGGCCAGATAAAGTAGTACCAGTACCAGTTATCCATAGCCATGAACATACACATATTATGTTGCATTTGAAAAAATAAAGAAGCTAATATTTGGATAGGCTACGGATTACTTAATGAAAAAGTCATTCACTTTACGAGCTAGCTATGATAGACCTATGGCCTGCTAATGTTACTTGTTCCACACAGAATCCCCTGTTTACATCCCAATTCTAACTAAATCTCTGGAATAGCTAAAAACCAAACAAGGAAAAACACAAAATAGCCGCAACAGCACTATGAAGTATGCAACCGTACAATGTTCCCACATGCTAAGGGGTGCACTCAGTGTAAAGACTGTTATAGCACTGCTTAATTACTGTTACTGCTGTATCTACATGGAATCATTCGTATTGCTGAAAATGCTGTATCTCTGATCACCTCACCCCTTCGCCTGACATTTTGCTGGTAGCATTCGAGGGAGTGTCCTCAGCGGAGGTGAGGGTGGGTTTGAGGAGACTGCTTTGATTACAAACATCGCCGTAAGCCAAACACGTTCCCAGAGCGGCATCCTCACCGTAAGCCAAACACGTTCCCAGAGCGGCATCCTCACCGTAAGCCAAACACGTTACCTCGGGGCAGGGTAGCGGCCGGTCCTGCCGCACAGCGGTTAGCGTTCGCCGCATGCAGCAAATCACCGAAACGTGACAGACACTCTCGGGCGACGCGCACGGGTCGGTGATCTCATCACAGGACACGTGACCTCCGGGGTAAGGATTCGGGTCGCAGGGATGAGGCACCAAAGCACCTTGTGGCAAAAACGCCCTCAAAGGCCGCGAAATCTTACATAGTTTGAAAGAAAAAATAATGTCCAGTCCTCATTGATGACATATTCAGTTGAACAAAACTTTGTAGTAGCCAAAATATTCAGCAAGCAAAATGAGTATATTAAAAGGTTATTCCTGATAATGTAAGCAAATATACCAAGCTACTTTTATTGCACTGTAATTGTCAAAACAATTTGGCCATGTTTTAAAATAGACAACAACAGATGCGGTTACAATATCTCTACACTTGCACTAACAGAACTCCCTAAGCAACAAAGCTGAAGATCCTTTCAAAGCGTTTGTTTTTCAAATCTCTGTGAAAGAGCACAGACAGAGCTAAATAAACCAAAGGAGACAAGCGCTCTGAGGTGACATGGGGTGAACCCTCATTCACTGCCTGAGCGTTCAGTTTAGAACAGAAAACTGGGCCAAGGCAGGTCGTACCAATTTCTGTGTTCTGGTACGCAAGTAGGGTTGCCAGATGTCTGGTTTTCGACCAGAATGTCTGGTTTCCAAATTATTTGTGCTAATCCGGTTCGTGATCCTGACCGGACGATATAATGTCCGGTCTGACTAATTGATTTTAAAAAACAAACAGTTAGTTTGCAATGAATTCTTGTCTCAACCAGCCCGTGGTTTGTGAGCTATTTCGATAGCTACCCCACAGTTAGCCATAGGTCCCGACAGCACCCCTGTCCCCTCCCACTGACAGCTTCCCACGCTGTGCAAGATTAAGCTTCTAGCTATGCATACTGTCCGGTATTGATAAATTCTAAATCTGGCAACCCTATGCGGTGGCCCCCGTTTGTCCCCAGTCTCCTCTGTACTGGGACTGGGGTGGTGGGCCCAGAATTAGGTCGACAGTTTTGCGCCGGAGTGCCTGTGATCTGCAAGCATAAACTCTCTGTGTTAATTAGGACAGGCTGTTAATAATCAGTTCACAGAGAGGCCAGCGCAAGACGCTGACATAGTTTTCACCTGTAAGATATGCAGACCTCAGGCAGATAGGGTTCTCATTCAGATGCAAGACAGCAAACAAGAATGTCACGTGATCCTTCAATCTGGCTCTGTCCCCAAAAGCATTTTTTATTTCCCTTTTCTACATGGAGAGAATGGGCTCATTGACGACACTTTGAGGTGATTGCAAAATCATTCGCGTTTTATTGCGAGAAAACCCATAAATCTGAGGCTCATAGAATATGGAACGGGGATTTATTACACCTCTACACCTTGTCTGTACCACTCCAGTCTTGTAGGGAACCTTTTGACAGAAAGCACAATAAAGGTGTCAATTGCGAGAAAGGCTTGTTAAAATGTGGTGGATCACAAGACCAAATGAATGTCAATTCCTGAGTGGACCACAAGAACAAATGAATATCATTTTCTGCACTGATATGGTCCAAGTCCATTGGCTAAACAGAACCATACAAACGTGATGGATGTATGGGGCTATATAGAATTGGAGTACAGTGGAGAATAATCAGGAATTCTCTCACAATACAAGCAAATGATTTTTGCTTTTCTGCATCTGCATAATTAAATTCTGGATGATAATATTCAGCCTGTGGAGGATAAGAAAGAGTCCGATCATTCATTTACTATAATTCTTATTTGTACAATTGATTTTTTTATGAATTGAGCCTCTGTGTGTGCATGTGAGAGGGTGTGTGTGTAATATAACTGTTATAAATGTGTATGCATATGTACAGTAAACATTAACACATGATACATTGGTTCCACTCAGTGCAAGTTTAAACCGCGGCCTGTAGTGTGTTTCTCCTGCATAAAGCACAGGAGCGCAGGCTTGTGCATGGAGTGCAGCTTGCAGAGCCTGCAGCGGAACCACAGTGAAGCCCTGCACACTCCACCCCCCCCCCCCCCAAAGCAGCACCCCCCCCACCCCACCCCCACCCTACGGCTAATGAATATGCAGAGCGTTTTAATCGGCTGCAGTCCCGCTGCCCACAAGTGCAGCTGCAGCGATTTCAGAATGCTAAACAGAGTACAAAGTGCTTACACTGGTGTTATGCGTGTGTGAGGCGGGGGTGCTTCCATCCGCTGATGACTGCTGGCCAGAAACTACATTTTCTGAGCCCGGGGGGTGTGTGGTGTGTGTGTGTGTGGAGGGGGGGTGGGGTACCATATGCAGAGCAGATCCATAAAACCAAACCAGAGGTTGGGACTCTGCAGCGTGGTCAATGGCAGGGCCCGGCAGGGTCATTCTTTAGCCCAGAGGTAAGCAATCCAGAGCTCATAAAGAGCAATCGCAATCACCGCCCTGCTCTCACACCACCTGTCTCCCTCCGACTGCTGCAAAAAAAGCGAAATCCTCCCCTCCAAAAACCAACAGAAAATTGGCAGACGCTTGACATTAAGATACAAATGAGAGAGCAGGAACCTTAAATAATGTACAATTAGGGAGCGGCAGCAGTCTCCAATGACCAAATGCACCCGCCCTCCCCCCAAAACCGTGCTGAGCTTGTGTGTGACTTCTGCACCAAAACATTTGTCAACCATTACCGGAAGAGCTGAGCAAAGGGAAACAAAGCTGCATTAAAAAAGTGCTAATTTTCCTAATCAATGCGTTCAGTTTTGATTCCAGTCTCACAGAATAAAAACCTTGGTGTTCCTGCAGTGCCTAAAGCCAAGGGACAGCTACAGTGACTTGAAGCAATATCTTTTATTCCTCCCTTCAAGCACAGTGTTCTAGAGAAACCTCTAATGATATGAAGTGACAATGACTTTGAACTCAGTGAAGTGAAATAATTCAGCTTCGTATCGTTCCACACCCCTGACATTGTGGCTGCCCTTTGAGAGAGAGAGAGAGGAAGGGAGTGAGTGAGAGAGAGAGAGAGTGTTTTGGAGAGAGAGAGAGAGAGAGAGACTGAGAGAGAGAGAGAGAGGAAGGGAGAGAGAGAGAGAGAGAGAGAGGAAGGGAGAGAGAGAGCGAGAGAGAGAGACTGAGAGAGAGAGAGAGAGAGAGAAGGGGGCACTATAGGACTATAGGTAGTCTTTTCAGACACTAAAAAGAGTCAAGCAGAGATGGATGAGAAAGTGAGAAAGAGGTGAGAAAGTGAAAGAGCAAGAAGGAGAAACATGGATCCCGTGAGAGGGGCCCTCTATGATGGACAGCTTGCTTCCACTCCTAAACTTGTCATATGCTCATGTGCGTGTGTGTCCTGTATCCTTTCTCCCCCTCAATTTCATTTTCTCTATTACTATCCTTCTTGTCCTCTCTCTTCACTGTCTCTCATCTATCTTCCCTCTCTGTCTCTCTCTCCGTACTTCTCACTCTATCACCCCATATTTCTCCATCTCTTGCATTTTCTTTCTTTCTCTATCACCCTATATATCTCTCCAATCTCTCTCTCCTTAATAATTATCTCTCTCACTCTCACTCTCTCTCTCTCTCTCTCTCTCTCTCTCACTCACACACACACACACACACACACACAGACACGCATACACACAAAACATAACTTAAAGGGTAGATGTGAGTTAATGGTAAATAATTCAGCAACATTTTAACACATTACAACAAAACAAAGAGGACGTCAGAAGTCAATTCTCTCTCTAGTGCTCTATCTATCTAATTATCTATCTATCTCTCTCTCAATCTCTAGCTGTGGTGCTTCCTCCTCCCTGGCACAGGAACTTTATTAAAGCTTCCTGAGAGAAAGCACATTGCCCATCAACACAGAGATATCAAAGCAGGCTTTCAGCCAAAATGTTAAGACTCCCAAGAGAAGGAGAGAGGTTTTCCTTTAAATCAACCACTGAAGCACTCTCTTCTCCGGCCTGAGAATATGTGACCGCAAGAGGGGAACTAAAGCTTTGTAATAACAAACCAGGCTGCCTGTTTAAGACGGATCTCCCCAGTCTTCCCCACTGCACTCACACCTCAGTTAAGGAACTCGATGCTTCCTGCTTACCCAGTCCCACAACACAGGCCATTTTGCTGCCAAATGGGCAACTCATGTGTATTCATTGGACCCAAACTACCAAAAGAGACATGTACAGTGTTTTCTGATTGACTAAGCAGAGATACACTACCCAGAGGAGAGAACCTCCGGTATGACCACAGCAGTACAGTAGAATCTACCTTCAGAGCTTAACAGTCCTATGAATCATTTAATTTTGCCCACCAGAAAAGAATATATTGTCATGCAATACAAACAGTGTTGAAGTATCCAGTCCTTTGTGCCTTAATTCATTTTCATTATTTATCAAAATCTTGTGTTTGCATACCATGTGACATGCATTTTTTCTAAGTCACTTTTACTAAAAAACATCTTCAGAATGGCTAAATTGTAAATTGCAATGCATCTGAATATAGACTCAATCACTAGAGCTTTATTGCCTCAACGTTTAAAATGTGCAGGCTGCAAATTTAACATGCTGATGATTAAAATGGGATCTCTGGGGGTGGTTTTGAGCAAAGCAAATGAACATGCATTTATGCTACATTGCTTATTTACTTGGGAGGTAGTCTTATTCAGGGAATTGAGTTTTTACATACCTTAAACATTTTTACACAGCATTTTATGCACGTTATCCAAATTGTGTAGCTGGACGCAAAATAAGAGCCCTGATTAAAGGTACACCAGCAGTACCACTGCAGGGAATAAAGCCTACAGCCTACTGGTTTGAAGCAAAGCTCCTTAACACCGCACATATGCAACCACAAGCCACCCTCTGTACCTACAGCCTCATCACTCACCATGAAGCGGACCGTCACCCTCCTGCAGTAGCATCCAGATTTCAGTACGTCAGCAACTTCCTCCCACCGCTCCCCCTCCCCCTCCCGCACGCCCCCCGCCCCCGCCTCCCCACTCCACCCCCTCACTCAGCTGAAGGGCCCCGTCCAGCTTTCCTAGTGCATTCTTTCACATGGACTCGGGGAGCGGGAAAATTCATTTTGTTCATGTTCTTTTCGTTATCAGTTCACACATTCCTCTTTTTGCATATGGAAAACGTAACAGACCGACGCATCAATCATCAAAGTCGGGGAGCAGCCGCGGTCAATCCAGGCCTCTGTGCTCTTGGCATCGGTCCCTCGGTATCAGGCTGAGGATCGGCCTCCTCGCTCATCCCATCATCTCATCACTTTATTGCCCCGATAACTGAAGTTAGTCAGCCGTAAAAAGGCAGGCGCCGCAGCGCAAATCACTCCCTCTCGGGCCCAGCCGTAAAGCCCCACGTCTCCGCGACGCGAGAACATCGAAATGGAAAAGGCTCAGAAGCCTTCGGCGGCGCTGACGGTCCGTGATGCGCTCGCATCCCGACCGAGCGTTTTGCCCCTGCAGGGGTTGTGCGGCTCCGCTGCCGTACTGCGGTGATTTATGGTCATGGGAGGAGAGGGAGGCTTCAGGAACCCCGACAGGTGTGGCGATATCGTGCACTATCAGTGGCTCGCTGACCCGAACTGGCTTGTATTCTGATTCTTTAAAGCAAGGCAGTCAGTTTCAGCACAATGTTGTTCCATTCACAGGATTAAATAGCTCACTGGGGTTTATTTATTTATTTTTAGGGTGTCACTGGACTTATGCAGTAGTAAGCAGGGCAACCTTGGCCAGCGTACACCCTCTGGCAGGCTGGGGCTGGACGCACTAAGGAGGGCCCATGCTCAAATCTGGCCAGGGCGTACAGACCCACCTTGGGTCACTGGGCTCTCTGCTATGGCAGTAGCGATCAACAGTAGACTAAGCGTGTGTGTGTTAGTATATGTGCATGTGTGCATGTGTGTGGAGTGGATTGCAAATTGTTGCCGCTAAATTGAGGTGATAAATAATCTCCCTGTGGGCGGGATGCAGATGGGCCACCGTAACCATTTTGTAACACTGTGCTTTAGGCTACTTGTTCTAACTCTCAGTTTACGTGTTTACATGGATGCCAACCATTCAAATTAAGTGGAAAGCTGGCATTCATGAACTTAGCTTTATTGTGTGTGTGTGTGTGTGTGCGCGTGTGCATGTGTGAATGTGTATATGTGTGTGCGCACATGTATGCATGTGTGTTTGTATGTGTGTATATGTGTGTGTGTGAATGTGTGCATGTGTATGTGTGTGCGCATGTATGCATGCGCATTTGTGGTGTGTGTGTTTGTGTTTGTGTGTGTGTGTATGCAAGTGTGTGCATGTGTGTCTTCCAGGCTTTACTCCCACAATCAAAATGGCAAAAGTAACCAAGTGGTTTTATGGCTAAATTTGATCCGCTTAGAGGTTTAATTTTGTTGTTTGTGTTTAAAGGAATGGTGATTTATGTGACATACTGATGTGAAGCAGAATAAAGCTCTCAGACAAGCAGACTGTTCTTCCGCATTTACGGAAAGGTGAAGACACAAGGACACCTGCTCCTACAGCAACACTTCCTGTACAAGTTCATTTGGTGAAGGACAACCTACTTTTTTCTCCTAGTGCCTTTGAACACAAGCCACTCCTGAATAGTTTCAAAAAAATTACAACATAAGGAAAGTCTTTCTCCACTACATTGCCCCTAACTGAAGTATAAAAGATTTCCAGCCACTTACAAGAAGGTGCCTACCAATCATCTCTGACACATTGAAGTGTGTACTAGCTGAAGTGTGGCCTTTCACATATATCCCACCTGGCATCTGTTTGAATGATGCTCATGTGTCCTGCAGCTGATGGCAATGTAAATTACCCCACCGGCGATCAATAAACCATATCAATTAATCAATCAACCAATCAATCAGCCCAGCAGAGAAAGCTTTGACTTAAACAGTTGCGTTTTTTTCCGCCCCCCCTCCCCCACTCACGTTGGAGTCGAGCAGGTCGACGCTGTCCAGGCTCTTGCTCCGGTGAATGCGACCCTTGATCCTCCGCAGCGACGGCCGGCCCTGGTTCCGAATCATAGGTGGCTGAGGCATTTTGGGGATCAGGGGGCTGGGAGTCACCCTGAAGCCCGGAAAACACACACACACACACACACGGAAGACATGGTCAGGATACGGGTGCTGGCACGCAGAGTCATCTCATGCGGTTGGAATGCTAAGGCACACCGCTCTCAGGCACAGTTTAGACGCTAAGGAGAGAGTAAATACACGCTGGTAATGCTTTTCCTTTTTCAAAAGAACCACCCCCCCACCCCCCTACCCCCCTACCCCCCCGATGGACTAAGTGGCGTTCGATGCAAGTGTGCATAACTGGGTTTAAGGTCACCCGGTCTGCCTCGGGACGGGTTAGGCACAGAACGTTAGCCCTTTAGTTGGTCACTATTGCTCTTTCAGCCATCCTGACATGCCATCCTTACGACATCCTCATCATTATGCTTCTGAGTGCGGACTGAGGACAGACCCACAGATGTTGCAGGTTCGAGAAAGTGGGGAAAGAGGTTTTTTTTTTTTTTTTTTTTTTTTTTTTTTTGTTGGCTACCCTGCTGTTCTCTCTACAGTGCTGTGCTCTACTGAGGCCGAATGGATCTGTTGGCTGCTATTTGTTAGATTAAGATGGAGGATGCAGTCGGGTCTTATATCTAACGTGCACTGATACAAAACGGCGTACCACACAGAGATATAAAGAATGTCACAAAGACATATTTTTATCTTTCCTTCATTGGGGTAGGTGGGGGCATAGCCAAAAAGAAAAGCGAAAGAAAGTGAATGATGCTGCAGAATGGTGCGTTCGATAGTACTGCACCAGTGAGTCCTCACAAAGCACTTCTCAGGAAGGCTACACCAGAGTTAGGGACCTTCTGTGGTTTGCTTATCTCTGGTCTGGTGCAGACACTGGGAATTTGTGCAGAAATATTCTCTCACCCTGTCTCTACTGGGAGAAAAGGCTGCAATGAGCCAAAGCTGCTGTATGGGATCAGATCAATGCCCTGAATCCCACTCACACTCACGCACTCACACACAGATACTGTACACACAAATATACTAGCATGTGTGAACCCACACACATGCATACATACACATACACACACAGACACACAAACACACATGCATACACACTCATACATACACACGCATATGCACACATAAATTCATGCACAGACAGACACACACACACACACACAGGACGGTTCTATCCTTAACATCCCTGTTGTACAGCCTTTAGTTCTCCCCTGACCATAAAGCAGCCTCCACTTTGTGAATATATAAACTAAACACAATGCACGCTGCGACCAGTTTGGGAGAGCTTGTGTCACTGCAAGTAGAACTTTGATCATGTGTGCTGCCAGGGATTTTAGGCTCCATGAAAAAATCTAACAACCTCCTTAAGGGGTCCTATCTGTCAAGACCCTTGGAATCATCCTAACTGCCCCCCCCCCCCCCCATATTGGCATATGACCTCATAGTGGTCTTACACACAGCTGAGAGGTAAGGGGATTCCATTAACATCTCCAGTGGCAAATTAAAGTTCCCCCTGGCAGTCTCTGCCCGATTACTAAAACAACCAGCAAAGCAATTCAATACAAACGTGAAACGTAACATTAGTCTTTCTACTGCAATTTACTGTGGGAAGAGAACACATTAAAAATGAAATACCAGGGCCGTGGCACCTGCAAGTTAATGCGAGCCATGTACCATACTGTGAATGAAGAACAGGCAGACTGGACACTAATGCTCTGAAAGAGCCACTATAGCTTCCAGGCTAAAATGTGCAACAAGCAATGTGCTCAAAACTGGATATATAAAACCTCTTTTTAGATACTCTCAGCAGGTGGAGCAATGAATTTTACATGAGAATGTGGTCTGTAATACTGTTTCTCTTTTTTTGGGAACTGAAGGGTACAGAGGCTTACAGAGGGCCATCTGAACCAGACTGACTGATGTAACAAGTTTAGCATCTTTGAAATAATGCTCATCTTTAAAACAGATTTCCCAACATGATTCATTTAGTAAAATACACAGATTTTTAAAAATGTAAAATTGTAAATTTAGAATAGTGTTTATACACATGTGTTTATATTTTATCATGGTTTGTCTTAATGAAAATTAATCACAGCAGTTTATGGAAACAGCAATGCTACGTACACTAACTTTCCAAAAGTATGCGAACACCCATTTTCATTAGTTGTTTTGGCTATTTCAGCCACACCCATTGCTAACAGGTGCATAAAATGAAGCACACAGCCATGCAATCTCCATTGACAGATAGTGGCAGTAGAATTGGTTGTACTGAAGAGCTCATAGCATGCCACCTTTCCAACAAGTCAATTTGTCAAATTTCTGCCCTGCTAAAGCTGCCCCAGTCAACTGTAAGTGCTCTTATTGTGAAGTGGAAACATATAAAAGCAACAACATCTCAGCTGTGAAGCAGTAGGCCACAAAAGCTCACAAAATGGGACCACCGATTGCTGAAGCATGTAGCATGTAGCATGTAAAAATTCATTGATTGTCTTGCAACTGTCCCCGGTTGCAACAGTCACTACAGAGTTCCAAACTACCTCTGGAAACAATGTCAGCACCAGAACTGCTCATCAAGAGCTTCATAAAATGGGTTTCCATGGCTGAGCAGCCATACACCATGAGCAGTGCCAAGCATCGGCTGGAGTGGTGCAAAGCACACCGCCAGTGGAAACGGGTTCTCTGGAGTGATGAATCACGCTTCACTATCTGGCAGTCTGACAGACAAGTCTGGATTTGGTGGAATGCGTAGTGCCAACTGTACTGGCCCGAATAGTGCCAACTGTAAAGTTTGGTGGAGGAGGAATAATGGTCTGGGGCTGTTTTCATGGTATGGGCTAGGCCCTTTAGTTCCAATGAATTGAAATCTTAATGCTACAGCATGACATTCTAGAGAATTGTGCACTTCCAACTTTGTGGCGACAGTTTGGGGAAGGCCCTTTCCTGTTTCAGCATGATAATGCCCCTGTGCACAAAGCAAAGTCCATAAAGAAATTGTTTACTGAGTTTGGTGGGGACGAACTCTGGTCTGAGCCGACCCCTGACCTCATCAAACACCTTTGGGATGAATTGGAATGCCGACTGTGAGCCAGGCTTTACACCCAACATCAGTGCCCAACCTCACTAATGCTCTCGTGGTTGAATGGAAGCAAATACTCATGGCCATGTTCCAAAATCTACTGGAAAGCCTTCCCAGAAGAGGGGCCCAACTCCATATTAATACTCATGGTTTTGGAATGGGATGTTCAACAAGTACATTTGGGTTTGATGTTCCGGTGTCATACTTTTTGAAATGTAGTGTATGTAATTAGCTTCATGGGGGTGAAAATGTCAGTTATTGTTAGATTGTATATACCAGCACATGCTTCGTATATTTCATCCATAAATACTATCCATAAGCATTGTCATATTTTTATTTTTATTTTGGAAAAGTTCTAATATGACTTGAAAAAATTGGAGAAAGAGGCAACAATAATGCTACAAAAGAAATGCAGACTCTAATAGTCACATTAATTCTGAAAGGTCACAGAACATACAAACTAACATTTGTACACCAATAGATTCTCATCATTGGTTCACACAAGAATGGACAAAAAAACATACTCGTAACCAAATATAATTTAGAAGGTACTGCTGGGAAATAATTGTAGGTTCTGCAAATCCTACATTGGCAGTGCTGTATCAGTCTGTATTGCATGTGAATTTGCTTGATTTACCATAATTTGAACCAATGAATTATAGCTGTCTAGGTCTTATAATGCTTCACTTCAAACAGCACTTCAGTACTAAGCAGACTAAATATCATCATAAAATATGAGTAGTGTTCCATAGAGATATGTCTGTCCAAAGCAGGGTGCTGAAATTTAGGAGGACTAGCTATTAAATGGGGAGCCATTAGGATTAACAGGAATGCAGTCACTGGTAGTTTTAAGCTCTTCTAAATGGGCCATCATAAGATGAGATGTTTATTCAGCACAAATAATACACCTTTCAAGTTTGGACCATTTTCAAACACAGTTATCACATGCATGTAATAATGAAAGTACGTCCAGTGGAGTCCATAAGTATTTGGACAGCAACACAACTTTTTGTTGTTGTTTTAGCTTGTAATCCAACACATAGGCTTTGAAATGAAATTATGAATATTCATATATAGCCCCCCCCCCCCCCCCCCCCCCAACATTTTAGTGGACCAAATGTGATTGGACAAGTTAACATATTTTTAAATACAGTCATCCCATATCTAGTACTTGGTTGGAAATCCTTGGCATTTGATGACTGCCTGAAGTCTGCGACCCACAGACATCCCCTGATTTCAGATCCAATGTGCTGAAGCATAGAGCCAAACATTGTGTCACTATCCAAATACGTATGGACTGCACTGTATGTCTACATCATCACAACAATGGTTGCAAGATTTTAAAAAGAAAAACATTGTGAAAGTCATGAAATTCCACAGTGGTACATACAGAGACTTATAACACAAAATATCATAGAAACTAGGGTAGCACAATATTTTAGAGCTATGTATAGGCAATCTGCCTATACATTTTGCTTTGTATTTCACAGCTTTTTTTCTCTGTAACTAGTAACATATACTGGGAGAGGATCAAGTAATTGCAACTCAACTTTTCAATATTACCATATTTCTCACCATATCAATACCCCTTTATTCTGAGTTGTAATGAGAAGCAGCAAGTGGAGTACCCAAAATTATATCTGAGAGCTTGAGAGCAGAAACATTCATTTATTTTTTCTTCTCCTCCGGTCCTGATGCACATGATTCATCGACCAGGAGAAAGCACAGTCGGAGTCGGTGCAACAGCGGACGGAGACAGACAGCGTGTCCAAACAGCAAGGGGCAGGAGGCAGGGGGGCGCAGGTCTTGACTCCAGTAAATATAAATCTGCTTCGGTGTGTTAAGTCTTCAGCTGGCGGTGTGTCACTGTGCTCCGCGGGACAATTCAGCGCAATTAGCGGCAGCGAGGAGGGCGCCGCTGAATCAGCTGCAGTCCCCAGTTCGGCGCACGGCGAGGAGGCTCGAGGGCCACACAGCTTCTGGGGTCACAGGCCGGTGTGCCGGTGATTATGACCGGGCAGTAGTGGGTAAGCCGGCCCGTGAAGTCTGATAGGCCCGGCAAAACATGGCAGGCCCTTTTCCATTTGCCCGGTGTTCGATGAGGACGTGTCTTCTCCTTCCTACCCCGCTGCTGAGTCCAGCTGGGGTTTGTGTTGGTTGTGTGTGGAGAGCACACTCTTAACTGTCTGATGGTCAGACATCAACGTAATAACCTGAAGGCCATGAATTCACATTGAATTCACATCTCGAATCCCAAAGGTTTTCGAAATAACAATATTCAAATACTGGGGGGAGTGGGTGGGAGGGGTTCAGCACTCCAACCCTCTGTAAAGAATATATCAATCTTCATTTAGAGGAATATTGGACCATAAAGGCCAGCTTGGACACAAAAACCGGAAGAATTCACTGGTCAGCCACGTTATCAACCTGGTTTGGTGCCCTTTGTGTGAATAGGCTGAGATGTGACAGAGCTGATGGGAAGGAGGAGAGGTCGCGCTGAGAAACGAGGCGGTCCTGCGGCTCGACAGACTCGCCAGACTAACCGTTTCATCTCTGGGCTCCGTCTCCAGAGAGCAGGAGCGACCCCAGAGTCGCGCGCCACAACAACAGACAGATTGAAACACGACACCTATTCACACCAAAACACGACTGCGCATATTTAAACGCGTGTGGGAATTAAACATGGGGAGGGGGAGCTCTGAAAGATGCCCGCTCTGTTCGCAGCCTGTGCTCAAAGCCTGTGTGTTAGCCCTGTAAAAAGAGATGTCAGGAAGGGGGCAGACAGATACGGTGATTAGGTGGGCAAAAGAGGCGCAACAGATGGATGCGGAGATTAGAAAAACAGACACGTATACAACCTCCCTCGGTCGTGTCAGTGCATCGAAAAACCGTGCATCGAGAGGTGGAACACGGATGCAGGCGCGAACGAAAACCGCCAGCGTCTCTCTGAAAAATCACCTCAGACGTCCTCGCCCCTCTCCACGTCTAAACTTAGGCACGCAGTCAAACATCACACTTACATAAAAGAGTAAAAGAAACGAACACTGGCAGAGCAGCACTAACGGTTGTAATGGACTGTAAATTTTAATCACACCACGTTAAAGCTGATCTCTCACGGTAAGCAGGGGTGGGTGGGTGGGTGGATGGGGGCAGATTTGTTGCAGCTACTATGGGGAGAGAACATCTGCTGAGCATCTGTGAGGTGAGAGGTGTGCAATGCAAGGAGACACGCCCTATAGACACACCATAGAGAAGGGAAGATCGCTAGGCCGGGCCTGTAGACCTGCTGAAGTATCCCGCTTTAGTGTGAGCTAGCTCCTCCAGTTACATCATGTTGTCTATGAACAGATGAACAGAATTATATATCTATATATCTGGGGGTTGGGAACTGGCCAGCCATTAAGTCCTGGAGAGGAATGGACACTATTGCTTTGTTTTCCAACTCTGTCACCTGTTTGGCGTGGGGTTTGAGTCTACCCGGTTCTACAAAATCTCAAGAAGAAATGCTGTTTTGTATAACAACCTTTAATAATGGTTGTTTTCTCTATCATCTTTGCATTTTTTCTTTGCAAAGGGACAAAAAAAGTCTTAAAATCCCTTTTCCTTTTTGTGGGGTTGGCGTCAAGACAGTTGTCTTGTCCATATATAAAGTGAAATGTATCTGCAATTTGATTAAATATCTTTCAAATTTCAATTCAATGTGCACTGTGCATACGCTGATCTTGTAAATTAAAAGCAGAAGGGATGGTGTCAGAGAGCTGAGCATGGATGTAGCAGCCTTCACTGTTCCCAGGACCAGCTTCACAACTTGTGCTTAAAACAGCCAGACTGGGCTTTCAGAGACAGCACATAGAGATCTCAGGTCAAATGGGAGCCAACAGAGACCAAAAAGAACTGAGAAACTCACAAAATGGGGAAAAATAGCCAGCAGTGTAGTTTTAGCCAAATAATTCTTGTATTATTTGAAAGTAGTATAACAGCCTGATAGCTTACGACAAAAGCTGTTTACGCCACTGACATTGGTATGCATGTGGCAGAGGTTAGGAGGTTTGTGGAAAGGTGTGATGATTATAATCTCCTTTTACATACAAAGAAAACTGAAGAGATTATCTCTGATCAGAAATCCATTGGGGATCACTCACGCAATGCAACCATTGCCCAGATCCAGAAAATGTGAGCATTCTGTACTCTTGGATATCTGTGTAGTTTAGTCTGACAGTTGCACAAAAAAAACAAAAATTTTAAGTTTTGTACAAAGAGACATGAAGGTTACAGGTGTAAGGCAACATTCTCCCCCTCAAACCGTATTTTAAGATGCAAAAGCAAATTATTTTAGATCCTTCCCACATCCACTACCCTGAGCTCAGCTTCAGGGTTCCCAGGTGCAGGTTAAATAGATTTAAGTGCTCATTTACTCCCTTCAATCCAAGTCCGCAATAGGTCAACAGAAAGCGTTTCAAAAGATACGTACTGTGTATTGTGCATTGCATGTTGTATATTGTTCTCGTGAGGCAGTTCTGTGTCGAAGACAAATTTCCCTCAGGGACAATAATCTTGCATCTTGAATCTTGGTTCCATTTTTCTTCCATTACATCCAGCTTTTCTGTTCATCAGTTCAGATCTGTAACGTTTAGTTTGGATTCTCCAGTTTTTGACCAGATGTGAAGCTGAAGAGTGACGTGTTGGTGCTAGTTATGTTCTGCTCTCTGTCTACCCCTCCCCCTGCTTCTGTCTTTGATCTCCCTCACCTCATTAATCTGGTCACTGTTGACCTGGCCCAGGAGGTCTACCCACTACCCCCCCGACAAGTGATTTGATGGACAGCCATGGCGAGGGCAAGTACAGGCTAGGACCAGTGAGTAAACCTAGTGTAATCTGTTCAGTTTAGTGCCATAAACCATCTGAAAGAAGATTACAGCAGCACTGGGAGAGTGAGAGCATATGGCATTCAAACGGAGAGGAAAATAAATATACTGGCAAATATATGAGAACACACAGGGAGTCACACCACAACACTCACGCAATGTTTTTTTTTTTACACAGCACTATAGCGCAAGCCTATGATGTTATCAACCTGGTTATCAACCCGATACTCTGTATTTCCACACAAACAGGGAGAACGCAATTAAAATTAAGATGAACAGATAAACACATCCCTCCTGCCAGCTAGGCTCTTTTTTTCATTTAAAAATGCACTGGGAAAGGCCCCTTCCCATAACCACTGGGCAGCACCCAGTTTGAGATTTTAGTGACATTACCCAATCACCCATCCTGCGCTTTATAAACGTAGGTGAACTCACGCAACGTTACACACATGGACAGCAACAGAAAAGCAGGCTGTGGTGAAAGCAAGCTTTAGGAAACAGACTCTAAGAGGGCAACAACAGATACATACACATTTGATGGGGCCTCACACATTTTACTGACAACAAACAGGAAACTGCTTCTGCCATTTGGACTTTTGAAATGAAAGGCTGCGTAAGTAATATAATCCACCCCTCATCATCCTCCAAAACCTGAGAGGCCTTTCTGTACACCTTGGAAAGGACTGAGGAAAGTATCTCTGGGCTCTTAAGAGCTGTGTAATAATGACCCTTCCTGTTTATATTCCATTTTGGACAATCTAGAAGTGCTTCAAAAGCCACAAACATGGACCCCCCTCCACCTTAATTTGGCTCCCCACTCGTCATCTGGAAAGACCAGATTACATCTGAACCCCTGCACCTAGCACACAGGTCATCATATGCCACAGAGCACACTGATGCCATGGCATGATCCAGGCAGATTATTTCATGCATGCCATTTATGAGGATGGAAATAAGCATACGTGTGCACGGGAAAGGGAAACACTGCTCAGCCGCTTTGCCAGCCACTGATTGCTCATTGATTTTGGTATTTACCCTGACATTTGACAAGATCGTAATCCTTTTACCATTATTACATTCCCAAAGCAATCTTCCTCCGATGATTCCATAATATACGCGTTAAGGCTGAGCCAGGACTATTGTTTTCAGCGCAAAACAGTGCACAGACTATCAGAAATATGACACTGGCACAAAGATGCGTGGCCTCCTGAGTGCCGAGATGCCTAGCCTCACAGTCAGCTGCTTGTAAATATTATGACATACATACTCAGATGCATTTCACTAGCTATAGCAGGTGCTCCGGGGTAAACACAGAATGCAGTGGGTATGGCAAGCATGTACACAAAAAAAAAACATAAAAGCACATGAACAGGCAGTTGACCGGATAAGCAGATGAGTTAGGCGTGAAATAAACTGTACTCTGTACTACTTGCACAGTCCCTAGTATGGACAGGGAAGCAGATAGGGTATACTGATGAGCAGGTTTACGCTCTGTGGTATAACAGAGCCATGGGTGTGCATTCCAAGAACTGCTGTATTTTAGTTTTTCACACTAAACAAACCTGCGAAAAAATAAAAACAAGAAGAACGTTTTTCCATGCAGTGCTTTATTAATATTAGTTTCCGAAGTACAGAGGCTGTAATGATTTAATGACAGCAGTATTTTGCACAAGCTTGAAAATTCACTAACATTTGTGAAAGATCCTTTTGAACATATCTTGAATATGCATACACTGTACATCCATCGTTAATACAAAATTCTGAATAAATATAAAATAAAATAACAATATATCATACAAATGTATCATGTTATGACATCAGCCTACACGTCAATCTTTTCAGAAGTAGAAAACTTTTTCTATCAGGTCGTGCAGTGCAATGTTTTCTGATCATCAATAACATCGATCTTTTTATACAAACTATAGTTTCACATACCGTAGCCAAGGTGACAATTACACAAATTCAGCACTATAACTGAATCATTAACAAACTCGGGATACTGTTCTCTTAAATGGGCAGTACTTGGACCGGTTCTCCGCGCACAAGCATACGCACATACACGCACACACACGCACGCGTACACAATACTCGGACAAGCAAACACAGTTCTTCCTGCCTGCAGACCTCACTATCAGATGAATTAAACTAATTGCAGCAGAAAACAGACGAACCTACTCCCGCATCGGCAGTTCACGCCCGATATGTAACGGACAACCCAGCTATTCTCCTAGAGTTTAAAGCTAAAGAGCTAATTGTTCGGCTCAAGCCGGAGCATAATGGCTGTGCGCTTCCTCCTCCTGTCATTAGGTAACACTGATTTGACTGCACTGTACAATTCTACGCGTTCCCCCTCTCCTCTCCTTCCCCCTCTGCATCGCAGTCACCCACAGTGAAATTCATACTCACCACATCTTTCTCTTAGGAGGAAGGCGTTCCTCTTTGTTTATGGCAGTCACTCCCAAAGCCAGCTGCATGACAGTAATATATTTCTGATATTTCACCATATTGTCCACCGCTACTACGAATCCACACCACAGACCAGCATAGGTGACCACGTAAATTCTATTCCCTGGCATCCGCCTCAGCTGCGTCTTCCTCGTTCAGCATCACAACGCCATTTCCAGTGCTGAAGAACTGACAGCGAAAACAATCCCCAAGGAGCTCAACAAAAGGCACCATGCCGCTGCGACCCATGTCTATGATGACACTCTAATCTCATTAGTGCTCAGAATAGATTGCTAATCCATTCAATATTAGTCAGGACCTCAACATTGTTCCCTTCCGCTCTCGGCACTTTTGTAAAAAAAAAAAAAAGAAAGAAAAAAAAAAAGAAAAAAAAAACTCGCAAGAAAAGACGCTGCAGCACCCAAACGTCCCTGCGTGAGGTAGGAGAGAGCGAGAGAGAGTGTGCATGTGTGTATGAGAGAGAGATAGAGGGAGAGGGAGAGGGAGAGAGAGAGAGAGCGAGAGAGAGTGTGTGTGTAAAGAGAAAAGAGCAAGAAATAGGGAGATAGGAAACTAATGATCAAATGTAAGTATTTTTCTATGCACTTGATGTGTGGGATTTGTCTGCGGCAGTATTGAAATATAGGTTATTCATAAACTATATAAATATTTATACATACCAGTTCATTCATTTGCAGAATGATATGAGAGGTCAGAAAAATTGAGAGAGTGAGAGAGAGAGAGAGAGAGAGAGAGAGAGAGAGAGAGAGAGAGAGAAAAAATTATATTCAAGTCTATTAAGTCAGCGGAGAGGGCACAGACTTCCTTGGCTCACTAAAATCAACATGTTGACACAGTGACCCACCCACCCCCAACTCCTGTGAAAGCTTATTGCATAATTATATATGAGCAAATGGGCCTGTAAACAAATACAGAGCCTGTCTTCTGCAAGCATAATGCCATTTAACTGCTACTGGAGGGACAGGTCTGTTTCTCTCTTATACAAGCGTGTGTTCATGTCTATCACATGCATTTGGAAATAAAATGAAAAAAATAACCCATATTATTGCTTGTGTTAATAACACATGCATATTAGCCATCACAAGTTCCCCTGGAAGTACTGCTCGCACACATATTCTCTGGAACTGAGAGCTGAGACTTGGTTTGAAACCGCCTTTAAACTTTAAATCCAAAAACGGGTCAGAGATTACCACTGATCAGGAGTATGAAAGAAGATTTTCAGATTAGTGAGCCAATTACATCGAAGCACGGATCAATTTCTTCATTTGTCCTTTATTTAAAAATAACATGTTAGTGTAAATATATGAAACATGACATTCAAACTATGTAGAATGCACGCACCATACAATACAATACACACAATATTTTACAATAAGCAGAATGGAATTTAATAGAATGTTGCTCATTAAATATGTGCAATTGCATGTAGAGAACTAAATACATACTGTAGTGTATGAAAATAATTGTGTTTACAAGAAATTTACACTGTCACGGAGACATTGAGATATTAGAACAAATTAGTAAATTAATACATATAAACTCTGCATATTTGTAGTTTTTTGTTTAGTATTGAATTTTTTTTTAATTTTTAATTTTTATTTTTTACTTTTAAAGTCACATTTATGCATTTTCATTACCCCATTGTACCTTTTTCAATGGTCAAATTTTGTATGAAGATGTTTATATAACCTTATAGTATGTATTGTGCTGTAAGTCACATGGGATAAGACCCATTGCAAAATAAATAAATGTATAAGATGTGAAAAGGTCAAAAGATATTGTGAGGACCCTGCATTAAAATATGATTTATTCCTTACTGTCTGGTCCATTGGACATTTATCTTATGAAAAGTTGATGCCAGTCCTGACTCAAATCATGTTCCTGAATCTTAAAGACTTTTGACCCTTAATCTGGCATGAGAGGTCATAACTTCATGATACTCCTGTGTATTCTGTATTTTGTAATATCTCTTATCTAATAACTGTGAGCTGAATTCAAGCAATAATAATACAGCAGTGAAAATTTAAATTATTTATCCTTGAATTTCTGTAAGAACTCTTACATATCAACACACCAAAATAAACATTCTCGTAATTGGAAATGAGCAAATGCTCAGAAGCAAAGTTATTTATGTAAGCCATGCTATTTTCGCTGGACCAGTGAATCAAAATACATTGAAAAGAAATCAAAAACTGAATTTCAGTTACAATAACTGTAATTGTTTTATGGGTAAGTTAATTACATATGCAAATAACTAGATAAAGAATGTCACAGAATTGTGAATTATATTATATCCTTTCCATTAAGCACAGATGAACTGACAAGCATGCATGCACACACACACACACACACACACACAGCTACGATAGGTTGGCTCAGGTGAACAATGAGGGGCAGTCTAGGCAATGCTGTCACAGGCACTGAAAGTGCTGCTGCCCCAACGTGCACTACTGGGCAGGCCAGCAGGGGGAGCCCAGGGGCTTAGGGACATTGTAGAATCAAAAGCACAAAGTCAATGAAGCAAAATGTGCACAGCAGTAACTCCCCAGGGAATATATATATATATATATATATATATATATATATATATATGCATCACAGTGTGAAATTGCTGAAATGAAAAACAGAACACTTTGAACTAGTAGTGGGCCTTCATTGAGTAGTATAAACAAATGAAAAACAAATGCTCCTGCTGCAGGCAACAGTAATGAATTCATTAGTATTGGGCTAGCTGAAGATGAAGATTCCTTCCAGGAGAGGTACCCCACCCAGACGCGTTGATTATCCTGTAAATTTATCCGTGCTGTTCCCACAATTAATTGTAAAGCCTAAATTAAATCTGTGGTCTTGGAGCGTAGTCCCACACACAGACAGTACAAATGGATTTGAATACACATTTACACACAAGAAAACACAAGTGCACAGACGGACAGACACACACACACACACAGATATGCACCTAAATATACGCACACAACCTCAAAACACAAGTTCTTTTGTGCATATATCCATGTCAGCTCGGAAACACTAAGGCAACATAATGGTACAATTTTACCATAGTCATGCCTCTCCATTCCTCACTGGTATCCCCTGCATCTCCACCATGTTTATCAGCTTGTTCTGTTTTTCTCCACACAACAGAACATATATGTATAATAATATTTTCAATGTCATACCTTACCAAAGAAAAAATGAAAAATTACATGTATATATACTGTATATATATGTATGTATATATACTGTGTATGTATGTATATATATATATATATATATATATATATATATACATACATAAACAGTGTGTGTGTGTATACATTTAAAAAAAATACATTATAAATACATACTGTACAGTCATATGTATGTAAATGGGGCAGAGATAAACACATACACTTCCCACTGCCCTCAAACTATCCTACTAGCTCTGCCATTTTGCTGTGTTCAGACAACTCCTGGGCTTTTCGCAGTCTGATCAGACGGAGGGGGGGTAAAAAAACAGCATCGGCAGGACTTTCTTCCTGGTCCCTGAGGATGCTGGGAAAGCTAGGCCTGGACGCAAGCCCTGAAAACAAGCATAGCTGTGACTGCGTGATTTATTACATTCGCAGTGTTAAAGGGAGGAGAGGACGGAGGAGAAAGCCCTCCGCGCGATGCTGTGCGCCGGGGAGAGAGAGCGCTCCTCCGCTCGCGTCGCAGTGTTCCCGCCGCGTGCTGCGAGCTCGCGGGCCCCGGCCAAGTCAGCGGGGGCAGCGGAGCAGAATGCAGCGACAGCTCTCGCCTGCGCTGTTTGGAGGCACCTGCCAGCTCCCCCGCTCGCTCTAGGTAGTTCGTGGCGAGAAATGCGGAGGTGATGCCGTGCAGGGAGGGCGCTTTGCTGACCTTTTCTGGTGACAGAATAAAAGCGAGTGTGAAAGGTGCTACTGCTGCATGTATGAGCCCTGAGGCCAATGGCCAATCAGCTGCTCTTGCAGTGGGCATCTTTGTTGCACACCATCAACCCCAAATAGAAACAGAGGCGTTTTGTGTGAAGGCCTGCCAGGGCAGTGACATTACATGTACATTCCAAGCATTTAGCAGATGCTCTTTTCCAGAGAAACCGCAAAACCTTTTTGCATTTTCACATAATACTATCCAAAATGGAGCTTCTTGGCTGGCCAATTCATTCACCCGATCTGAATCCAGCTGAACATGCATTTCATACGCTGAAAAGAAAACCCTCAACAAGAGCCTCCAGCTGTCCACGTGAGCAAGGGTAATCGCTATGACCTTCAAATCCAAAGGAAGTAACTGGTTAGCTGGGATTGCTATCGATCGTAGGTACCTTGGTACCCTCAGTCACGCCAATACAATTCCATTAATCCCTGATATAGTGCTGTCGGTGGACAACGGATAACTCACACACCAGAAGCCTTTTAAAATGGGACACGGAGAAGGATGAGAGAAAACACAGCAGTACGTACTTAGTGAAAAACCTCAACCTCCCCGGTGTCCAAACATGACCACGGTCAGTGGAGAGCAGGTCTGACTACACAAGCAATGCTACTGGTGCGTTTAGCATGCACACAGCTGAGCATCACACCTTACTGAGCACTAAGGGTGCACGCCCACCTCCAGCGATATGACAGCTTGTGAGCAACCCAGAACAGCACGCCCAGTCACTCATTTTTCATTTTGACCAGGAGATGCCTCTGGGAAGAGCAATGTGCCAAAAAAAAAAAACACCAAGCCATGGCGGCGTTCATCGTCATTTCTGAAGCGGACGCAGAGAGCGGCCGTTTGAATGTGCGGTGGCTCAGGTTCCCTTGGCTTAAAGACCCACAGCACTCTGCGGCATCCCCCACGAGAATCGGGCAGAAGCTCGATGCGTTTGTTGTGGCAACAAGCACATTTGCTTGATGTGGGATCGGTGCCCCGATCGATCGAAAGCATCAGCGAATCAAAGACCTTCCGCTGCACGTTCAGCTTGACCCCTCCTGCATGGCTCTATTCGCTGCCTGATGAGGCGACTTGTTCTGCTTCACCAGCCCACCAGCCAGCCTCCCAGCCGCCATTCATCTCTTAGCGTGAAGCGATCAGCTCTCCATTCATTTATGATTTTTCAGCCGGTATCTTTGTGAACGAGAATCTTTGAGAGAGCACAGGTGTGTATGTCTTGGATTAAATGCAAATCTTTTAGGATAAGTGAGGATTAGTCATTTGAATATTATATAATGGGGGCTATGCAATATTTAGTTATCAAATTATTTTAAATGCACATGCCTAACGTGCGTGCATGCTTGCCCAGATATACCAGGAGTGCAGGTTTTCATGCATGTATGTGTGTGTGATTGCATGTGTGTGTGTGCGTGTGTGTGTGTGTGTGTGTGCATGAGTGCGTGTGCATGTATACATGTGCATGTGTGTGCGTGTGTGTGCACAGGCATAGTCACGTGTGTGCATGTGCATTTCTGCTGGACTGGGCAGATTACACCTGGAGGGCACTGGTGCTGGCACTGGTGAAGGTCAGAACCCTGAAGCAAGTGAAAGGGGCAGAGGAAGCTTGTGTAAGGAAAAAGGGCACAATTCCCATTATTGTGGAAAAGATGTTTCCAGGATTGAAGTTGTCAGTAATATGTGAAACAAACCCTGGTTCAATGGATGTGAACCCCAATCCTCTCCATTGCCTTCTTTTTATACATTTCCTAAGCTTTGATAAAGACTGGTAAGTGAGGCCAATACAAGGAATTTAGTGAATCTGTGACCCTTTTCAACTATAGTGAATTGGTCATCCTGCTGATTAAATTAACAATTAGTTTTCTGACTTGAGTGGAACAGGATCTCCCATTCCTGGTTGCCATTGTACTATTAATCAATGTGTACCAACTGTATTGTGATCAGGATAAGATAAAGAAAATATGAGGCCAGCAGACATAATGGCATTTCATACACTTGAAAGGTCGCTGAAGCAGAAAGGACTTCTCACCGCCGCCCACGCAGACGCGGGATGCTGCCGGACCGGGACGTTTTCTGCGAGCGAGCCGCTCCCTTGGCTACGCGGGGGTGATCCGTAGCCCCATGTTTTTTTTTTAGAGGTTAAAATCTTGGGAGCCGCACCGCGAGAGCTGACAGCGCATCATTAGCGCTGCCCTGGCGTAAAAAGCACGCGGCGGAATGTTCAGTGCAAACAGAGACTCAGCGATTAGCAGACGGCTTCAGCGCCTGCCAAACCGCTGCCGCAGGGCAGCCCCGGACGCAGTGGCCTTCCCTCTGGGCCCGCACGCTACGGAGGACCGCGCTGCACTTGGTATTTAACATCGGGGGAGCTGAAAGGCATCAGGATTCAATTTCAGAATTACAGCGCTCAAATTACATTCATTTTGGCCCAGTCAATAAATTGTATAGTATCCACAAAAAAACATAGACTTTCCTTGTCTTGGATGAACTGCTCCACGTAATGGCAAATAATTGGTTAAGTAGGTTTCAGTAATTTAGCATTAGCTGAAGATTTAGATAGAAGTACTAGCCTGATTTCTTAAATATTTTATGTTATAGGACTGGGGGGTTAAATTTTATTTCAAGATATAAAATCACTTCACCACCAAAAGATGAAAATGACCATATTATGATGTCAGATCCTGTAATGAAGTCCCCCCCCACCCCCGCCCCTGTGCATCATGCTTTGAGATCCATGAAAAATGCTATATAAATATAACGTATTAAAAGGTTATGATAATAATAGTTATTATTAATATACATTATTGCCAGAAGTAGGATAGTAGTAGCAGCAGTAGTAGTGCTTTGTTAGTGCTGAGACAGAACATTTTTGTGCCTACATAGGTTTCTCTGTTCTTCCACCATCTTCTGCACATGCCAGCTAATGGGTCTCCTCACAGCGGTTGGGCTACCCCATGCAAACGAAGGTAAATCACTTTTGGGGTCAATATGTTGTTTTTCCTCTTTTAGTCAGAGCACTGCTCAGCAGCTCCCAGTCTCACTCGCCCCTGGGCCCAGTGATCAAGGCCAAGAACCAACAGAAGGCAAAGTTTCCTTCTCTTTGAAAAATAAATTCAAACAAGAAAACGGTAAGCTCCAGCTCCTCAAAATGGGAGAGCAAATCAAAGAAACACAAATGAAAATCAATAATGCCAATTTAGTACACATTTTATAGCCTGATTTATTAAATAGTTGTTCTTGTTCTCTTAAATAGTTAATTATTTGACTTATTCTCTCTTTGCCTTTATGCCGTCTGTGCCCGTGTAGCAAGATGGCTCAGAATCTTCAGAGAATACAGCATGGAACAGAGGGCAGTGTAATGGAAATTCTGTTTTATGGGAACAATCTTGGCAACAAATCTGAGAGGATTTGCACCTACACTCTAAATGCATCAAGGAACCATAAAAACGGGGCCAGGATTCTGACCAGGAAGAGCATCAATCTCTGACAGCACATGTATTCATAAAAAAGCCTCAAAACTGTTTTTTTTTTTTTTCAGTTGCAGACATCAAACAAATAGAATGTTGTGTGTATTAATGACTGACCTTTCTGATTAGAAAATGGCTGTGGTGTTCTGTGCTCCCAGTAGGCGTGGCTCTAGGCTTTTTGCCGCCCTGGGTGACGTGATGGTGGCGGGGGTCATGGGAGTGATTGGGTGCAACGGAGTTCCACGGTGGTCCCCCCCCCCCTTAATTTATCTCCCCCAGACGGATGGCACCTTAGGCAACCGCCCTTGTCGCATATGCCAAGACCTGGCTCTGGTTGCCAGGCACATTGTGTGTGATCAAAGCCTGTACAATAATTAAAGCAAAAGCCCTTGATTAATGGCCTCTTTGTTCAATCCAAATGTTTCACGGGTGTTTTCATCAGTTGTCCATTTTTATTTTTTCCCCCTGAATTCTTTTAGCCTTTCTCCGTCAGTTCCCTCTCTTTCTTTTGCCTGTGCCTGTACAATAATGGGAGCTGGCATGTCTCGGTGTCCTTCACGTTGAGAATACCCCTGTCACCGCCCCCAGCTTTTTTTTTTTTGGGTGAATCATCAGCAATGACGTCCGGGATTGCAGGAGGCCAAGATGCTGAGGTAAAAATGAGTCAGTTATGAGTTTTTTGTTTAGAGCAGGGTACGTCCCTTGCAGTTTTGGCATAGCATATCCCAGCCGAGGCACATCCACAGCTGAGTGTTGGACATAGTCCAGGTTTCAGCACCTTGAGTGTCACTTTTTAATGTGCAAAACTAATTTAGAGACCTTTACACAAACTGTCAGCATACCCTTTTCTATTTTTTTTTTTTTTGTTCACCAAAACCATGTGCTTCTGTTCCTTGGCATTGAATTTAATTTAATTCAGTGGAACCTAAAAAATATGTTGCTGTTGCAAAGTGCTGCATTCATTTGTCATGATACATTAACATAATGCCAGTATTGTGCACGGTAAATTACCGAGTTTATCTGTATATCCTGAGAGAAAGGGGCAGAGTTATTCTGACTCTTACTTTCTAAGAAGCCAAGCTGCTTTGCAGGGGAAGATGGAGGTGACCTTGCCACAGCCCAGCTCAGCTCCGCTCAGCTCAGCCGTGTGTGTCAGAAACATGTTGAATTTTGAAGGGAATATTTTTGCCACAGGTCACTGCATCGAACTCAGCTCCAAACTGCTGGCTTTTATGCAAACATTCCCAAGCAGTTCAACACAATCTAACATCAGAATCTTAAAGTGGTGATGAGTTTGGCATTTTATCCAGTTTCTTTGTTGCATGAGTGTCTCTAGGTATTCCCGTGATGGTGTATGAATGATGGTGTATGCATTTCTCACCTAACGTGTTTCATTGGCCCTCCCTGCCTTTTCTTATTATTAACACTTAAAGAAATAAAAACTCTCTCAAGGGAAAGGGGGCGGTACTGGAAGTTCGATCGATAAAGAAAAGTTGCACTATACCATATATGAACGATCAATAAATTACTGCACGGAGATAGCCGCACAGTGGGCTGTTTGTAAAATTGAGTCGCTAAATAACTCCGATAATTACAAAACCTTTAAAGTCATAAGACTGGGAATTGAAAATGATTAAGATGACTTATACAATGCATGCTAGGTAGCATTAGCTGTGATTCGCATGAACTAAAGGTCTCTAGGCTTGGCCTCTGGACACAAGCTCAGATGTTTTAGCCAGGTCATCACGCACTGGTAAAGCAGAAAACCAGAACTCAGAATAAGTTTCACTAGCCTCTATGATCATCCACATATGTGTAAGCATTCTTTGTCCTGAAATTTACAAGAGATTAACAGATTAAACAGCTAATGTGGAGTTACATGGCAGGTTCACTCCCCTTAGACAGACACACACACACACACTGAAACAAATGCATACACACACACACACACACACTCACTCACTCGCGTATATCCATATGCACGCATAAACGCATGCGTGCGCGTGCACACACACACACATACCCATACACACACAAGCGCAGAGGAAAGCTAACGTCAGTGACGAAGGTCTCGAGGCATTGACTGTCCTACTTACACAGGATGAAAATGAATAATCAAATAAATAAATTGTCTGTTTGTCCTCACTGTATTTCAGTGGTTTTAGCTCCATTTTTTTTTCTTTTCTCAGGCTTCACAATTTACAGATATGCCCCTCACCGGTGTTCAGTTTAGCTTAACGGTCCAACACTAAAGTTGGAGTGTGCCCTGAAGACAATGGTCTGACCTGCTGTTTTCCAGAGAGAAAGAGAGAAAGAGCAAGAGACAAGAGCAAGACAGATACACAGACAGAAAGAGAGCTGCCTGCACACACATAGCATAAATGCATTAAGCTCACAGCCCAGTATCTTTTTAGTGGATCACTACCACAAACCCACAAGCGACCTGCAGCAGGCATAACCATGAGCACAAGCAAACTAGCAAACGTCCCAAACCAAACATCCCACTTACATTGTGTGCATTTCTTTCTGTGCCATCATGTTCCTTCTGCTGCTACAGCTGCTTCCGATCTGACCACATGAGTGTGTGTGTGTGTGTGTGTGTGTGTGTGTTCGTGCTTGTGCATGCATACATGTCTTAACCTCGCTCGTCTTCGAACTCAGGGCTATAATGTCAGGGGCAGCAGTCTCCTTGCAGACCTTGCTGTCAGTCACAAAAATGCTTTTTCAACATTCTGAAGAGCAATATGCTCTCTCATCTCTTTTAATCAAACACCCTGGGTGTATCCTCCTGCCCATTACACGCACACACACACACACACACACTCACTAAGGGATATACATTTTCCCTGCAAAATGCCATCGGTGCCAACACACTGTAGACCAGCCCTGACAAGGACACCATGCTCTAAACTGAAATAACAAAAACAACTAATTTTTATTTTGCAACAGCCCAGTGATCTTGCAGCTTCCTTCTAATAAACATACTTCAGACACAGCATGATAAACTCAAGTTCAGCTCTAGTTCATTACATTACATTGCAAGCATTTAGCAGACGCTCATATCCAGAGCGACTTGGACAACTTTTACACAGCATTTACATTGCATTCACTGAAGCAATGCAGGCTAAGTACCTTGCTCAAGGGTACAACAGCAGTGTCCAACCCAGGAATCGAACCCTTTAGGTTAGAAGACCAGTTTCATACCCAATATACTACACTGCCGCCCGTTCTTAACATGGTCAGTGCTGACAGATGAAGTTTTACAGCCATGTCAGTTTTTACCCATATGCAATAATAATCAGCACAGGAAGTGCGTGTGGGACAGTCCTTACACAGGGCGGAGAGTTAGCGCTACCTCAGCAGCAATGGCCACGTCTGCTTAAAGTGGAACACAGAGCCCATAAGAACAGCAGCCAATGGGAGAAAATATTCAAAGGAGAGATGGAAAAATGCCGTGTCAGATACAAACGTCAGATACTAAAGGCAAGGGAGGAGGACAGAAAATATGGGGAATCTGGGTATACTACAGTTTTATGTCCACTGCGTCTACAGTCAAGGAGGATATGCCATTATTTATGTTTAAAATATGAAATGATTAAATATACAATATTACAGGGTTCATTCACTCAGTGAATCCTGCATTTCCAGCACCTTCAATGTTCCCCTCAAATAATGCTGCTGTGTCCCAGGGGCTTTGGGAAGATTTTTTATGTCATCCTTTCCAATTCACCGTTCAAAAGTGCATCAAATTTCATATTATACGATTTTATTACATTCTTTTCTTTATATTTCTGCGTGGTTTGAACTCTATAGTGCCATTATTACCATTTTTATTTGGCCAGTGCTGTGTTTCTAGAGTCTTAATGTAACTGTCAATGTGTATTAGGAAATATGACTTCATACACATTTCATTTTCAGCATTCTGGTATAGCACCACTATGGGCAGACTGCTGCACCTGTATATTGTCGAATTCATGCCAAATTTGGCCTATTTGCATTTAGCGCTACCCTAGACTACCAGTGTAACACCAGGTGGTTAGGCCAGAACAGAGATAAACATGGTGTCAAAAGGTCCTGACAAGAAGCAACAGAAACAAAAGCAGCGAAAACACAAACACTGTATTCACTTCAAATTATATATTCAAGGACGTATTTTGGAACAAGCTGAGATTTTAACAGTAGGACATTTGTTTTTTGAGTGCTGGTTTTGGTTGCCAAAAGATATTGTAATATGGTAAAGGTAGGTAAAAGTTTGGGATTTCAAATACAGGGAGCTGGATAAAAATAAATATTCTAGGGTATCAGAACATTTATTGAACGGGCTGCACGATGAAAGAAACTCTGATGTTGAGATTGATGTTATTTGCTCATGAGTTGCCGTGAAAAGACTGCACAAAAAAACATTAAATTTCCACTTTAAAAGAACTCAGAGAGAGCAACGCTCTTTGAACAACACAGATGAACGCTCTGCATAAACTGGATGCACACAGAGGTTATAATGAGGTTTGTCAAATTTGTGCTGCAAAGGCTCAGACAGCATGTCATTTCCTGTCACAACCTGTTTGGGGGCACAAGGCCCTGATGGCATGGAGCTGCTGCTCGGTGGACTGTGCAGGACAAATACACTGTGGCAGAAATAAGACAGGTGTGAAAAGCCAGACATGAACCAGAAACCGGCAGAGAAAAAAAAAACAGAAGACTGAGACAAGACAAGCAGGAGATGTAAGACAGTAATGAGGTACAAGCGTGAGACAGACATGAAACAGACAAGCCACAGGGAACTGATCAGTGATCAGCATGCATGTAGGCATACACATGCCAACGATTCAAGCAGGGCAATTAACTGACGTCTACAGTATATTAAATACACTGTTCATGGAAATGGTGCAGTAAATCCGGTAATTACCTCTTGGAAGATGAAAATTAAACACGTTTCTTGTTCACTAAAATGTATTTAATAGCCATTTAAAATTCATGTTATGAACTGAGGCACACAACACATGCACTTACGCGCACACACACACAAACTTTGTATTTAACCCCCCTTCCCTATTTTAGCGCCCAACCCAGTAGACAGTGCTGTGTCAGGGTCTCAACTCAACAATGAAATCACACCCACAATGTAAAACTCAACCTGGTTCACAATTTTATCATTCCATTGTCCATTGCTCTGTCTAATATTTCCACAGATATTCCCTTATCTAACCATTCACATACATATACAAGTAAAAGAATCTCTGACCAGTATTGGCACAGTGTTCATAACTTAAGATAATTCATATTTAATTAAGAAGTGAATATGTACTTATCAACCAATAGCTTTGTAATCCTCGCCTGCTTCAGTAGGACATTTTTAATAAGGCTCTCCAGGCATAAATCAGGGTACATACATAATGGTATAACTGTTAAAAGTTTACTGTATCACTTTCATTCAACAGTAAACACAAGCACATAACCGCACTTTGGCTTAAAACTTGTGGTTTAAGCGTTTGACCACTGAATTCCACAGCTCTGTGTACTTTGTGTATTCATTGATCCGTCTGGTTCTCATATTACCAGAGTCTGTGCAAACACACTGAAATTGAAACCCAGTTACATTGGCAAACCGCCGTTTAAAAAATTGATGTAAAAACACAGTGGAAAATGAACAATAGTTGTATGGAGACTGGAGAAGCCTGCCCGTGAGACATAATTGCAGGCCTACGCGTGTGGAGTTAATAGGTCACCTGGGGGAAAACTGAAGGTCAAACTGAAGGTCATCATAGACAGGACGGGAGTATGCCACCTCCTGCTGCTTCCTAGCTGCACACGTCTACAGGGGCTGATGTAGCCACGTTTTTCTCCTTTCTGAGGCTCCTTAATGTGCTCCTGTCCACAGGCAAATCTGGGGGGGGGGGGGGGGGGGGACAATGACATTATTTCAGTTCTGTGCAGTAGAATCATTTTAAAATCTTAAACATTATTATTGTTATTTTTATTATTATTCATGGAATCATATTAGAACTACTGTACAAGCTCTACAGTAGGCCAAAAATAAAACATCTAATTGAAAAAGAATTACGACTGCATGAGAAAAATGTAGCTGTAAATTTATTCTTCAGCAATAAACAGCATGTACACTTTACCCAATATGATTCACAACGAAGACCGACGTGAGTTACGCCATTCTGAAGCACACTTGGAAATTCAGGAAGATAATAGATAAAATATCTTCATGTCATGAGTCCATTTTGTAAAGACTCATCTTGAAAGCATTTCTTTTTTAAATATCTAGGCTGTTCATCTTCCTTTCTGCCCAGACAATACCTGCCACGGCTTGATCTTGAACAGCACACCATGACCCACTAGATTAGCACTGTGTAAAGCAGCGTGTGTCTTGGTTTCAGAACAAAATGCTAATTATTATTTTCCACCCACACCCCCTTGCTAGAAGCAAAAGCAGACAATGTGGACTGTTAGTCCAGTGCTTAGTGATGAAGAGGATGATCCTATTCCATTTGGGGCTTCACAGACATTTTAATTGCACTTGTCCTTTATTTCTATTTATTTTCAAATTGGAAGCAGCATGACCACAAACTATAGTCTTAATAATTATCCAGCCATTTAACGACACAATTCACAATATTCAAAAGCATCTTTTGCTTGTTCAGTCAGAGGAACAAAAATAAAATGGATCTCAGACATGGCAATGTGGTCACTGGTAAGGCCCAAGAGACACAGCAGAATTTATGATCACTACATCATTGATCCTTAGGTAGAGTTTGACTACATTCATTCCTGCTGCCAGAAGGTCATTATGATTATGTTAATGTTGACGATGATGATGAGGATGATGATTTTAGTGACAAACACTACATATGCTTTCAGTGACACTACACAATGTAAAGATAAACATGATGATAAGCGTGCTTGCAGCATGGAAATGAGCTAATTAGTAGCTTTATTGCAGATGACCACATTGAGAGAACAGAGAATGCGTCCAACAAGACAAACACTTGCTTTACAACTGAATAAGACCTAAGTAGCGGTTGTAAAAAGTCCTGTAGGCCCACCGTATTCCAATATTGCATAGCCAGCTAGCTGGACATTTAGCAGCTTAGCTGGCTAGTAATGCTAACACCTATGAGTATAGCCCTTTTTTTCAAATGTGATTCATTGCAGGCATTAAAATAGTTCAATAAATGCACAAAAATGACTGAGTCAACTGCAAAGGTATCTCATACCTGCACAAGGTCCATCTTAGCAGGCTTCCACTTGAAGTTGTTTTGACGCCATCTTGGTGAGGGATCACATGACATGACATCTGGGATATTTTCTGTTCACATTTAAGTGTCATACATTTTAAATAATGTTTAAGAACATAAATAACGAGCATACATCTGTACAACATCTGTAAAAATATATTGTGTATAAATATATTTGGGAAGAACCATTTTCCCAAACAAACAAACAAACTAATGAGCCTCAGCTTTTCAAGGGACAGAACACATCATCTGGTGCATGCCTGTTGTTAAGAGATAATTGCATTAATTGATTGAATGATTGGAAGCAGTACTGTTGATTTGTTGAGGCCCTTGGTCTGTAGCTCCATGGCTCGAGGCTCGCTCCCAAGCTAATGCACCAAGACTGCACCCTTAAGCCTGTACTTTATCTGATAATACTCAACTAAATATTCATCTGTATAAATGGATATTTAAATACAGATTAAAATTACAGACAACTATAAATCACTGTGGGCAATTGTTACTGCCGAGACTTAAAATAACATAATTCAGTAAAGTTATGGGTTCATGAGAATAAGCTTTCATGGCTTAAACAGAGGTTTTCTTATTTCTTTAAAGGTATATATGTTCAAAATCAGGTAGTCTTCTTTTTCTAATGTGAATCTTCTTTAATTAATGTGACAGTAATGCATTGAATATACTGACGTAGTCACTTTGGTATTTGCTGTGATTACAGTTTTTCCACAGTACTTTGGTGTTAAAGACAAAAGAATATAAAATTCAAGTTTGTTTTATACATAAATATAACCAACCATTCATAGAAACCTTAAAAGATTTGTTTGTGGACTTACCAGCTCCATATATTGTGTATTCGCTCTGTTAGCGCATTCCACTAATTGTACCTCTCAGACAGAGCCCATTATGGTCACTAGGGGGCAGTGTTTTCTCAATATAGAATACCAAACAAACAGATTCATTTTGACAGTCCTGCCTGTCTTTAAATTGATAGGCCACCCAAGGGAATTTTCTGTTTTTTTTAAGTGTAGCGTTGTCCCTTCCTATGCTAGTTCCCTGTTGTTCATATTCTAATAGAAATTATGTTCTTTTCCTTTTTGTGATTGATTTGCCAAAACAGTACCTCTAACAGATCATTATCACACATACTGATTAGTAGGGCACAAAATGTTGTTGCTTTCTTATGTAATCATTATTATTCGAGAAATCAGTCAGAATATGTTTCTAAATATGAAAGCCAAGGTCCTAAATCCTGTGGGTCTTTGATGTTCCCAGCTGTAATGTGGTGCCCTGTCCTGTCCCAAATAGTGACAAGGGTGACTCCTGTCCAAAAATATTTTTATTTTTAATTTTTAAAGAAAGAACTGGTAAGAATGATCAGACAGTTCACTTTATGCATCTCTCCATACCTTTCCAAGTGGAATATATCAGTGAAACTGTGAAATGAAGATGTAATTAGGGTGCTTGGTTATGGGACATTAACACACATTGGTTAACTCTGCTCACTCAAAGTGCAGTGAAAGTGTTTGCAATATAAGAATGGATTGTGCATCTGATGCTTGCAATTTAGCTGCCAGTTCATATGACTCATCAAATTATAAAAGAGACTCCAATAAGTGAAACGGTTGCCAAATAGCATTAATTGGGACTGCTTAATGGGGAGGGAGGACCATTCAGAGCATAAAATAACATGTTGAAATACAATGTGAGGATAAAACCCAGCACCATGCGAAGGCAGAGATGACACCACTCGGACTGAGCTGGGTGGCAGCCAATTACAGCCTTAAGAGATAATACGATGTGGTAATGATGCTGCCTGCGGTTATGGAGATAAGGGTTTCATCCAGATCCTCTCTGAATCCACACCCCATTTGCTTCCCACAGAGGAAGGGAAAACACTAACAGCAATAATGTGCTCTGACTGGGTAATTGATTGTGCCAAAGGTGGTCGGTGCTCGCAATGCAGCAGTAATTTGTGGATTTAAACTTCAGAGGTGTACTAACAGGGCCTTATTACAACGCTGATGATGAGATAATGGGACCGCCATACAAAAATTGCTGCCTAACACCAATAGATTTGTAATGTGTGACAAAATATTACCGTTGTGTGCATTAAATTACACTAAATTGACTAAATAAAGTCATTTTTATGACAAAGCACTTTTTGTATTTGCTGGTGTAAATATTACGAAGGGAACATTATTTGTGTTCAATAAAAGTCCAAATGAAAAGTGAATGTTGTGAGCTCTGGAGAAGGGTCATAATTAGCAGTTTCACTGCATTTACAGTTTTCACTGCTGTACCCCCCACAGCAGAATTAAATACGCAAAGTAGGTCACCAAACCCACAGTAAATTACACAGCAGTGACACAGCAGGACGCAAAATAAACACTTTCTGGTCGTGTCGGGCAGCGGTCGATAGTCAGGTGAACACTCTCGCTGCCGTGCCAACTCCTCGTTCCCCGCATTTGTGGGGCACAAATCCAACGAGGGGTGAGGGCAAAAAGCCGCAGGTTCACTTGTCGTGGGTCAGAGAAGATCAACTATGACACCCAAATTGTGTCATTACCACAGCGTTCCCTTTCTCACTCTCGTGGTTTAGTTTTGGGAACCATATCAGCGGGTTAGGTCACCTTTGTCAGCCATGTTGACACTTTTACTATCAAGTCACCGTGAGTTGTGTTGTCCCCGCAGCGTCCTGGAAAAACAGCTTGCCTTCAGCGCGCAGTCTTCATCACTTAACCTGATAAACTGGTACCCTTCTCACAACGCTTGATCGTAATGGGGGCACGAAGAGTCACTCAGAGTGTCAGATAGCACACGTCGCTCTGTAATGGAACACTATGGCTGTTCACTACTTTGAAAGTTCTCCTGTATTCTTGGCCTTGTTCTTGCAGATGTGCTTAACAGGGTTCTACTTCTTGGATGTGCAAAACTGGAAACAAGGCAACAAAGAGATGTTAGTGGGAAAAAGTGGTAATGCTACTTACTAGAGAATTCGGCCCTGGGTTTGGTAGTCAAGGTCAAGTCCCTCTAGGTCTACGACTAGCCGAATACTGTGTGACGACACTCTTCTGCTCTCTCCATGTTTTTCTTTCTTAGATGTACAATTTGTCATTGGGTCACCGCACCTGTAATAAATAACACAGCAGGGAACTGATGAAGCCAAAATGAATACTTACAAGGCTCACTGGTCAACCTTGTAGTGGTTGATAGGCAGACCAACAGCGTGACTAAAGAGCCCGGCCTCTACTGACAGTGTCCGGTGATGCACTTGGTAGAAAACCAGTTAGTTCATGGGAAAAGCCACCTCTTCACTGGTCAAAGAAAATGCAAGATTTATGAAAGACACGCAAATTGTACATCAAAACAACATTTTGTTTGCATTAATCCAACACTCACAGATAAGTAATCATAAATCTTGTATAAGATTTTTTGTTATACATCTTGACATGTCACCTCACAGAAAGAAATTCAGAATCCCAGCCAGGTCCTTCTTTTGTGGAGTTTGCATGTTTTCCTTGTGTCTGCCCAGGTTTCCTCCCACAGTCCAAAGACATACAGGTTACGCTCATTTTAGAGTCTAAATCGCCTGTAGGTACGAATGTGTGAGTGAATGGTTGTGGGCCCTGAAATGGATTTGCGACCTGTCCAGGGTGTATTTCTGCCTCACACCCAGTGCATCTTGGGAAAGGCTCTGCACCCCACACAACCCTGACCAGGCGCAAGTGGGTAAAATGGATGGGCGTTAGGCCCTGAAAAATGCAAACAAATGCAGTATAACTGAACAGAAACACATATACTGTGTACTGCAATTGGAAACACAAGTAGCATACCGTCATCACAAACACATACAGTCTGTGGTATACTGAAAACACAATTATGCTGTGTACTGTGTTGATTTATCGTACCTGTTCCTCTTTGCAGTATATCACACCTTGAGCAGAAACTGTATCTGAGTGGGTGGGTCAATGCTTCATGCTGGTCTTTAGGCTGCTGACTATGAGGTTACAGGAAATCCATGCCTTGATTGACAAGACAAATATCCTGTGTAAAGAGTAGCTGTACAGTAGAATGGTGTAGTGTAGTTTACAGAGAATTCTAGAACCCCTAAACAATTCTACCTTGAACTTAGTTAACTGCAGGTAGTACTATGCACTACATAGAAGTCTGCATTGAATATGATATCCCAGTGTTCAAATTAAGAACAGCAGCTACATACACTTTATACCAAGTCTATACCTTAAGATGAGCTGAGACGTTGAACAACCACAAAAACTCCACTAATCCACCAATTACAATGTCACATTTGGAAAAGGTGGAAAATCCTATTCTAAATGGACCCTAATACCTTTTAGCTATTATTTATTGCACAAAACTGTCTAGTTTCTGGATTGTGTGTCAGTCAGTGGGAATAAAAAACAAGAGAGTACAGGGAAGCACACAGAAAAGGTGAGCAGGTTTATGTTGGTGAAGCAGGTCATGATGTACCATAGCTCATGCACAATAAAGGCTACCCAGAAAATTGTCTTCATATCATTACTTTGCTGTCCACTATATTTAGTCATGTATTATACTGAATACATAATACAAAAATAAAGATATTATAACAACAAGGTCAAAGCCAAGTGTACCACTGTGCTACTGCAGAGCTGATTGTAACAAGAACAAAAATAATGAATCCAGCAATCACAAACCCAAAACGGATCAGTCATATTTTGTTTCATTAATATCATCTAATTCCAAGCACTCAACAATAATTTAATCATATTGCTATTCAAAATAAACCATTTATATGCCATAATGGAAGATTTTCTCGATTGCACATTTCATTATTCCCATCAAATACATTTTTTCCTTTCAGTGGCTCCTGAAATGATGCATGAAGTGTAAATGATAATTATGTATAACAAATAATGCCTATGACAATTTTACATCCAGGGGTAATCACATAAAGGCTCAGCTTATCAAAAAATGTTTATAAATTTATTTTTGGGAAATGTTTTTGGGGGACACTTTCATCTTTAACTAATTCAAATGTGAGAAAGACCTTCAATTTGACTTAGTATGCATGAATCAAATATATACTTGAATATGTGGCAGTTACATAAAAGGCTATCATGTTGCCTCAGTATGTTGCACAACTGGTACCCTTACTGTACATATTTACACATATGTCAGCCAGCACTCTGATTGGAGTGGTGCATCAGCAAAATATCGATTGCCTGTGTGTAACTTGGTGCGGTTCTGTGTGCTCTTAATCACAAAGACAGGGTATATCTCATCAGATGTCAGGTTCCAAACTTCCTTATGTGCTTTCCATTGCATTTGTTGAATGTTCAGCTCTGATTTTATCGCTTGCAAAACATTTAACAGAGGAAACAATTGTTTCTCTTTACTGTACTTTGCAATTGTATTGCCAAAAATTCCCAAGACAAATTTATTTTGGTTAAGTCATCTTCCACTATTGCCATATCAGGCAACATTTTTGGCCTCAGCTTATCTTGAACATATTTTGAACATTCAGTTGCAATCTTACTTGGCATACCATGCTGCTAACACTGCTACCCCCACCTATCTTTAGATAACGATCACTCCATAAACTCCAACCAGACCTCTCCACTCAGCATCCTCTCGCAAGCTGGCCGTCTCTGCTAGCTCTTTGTGAAGCGACCTTCGCCAGTCAGTCAAACAGGCAAATTCACTAGCTGCTCTACTTCCAACACCTACACCATGTTTTGCATGTTTATATCTATATATAAATAAATAGCCCTTCCCTCCATTTATCTCACAAGATATTGAGGTAACACCTTGATGGAGTGTAACTATACTTATCTCTAGCTCTTGCATTGTTTGCTTACTATGCAAAATGCACTTTCATTCAGTCCCTTTGGATAAAGACGTATGCTAAATGACTAAATTGTAAATTCTTTGCACCTTAGAGAGCAACAAAATAACCTATGATGGTGCGCAGCTACTGAAACAAAATAGTATCCCCTATAGCAACCACATTTGCTTTAACTGATTATTCAAAGTTAAGAGCATTGAACTCTGTGGTTACTGGGAAATGCTGGGATTGATGTATACGGATGCTTAGGGACATAACCCATGCAACACAGGCTGGCACTGACATAGTCAAGGCCATTAACTTTAATTAACAAATTAAATTCTGTATTTACAGCAATACTGCCAATGTCACTGAGAGCTCCTCTGCAGTGTGGATTCACAAAAAAATCCTTTCACATTCCCATTTGCTTTTGTTAAAATATGGTTTTTGTCAACCTTTGTCTACAGCAAGTTATGCTGGCTTACCCTCAGACTTGAAGAAAAGCAACCCGATGTTCGCTTTCAGTAGAAAACAAATGTATCATAATGAACGCATATAAAGCATCATTCGAGCCTATTGCATGTTTGCCATGCAATTATTTTCAGTAAAAAGAAATTGTCGAAATAAAATTCCAGTAAATATTTTTATGGAAGCATCTTCTTATCCCTTCTGTCAAGCTTAGGTTCTAGGGCTTTTCTGTTTAAACCTGAATCTGTCAAATTACTCACCAGGAGGGTATATTAATCTTCAAAGCATGTAAAGCTTTGGCTGCTCATTGATAAAATTCTGTTTTATTTATATATATTTATATTCAGCAAGAATTATCTGAGAAGAAAATCAGCAATAGGACTATATTTTCTGTAGGACAGAGTCAGTCCATTTACTTTCATACGAAACCTTTGGATGGGCAAGGTAACCACAGCTGTTTTCCAATAAAATGCTGGTAAACCCCACACCCCAGCAGGGTGCAAAATATGCCTGAAATGTCATTTTCCGCTCAGTAACATTGTAAAAATGAAATAATGTACAACAGATCTGTAAGAAATTTACATTTTATTGTTCAAAATTACTCCACTGAGTACTCCAGGGATTTGATCAGCAATTAAGAAATCAATGTTAACAACTGCCCAATCATGAATTAATCATGAAATTATATTATTATTTTATAAATTATTAAAAACCATTAAATTCCCTATTATTAAAATTTTAGATACATACTTTGAAAATAGTGAATTTCACACTGTATTCGATTTAATACACATGGATTGTACTCCTCTGATATGGAGCTTGCATTCTAAAGCTGTACTGCACAAGAAGGTTCACATTAGCATTTCCATGGTTTCCTTCTTTGGGGTATATTCCTTCATAGTAAAATGGTGGCCATGTACAGCCAATCTGTTGCCAAGTTAAAAATTCTCAAAGTGGTGCATAAAGTGAGTCTGGTCACGCTTGTTCATCTGCTGACAGGCTTTCTCCACATTCTTGGTCAGGCCAGGGGGTCCACAGCTGAACACCCCAATTTTGCCCACCTAGAAAAAGAGGTCAGAAAAAAGAGGCCGCTCATGTTCCTGTACAGAGAACCCACAAACTGAACATTTGTTCAAATATAGCAACCTGTTTAAATATAGAATGGACTGTAGCAGACGTGAAGTTAAAAGTAGCCTAGTATCTGAGCCCATCTAGAATTCACAAAAAGCTACAGTAAAAGTATAGCTAATGCATATACTTTAAGTTAGTGCATGAGAGACAAGTGCATTACTACATCAGAGTTCACGCTAAGATTTTTTTATTTTTGCTGGTGAATGCGTCTGGAAATATTATCACCAGCAAAAAAAATAAAAAAAATCTTAGTGTGAACTCTGATGTAGTAATGCACTTGTTTGCCCAACAAATTTTGTTTGCCCAACAAATGATAATAATTCCAGGCTTATCTCTTATCAGTGTGTGCACAATAGGCTTACCGTGTGTTTAATGTTATATGATGTAAACACCTCACAGCTAGACCAATGAGGGTTTGTAGCTGGAGGGTAAGGTATCGCGTGTTCTCCCTTGGCTGGTGTGATTCAAAACCGGAGATGTTAGTTATTTTTCCTCTGTTCGTAAGAACAGGGCACAATTATAATTAAGAATGCACTGGTTCCGTTGCCACGGGTTAGATATGAAGGCGCTGCTTCATATCCCGCTTAAAACTGGCCTGAAACGGATCAGTAGCATTCTGGTTACTCTCCGTTCGCAAACGGGGCTATGCTGTCATCAGAGATATATCTGATCTGTCGCCGGACTGTCAATATTCCAATGGGAGCATCAGAATATTCACAAATACGCGGAATAACACAACAGATATATCCGTGACCACAGCAAGAAAGCGTAACAGTTACTATGTTTTACTCTCGTGTTAATCTGACTCCATATTACATGATAATTTAAAATTTGGGGTTAACTATACGTGGAACTTGGGAGTGGTTACACTCGACTCTATCTTGTGCCATCATTCCTCAATATATGCTCCCGGGTTTAGCATTATTGTTAAATCTCAGTTCGGCGAGGAATCCAGAGGGTAGGAGGCTGACCACCATAATACATGCCTTCCATGCCTGGCTTACATGGATAGTGCATCGATAGTTATGAGCCCAGGACGGTGCGTAGCCTATCTATCGGGCTCCTTAAGGCGAATTTGACAAGAACCGGCGTACTACGCCCATGGGTTCTCTTAACCCAAAACACCAGAACCAATACCACCAATCCCTTAACAGGCAGATCGTGGTCACCTATCTAACTTGAAGACCCCACTAAAGACGTTTACTGTACTAGACCCCTGATCAGTAGGTCCTAGTTATAATTGCCCCCCTGAGTATTTAAACCGAATTTCGGCTGAAAAGATGATAAAATGGATTAGAGTCATGAAGACCACGCAAGTTAAAATAAGAAGAATTTATTTAACAGGCAGGTAGGTTGTTATCTTTAAATTCAAAATCAATTATAAGGGTTAAAAAACATAAATACAGAGTAAAAGAGTTCTTACCAGCCTGTTTAGCTACACACAGAACACCGAGTATGCGCAGTGCGGGAAGTCGATTGCGATCTTCCTTGGCTATCTACACACAGCGCACATAGTATGTGCACTGTGGGAAGTCGATTACGATCTTCCTTGTGAATCTACACACACCACACAGATTATGTGTAACGTGGGGAAGTCGTTTACGATCTTCCCGGTCTATCTACACACAGCGCATGTGCACTGTGGGAAGTCGATTACGATCTTCCTTGTGCATCTACACACAACACAGCGTTTGTGTAGTGTGGGAACGGTTACGACCTTCCTCGATTGCTTTGTCTCCCTTCCTTTTAAGCCAAATCCCGCGTTTGGTCTAGGCGGCATTACCATAAATTAACCTGGCCGAATCATACATCTCTAATTCCGGCCCCCACCATTTGGAGGCGGTTGTTAAAACAATTGGTGGGGAAATGGGGAAAAGGAGATGATTACCAGAGAGGACATTCCATTGTGTTAGTTTCAATAACTCAGGAAAAAACTATGTTTTTTCAAATTTGGTATGAAACATATTTCATTCAATGGCTTGATTTTTGGTGAACATGTACATACTAAACATGCCAAGTGGATGTAATATTATGGTGCAGTTGTCATGAAAATACCCTTCTGTTTAACCATTGTACACGCAATCCATGTTATTATTACATAAGGCATAATACAATAATACAATGAACACATGTGCATGGTTTGTAAGGTTTTCCGGGGTTTGTAAATAGGATATACAGATGGTTTATAGTCCAGATCCAGAAAAGAAATACAAAGTGTAATGTCAGAGGGGCCCAAATGAGGGCACTGTGGTATTGTCCCGCCATGTGGCCGGTCATTTCACCCTTTATGACCCCAAAACACCCACACCCACAACCACAGGCAAAGAGACTAGTTCCCCTTATCTTAGTTGTATCCAGGTGGTAACATTTCAGAGAGCCAACGACTTGCTCACACAACCATAAACAACCAGTTCAGTTCCTCTTATCTCAATCTTGTCCAGAGGGTAACAGTCCAGAAAGCCAAATGGCCTGCTCATCCCGAGGAAATCCGAGTAGCTTATTGTTTTACCACAAGGCTCTCGGGTCCTTTGAAGTACAGGCTGCGCCCCAGCATGCCGGCTCGTTCAAATGCCAGCCTTTTCTGCGTCCCAGTTTAATTTCCCTCTTACAATGACAACATTTCTGGACGTAGAAAACTATTTGAAAATAAAAATTATCATAACGATTCAATATACAAATATACCAATGCCTTGCATGACAAGTTGAAAAAAAAAAATCTGTGCTGTCTGTGCGTGAGCATTAAGCTTTTCATTAAATGGTCACGGTCTTGTATCATTATTTGTGGCAGCTTCAGACGGCATCTTGGTGTGGTTTTGAAATGACAAAAATCGTCGCATTGTGCTTAAATAGCCTATATCTTTAAATTCTAAGCTAGAATGTCCAGAAAGCCTTAAAGTTCCCAGACTGTGATCATTTTTACCAGCCAAAAACTGGCAATTGCTTCTTTGGCAATTGAAACTGTCCTAGACATGACATGAAATGAGTCAGAGAAGACCAAGTCATGTGCATCTCAGCAGGGAACTGACAGGTGCCCCATCAACCAGTGGGGGTCATTGGTCCTGTATGTGATGAGATTCGGTCATCACCAGCTCTCACCCCTGAGCAAAGCTAGAAGCCCTCCCATTCCTTGGAAATGTTAGAGCTAATTAAAAATCACCCCACATAGATGCAGGCCACTGGTACTGGCACAGCCTGGATTCGAAACCAGACCATGTTATTCATTTTTACCATTAGGAGAGATGTGTGCTTTACTATAAAATTCAGAGTCAGTTTCAGTATCAGTTTGAGCTCAAAAGAAGCTGTTTGAAAAGAGGCCTCCTCCTTGTCCTCCTCCTCAAAGCCTTGAGGACCCATCGGGGCTCACCTCGGGGTGGACCTCCTGGAGAGAGCTGAGGAAGGACAGGAACGGCGGTCGACCAAAATGAGTGACGGAGCGCAGGCCAGTGAACAGGCTGCGGTTGCACACCTTCTGGAAGTGCCGCTCACACACGTACTGCAAGAGGAACCTGGGCATTAGCACCACCGTCACCATCATCAACATCATCAATATAATCACTACCATCACTGTCCTCATCATCAGCATCATCATCACAAGCACATTTTTAATCCTCCTCTTCTTTACCTACATTATCTTTGTAGCGTTTACGCACTGTGCCGTACTCTAATGAATCCAATGGGCCTCCTCACCAGCATGGTGGTCCGCAAGTCAAACTTCTCAGCCAGCTGTGTGATGTAGATGTGGACAGAGACCAGCTCCTGGGTGTCCTGCTCTTCCACCTCCCTGATGATGTCAGATACCCACTCAAACTGTCTCTGGGTACGAGTTACCCAGATGAAGTACACCTATGGGAGCAATACCCACACACACCCATACAGACAAACAAATACACACACACAGAACAAATTTGAAAACAGAGACCCTTGGTTTGGTCAAGACAAGGTGTGATAGTGTGCTCAATATACTCCAAACTGCAGGCCAAATGATGGGTTTGAACGGGCAAGTGGCCTGTTCTTATTTTCAAAACCTCTTATGTTCTTGGTCTGTGTTGATCCACTCACTTTTTTGCACTGAACCCTGAACTTCACTGAGGACTTGAACACCAGGTCTTTGAGGATGGAGGCAAATGGAGTGACCCCTATCCCACCACCCACCAGGACAGACACCTCAAAGCTCTTCCACTCCTGATGCCCCTCCCCAAAGGGCCCGTCCAGATAAAGCTGTGGAGCAGAGACACAGTTCTGTTACGAGCCAATCAAAGAGGAGGACACAGTGAGAGCCTGAGATGGAGAGAGAAGGGCATCAGACCACAAAGCACACAAAGTACCCAAGGTTCTCAACATACTGCCACTCTGACATCAACTAGTGCTTGTGTGGAATATGAGCCTGGTGTGGGAGAGAAGGGGCTTCCCTATTAAAAGAGATGTGTTGTACTCATCTGAGAAAATGTCCAGAAACATTCAGTGTTATCCTGTTCAAAGATGAACAATGGAATGTACCATTCACTCAGAGACCAGGTCTTTACGAAGGAGGAGGGCTGCAGTGTTGTGTAATAGTTAAAGAATTGAGCTTGTAACTGAAAGGTTGCAGGTTCAATTCCCAACAGGGACACTGCTGTTGTGCCCTTGAGCAAGGTTAAAAAAAAAAAAAAGTGTAATGTAATGTGACTGGTTGTGGGGTAGGGTTCTGCACAAGCAAGCTCTTACCTTTGGGTTCTCCCCCAGCTGTTTTAGCATATCGGGGGCATAGACCTCACGCAGCTGAGTGGTCCAAGGCCCCACCGCTCGAATGTGCAGGCTCAGATTCTTCTCATGGGGGGCCGAGGTCAGAGTGAAGGGGTGATACTCGTCTGTGCCCAGGACCAGACATGCTATCCGCACCCACTGTCCCGACCGGTACACAAAGCCCTGAGGACGCTTAAACTCCAGGTAGGTCACACCTGCAGAGCAGACAGTCAGTGTGCTGCCATCACATATTCTATATTCTGCACAGAGTCTAAGTTTGATCAGAAGGAACTCAAAAAAGAAAAATACTAAAAATAAACTAGGTAAAAATGGTTGTGGAAATATCTAAACTGAGTGCAGAACTATTGTGAAGAGCTTGATGTCTTAATCAATCTCACTGTACTGAAAGACGGAATATCTTGTATACAACAGTTGTCCAGAAACCTTTTGTGCTCAAAATGAGAAAAGGACACATAAATATTTTACAATCACCCATTAATTGTAAAGAATATATTTAACCAAAATAAATGAATGAAAATGAATGATAACAACAATAATTAAAATATTATTTTTAAAATCAAATCAAAGGGGCAGATCAGGCATTAAGGGCCAAAGGGGCAGGTGTGTGGGCACCCAGCAATCCCCCCCATACTTGTCTAGTTTAGGACGTCAAAAATGATTTTTTTTAATGTAACATTGATTTCAAAAAGCTTCCCAGAATGATTTTTTTTTTTCAGTTTCTGTGGGGCAACTTATTGAGCACATGACAGCTATAAATAGGGACTTGCAGAATCAGTGATTGAGACTCTGATTGGTCCGCTCTCTGTAGAGGCTGGATCTTCTCCTTTTTACCTGAGGGAAGCAGCTCAGCTTTGACCACAGGGATCTCCACCTTCTTCCTGTTGAGGCTTATGAGCTTGTCCAGAAGGAAGAGGATGGCAGGTGGGATCAGGTAGATGTAGAATCGAGGCTGTTGGAGGAGAGCGAAGCTACCATGGACGACAGTCTGTCAAAGACACAGAGACAGCATCAGAATCACTTAATATGGATCATACCATTTTGTAGTTGCATAAGTCCAAAGTAAAATATTAAAATTTTCATAAAGCGTACAGCTTTAGCTACATATAAACCATGACCAAGCATTTAGTTCCCACAACATACACAAACCACTTTGGCAGAAAACCATCATGTGGTTAAGTTAAGCTACATCATTAAAGAAGCATTTTTAAGTAACATTCTGTTTTTGTTAGGCTCAGAAATCCCAAAGATGATGTAATTCTTGGTTGTGTTGTATTTTTGAACTTAGCAGGCAATATAAGTTCACATGTCTCAACCTGACTTCACATAGAAATGTTCTTTTGTAAACCTGAAGTTCATGGTTTTTAACTGTGTATTTCCTTATTCTTACAGAAGGGTATTTTTCCTCAGACATATGCTGTGTAAAAATTTTTAAATAAAAATTTGCACACACACACACACACACACATGCACACACACGCACACTTTTCTGCTTACCAAAGTGTAGACAAGCACATAGAGCTTATGGGTGATCCAGAACCCACGGAAACTGATACGGCGAAAGTATCGTGAGGCGAAGACGTACAAGACGGCCAAGACGAAAAGCAACAAAATACCGGTCATGCCTAGGGAAAACACAACCACGAGTACATATCTACGCACACAAACCCATACATCTGATGTGCAAAGTATCTGATGCCACAGAAATATGCTTTTTCGCTTCCAATGACAGTTATTTTGTCATTTACTGTAAAACTAAAAAGGCCTTATTGCTTTCCCACCTGGAACTGTCTGAAAGAACCACCAGGACCACTTCTGTGGAAGTTCAGACCTAAAAATTGCATTAAAAGGCTTATGCAACATTTGTCAAACTACATACAGTATGATATGAAAGTGCTTATGGTTGGAATTAACATATAAGCTGTTTTCAATTGCTAATAATCTACTTATTCAGGTAACCTGATAATTTAATAAGAAACCACAGTTAAGTTACTAGATTTCCTCAATTTCATCAAATACAAATTTTATGCCAGCAAAAAAAAGAAATCTGAAAAAGTAGTTACCCATCATTGAAAAAAACTTTGGGAAACAGACAGGCAAGGATGCTGAGATTGCAGATAGAGAAGATGTAGATATTGACCGCATGACCCAGGGTGTGAACAACTGCAGGACAGAAAGGGGTCAAGTCAGTATGACGCTTCAAAGGGAACAATAAGTCCAAAGGCAGCGCTGGTAATGCTCCAAATTTCTCTTCAAACCTTGGTTCGCCACAACTGTCACATTGATTAATTAATTCACTTTGCTTCAAGCAGTGTACCCTGCTCCTGAATTCTTCAGTAGGAAATATTACGCGCTCAGACCTGTGAGAACGATGGCGGCCATGGCCATCCAGCGGTGGAGGTCGATGGCAGCGTCGAAGGGGATGTAGCGGTTAAGGAAGGTCTCACGGCCCAGGGTGATGAGGTTGCGGCAGACGGTCAGCAGCATGTAGGGGAAGAGGAAGGAGATGGCAGCAGCCGAGCCGCGGGCGACAATGATGCCCACTGCACTGGTTTCCGGGAGGCCACTGGCCGATGCCAGTAAACCATAGTCTACAGAAAGGGCTAGGGGTTTGAGTTTGTTGGTGCACAGGATTTGATTAGAAAAAAGCATTTAAATCAAGTTAGAATTTGAAAATTGCATATTTCTATCAATTGGCTGTTGCAGAAAATTTGAGAAAAGAAGCACCAGAGTAGATAAACACCACAAATTTTTTAAAAGCTCACAAATGATCTTGGAAATGATTGTACAATAATCAATCAGTAAATATGACACTAAATGAAAAATGAAACCCAGTTAACATGACCCTGTTGGCTCAATGTTGGCCTTATATTGCTTTGTATTAGCAAGCTAATTTTAGGCTTGCTCATTAGCAAGCCAAAGGGCAAGCAAGAATGTTCCATCATTGCCCACAAACAACAGGCTAACAAAAAACATTCAAAAAACTTTTTAGTGTAAATTTACTCTTGGGCAAACCAAGCTTCACAAATTACTATTCTATTATCATGAACCTGGTTTGGAGCATAGGTTGCTGATTGATAGTCATGTATTTGGTCAAATTATTTGAATCCAACTGTGTGCCAATGCTGGTAGTTAGCATAGGGCCACTTAACCTTTTCAAAGATGAGCCACAGTTGGTTCTAGGTGCAGAAACATCTGTTGGGGAAAACATATCTGGGACCTTTAGAATGCCAGCATTCTCAAAGGTTGTAAGGCATTACTGGACCAACATTGGAAAGAGAGAGATTATCGATAATTGGCTGATTACAGTACAGCCAACAGTGTGTTAAAGTTGGCCTCTGTTCACGACAGTCACCCAACATATGCACTGATGTCCCAACACTGAACCAACCAGGTCACATTTAAAGGACGGCCTATTATCTTTGGGGGGGGGGGGGGGGGGGGACTTACGGAGGCATCTCTCCAGAGCCACACCGGCAGTGATTCCACATATGATGGCGAAGCAGACGATGTGGCGACGGTAGTTCTCCACAAAGCGCTTGAACTGCTGGATCCTCTGCTGCAGCCGGCTCCTGTTGTACCTCTCTCTCCGGGGCTTCACGTACACATGTGGACTGCTGAACCCTGCTCTATAAGGGCCATTTCCAGAGTGTGACTTTACGCACAAGTACGTATGCATACCTATACATACATCAGGGATAAGGTTGCTGGACCACAGGAGGTCAGGTTTATTTTCATGGTGGCGCACACATGACCTGAAAGCAAACGCTCTACTGACCTGAAGTGGAATCAAAACGTCGCCAGATGAACAAGTTATTTACAAACCGGCAGACGCAGAAAATAACACGTTTGTTTTTTTTTTTTTTTGTTGCAAGGACGGACTGATGCCTCACAAATGAAACAATACTGTCCCAACAAGTCCCAGCCACAGGACTGCAGGGCTAATTGAGGTGACATCACTGGACCAACCCCAGATTGGCAGACGTGATGTCACTCATGCCCAACCAGCACGTCACTTGCACCACCGTCGCAGGTGCCTTGGCACACAATTACGGGTTAACAGCACGAGTTAAGCTCCTCACATTAATGGAGAGCTGTAGAGAATGCCTAATTCCCTGTTATTATTAGCAGTGTTCCTACCGTGTGTCACCAGAGGGAAAGCCATGCTAAATTGCGTACACAGGCGGGAATGTTTATAATTACTAGCCGGCCCAGCCTAGCAATAGGTCTCTTTCCCACTAGACTGGTACTAAAGTGCGTACACAGATTTGGACCCAAAATAATTGGCTTTGTATTTCTTCTAAAGGAAACCCCATTTAGGCTTTGTTCAGTTCAGTTTACTTCTGTGAACTAAACGATAAGGCCACATTTTGCGCTACAAATCGTTCCACAGGTGATCCTCATTTTCAAAATCAACAGTTTTGGGAAATTCCCTTTAATGTGTTTTGCCCCCGATTTACTTTCTTTCACCACTGACTTACTGACTTAAACACACGTGTACAGGCACATGAGATATGTATGTAATAAGAAAGCAAGGAAGGAAAATCAGGATGTCACCAGCCAAAGACTATGAGGTCACCCCAGTTGTGATTTCACTCTGCTCACCACCATGAGGAGCAAAACAGATGGGTTATAACCACATTGCTCCCGTCTAGATAGAGGCTGAACCACAAGCGCAGGGAAGCTAAAGCTCTCCGTCGGATGTTTTTCCCCCCCCGTTTCTTTGTAAGCAATACTTTTGGGTCATGAACATGCAAAAGCTGAATCCGGCATGAATTGGTGTAGCATGTTGTAACTAAGCAAATGCGCCTTTCTCTAGGTGGGAAACTGGGATCATAAATTGTTTACTGGGGTGTCAAACCGCAATCCTGGAGGGCTACAATGTCTGCGGGTATTTTTGGTTCCCTTTCAATCAGCAGCAAGTTAAGGCCTTGACAACAAGATGTGCGAACTCCTTTCAAACAATGACTTAAATGAATCACTGGCGTTGAAGCAGAAGGAAAATCAGCAAACACTACGGCCCTCCTGGACTATATTCTAACACCTGTGGCCTAACACGAAGACCAAAATAAGGCCAGGAGCTCTGAAACTGTAGGTGTTCCAAACTCACAAAATATGGAAATGCTTTGTTAATAAATTGCAAAGCAAGAAAATAAATCATACTTTTTCGGCAATCTCCTGCGCAGTTCTGGCCCCTCTTTCCCCTGACTGCCGTAGGTCAAATTATTGTCCATGTTGGTCTGTAGACTGAGGAAGAACAGATCAGAGAACAACACCAGACTTGGCACTCCACCAATGTCTGACCAAAAAGTCAGCGTAACACTGTAAATTCCCCTCCTTCACCCCTGTTCTCTGGTGTTTCCTCAGCATGAACTCACACTCCTGTGGTGATGAAGGACACGCGCTGGCTCCTGTGGGGTCGCCTTCTGCCCTGCATCTCCATACCTGTACGAACATACAAGACACACAAGACAAACTAACATGGCGTGGACCGTGGCCAAAGACGGAGCAGTGAGTAGGCCAACAGCGAGGTAGATAGACAGTGCTCCTAAGAGGAGAACTAGCTTCACCTGCACACATAGTTTGTTTAGCTTCATCTGCTCTCCGTTAGCAGACATTATTGCTGGCTCGAAAGCCATACAAATAGCCCCCGCACCTTTGACATTGAGCTGAGCGAACTGCAGCTCCTTCTCGTGGTCGCGCAGCAGGAAGTGGAAGTCCTCCCAGGTGATGTGTTCCTTGTTGTCGAAGCCAGCGGCTTCCAGCATGGCCTCGATGGCCCTATCCGCCTGGCTCTTGGAGAGGCAGTTGCTGGAGATTTCGATGAAAGACCTACAGGGCGCCAGACAAAGGACAAGGGGAAGCTTTCACACTCACATTCTTAACCCATTTTTCAAATGTTTTTTTCAATATTCCAAGTCAGTTAATTGCTTTACTTCCCCACAGTAAAGGGAAGTTATAAGGTGACAAAGAGCAAAGTAACAAACAGAATGAGAGTGGAATCAGGGTTCTGAAGGTGCCAGTTTTGTTTCTACAACATAACTGTTCAGACGCTATACTTATGGCTTTCAATGCATTCACCATGTGTTTATGTTGCAACTGGCTGCCTCACCTCAGTAATCTGGAGAACTCCTCTTTGGACAGGAAACCATCTCCACTAATGTCATGCATAGTGAACAGAAGCTTGGACTTTTCCTCAGGGGAACCTGTATATTACCCCAGGAAATAAATAAATAAATAAATACACACATACGCGTACACGTGCATGCATACAAATGCAAAAAAGAGAAAAGTAAGAAAAAGTATGAATGTCAGAGGACCAGCGGAGTCCCACGCTTCGTGCAGCATGCTTGAGTCAACGGAGCTGCTTTGAAGATTGCGGGCTTGCCTTTCATGAAGATGACGATGACATCCAGGAATTCCTGGAAGGAAAGGTAGCCATTGCCGTCCTTGTCAGCCAGAGTGAACATGGAGTCCACAAAGAGAGAGTCAGGCTTTAGGCCCAAGGCATTAGCGAGCTCAGCAGCCGTAAGCTCACACTGGAGAGCTTCCCTGGTCCTACTGCATGGTACGGCACTCAGATCCCCCGCATCACTTTTCTCAATATCCAGGACCTTCAGCAAGACCCAGAGAGATAAACACGATTGTTGTAGAAACCAGTAGCTTAACAAGTCAGGGAGTGGACAGTCAGTGACAACAGCAGAAACATCGGTATTGCACAGTAAAGTTAACTGTGGTGCAACCAAGTAGATAATATTTATCATAAGTCGTATTCAAAAGTCAACATTTCAATACCAAATCAAGTATCCACATTTTTCCAAAGCAACAATTGTCTTTATTGTACAATACCCAACAGATGTTCCCAAATTGCATGAGAAAATATTTATATTTGAGCAGGGTCCATAGGACGTTTTATGCAAATCATTCCTATTTCCCCAATGCACATTTAAGCCCATTATATTATTTTACAGAATTCAGAATTTGCATAAATGTGCACTAATGGAAAGATAAGGAGCTGTTGAAAGGTTTTATTAATATTCGGCCTGAAACCATCCCTCAGCGAGGCAGAGCGTAGAGCAACCCGAGTGAGCCGACCTGTGCGAAGGCGTGCCTGAAGAAGGTTTCCACGATCTTTGCCCTCTGCTCTCTGGTCACGGCCTCCTTCAGCAGCTCCTGCTCCCTCATCTCCCTCACGGCCACGCCCAGCTCCTCTTCAGGCGTGCCACACTGCAGACGTCCCACAAACTCAGCACGTTTGCTCTCGTCCTCAAAAAACAGCACCTGAAGCCAGACAGCGAAAGCTCAGGATGCAGCGACAGCAGAAAAAAAAGCTTAATGAACCAAAACGGTTGTCGTCTGTTTGACGCAAAAAGAGGGTACAGCCAGGTAAAGACAAAAACAAATAAACAACAGAAAATAAATCTGCACAATGCCCGAGCAAGCATTTCACAAATGAATAATCAGCTCAAGAAAGTATGGAAAACACTATTCACTCTCACACTGTTAAGGTAACTGAAGTGACCCCCGTAAGAATAACTGAATGGAATCCTGTAAAAAGATAAGTGAATGCCATCACTCAAGGGAAAAGGCTCGGCACTGGGAGGCAGGCCAGCATGCAGTGCCTGCCCTCACCAGGTCATACTCTTTGGGGACTTTGAGCAGCAGGGCCCGTTGATGGAGGTTGTTGGAGAGGACAATGTCCAGCTGACTCTGGCCTCCCAGCTGGAGGGAGCGGAGGGTGCTGCTGCCACTGGCGTCCATTACCAGCAGCCTTCTCTGCGAGTCCAGATCCAGGGCCACAGGCCGCAGGGCTTCTTTAGGGCCCTGCCACTCAGCAGCTAGGAGGAAGGGAGGGAGAGGGGGGGAGACAGGGAGAGAGAAAGCAAGACAGAGAGAAGATGGAGAGAGAGAGCAAGTGAGAAGGGGAGAGAAAGAAAGAGAGGCCAGGTAAGAAGAGAGAGATATGCATAAGGAGGAGGAGGAGAAAAGGATAGAGAAATGAACAGTTTCCAGATATCCACTAAAATCATGGCTAAAGAGGATCCAAAACCTATTCATTCACTTCAGGGATTTCTTTTATATATAACATCCTAATACATGGAATATTAAACATTTATAAATGTTTCATTTTGAGCTTCCCGTTAGTTGAATACAGTCATGCAGGATAGCGTAAGGCCTCCAGAGGATATCTGTCACAGATTTGTTTAAAACAAACCATATTCTCAGCTCATGACTTCCTTCAATTATCAAGACCGCCTTATTATACCAAGATTCTGCCGTTAACAAGACGTATCGGTGCTGTTTTTGTGACTATGCTAGTAATGGACGAGCTGTCTAATCACACCCCTTAATGAATGTTCACAGTTGACCAGAAAATCACGACACTCTACAGCTCAGCAGGAACATTCAATGTAAATAATACAGAGCTGACCATCTGGTTACAGCAGGTAATCTGTGCATCAGTATAGGGCCTTCCGCTCTGCTTACCTGAGATTCCCACAGCCAGTTCCTCTTTGCTATCTACAGCCCGCTGCATCTTCTGAAACCTCTTGAACTTGGACTTACGGAAATAAGCCACCAGACCAGCAAAGAGAAAACATACTTTAAGGAGAAGAGAAAGAGAGAGACAGAAAGAGTGGTAAAATTACACTCTGAACCTTTCACAGACAATATGAAAAAACCTACTAAAAACCAACCATCTGATCTGTCTCACTTTTATTTTTTATAACCAAAAAAATTCTGCATTGTTTTTTTCAGTCACTCTGCTCCAAAAAGTTATAAACCCAAGGTGGCCGACCAGTTAAATTAATATAAACAAGTTATATAGTCAAATTTATAAATTATTTATAGTTAAGTCTTTGATGCCGTCTAATTTGAATTCCTTACCCCCCAAGCTCTACTGTTCATTGTGTGAATCAATCATAGTTTTCTATATTTTTCCAGTAATAGCTGAACGACTTCAAAGACACAGCATCCTTGAAGTCAGGTGTATATAGAATGATACAAAGGCACACCGAAAGGTAGGAGTATCAAGGCCGCAATAGTGATCCCATATCCAGCTTGGCTGCCTTCAAAGTAGTCGAGGGTGGTGGCGTTGGTGCAGGGCTGGAGGTGATTTACATGTATCTGCTGAGGCTGTGGACAGGGATCACCTGTGTGATGCAAAGATGAGTTTTCACACCACACATGTTTTCCAGGCACAGGCTGCCATGAAATCAACATACATGATATCAGCGTGTGCCATGATGATCATACTGTAAACGCTAGGCTTGATTAAAGTGCTGAGAGCTCCTTTCTTGTAATTATACGGAGTTAAACATTTTTAAAAATTAAGACTTCAGTTTCATTATCCAATGTACAGAAAGCCAGACTGTATTCTATGCAAATGCTCAACCTGGCTGCCCGTTAGTTTCTATGACTCACAGGGTAGTTACCCCAGATGACAATTGTTCAGTTAAACAGTCACTCATCTCAGCAAGACAATTAAAATGGTCACAATTTCCATTTACAAATCTCTGAACTTGATTGAACAAGATTAAATGTGCACCATACGCATACATGCATTTAGGTGTTAATGTGTACATAAATTTAATTTTGTGACAACCAACATCTGAATAACTTTGCATTTACCGTCTTCCCACAGGAAAACATTCTTCTGGATGTCCCCTGGTTCTGCGCTGGTAACAGCGATTAGCACATCGTGGAAGGTGGTATCACGAACGGCTTCTATCTCCTCAGATGTGAACAAACTGGGAAAAAAAGAAAATAATAAAATCTCACATCTCCTGAGCCAGGAGAAAGTGGAAAAAGTGCAAGCTGAACAAGTTACACCTCCTTTCCAAGACATACTGTAAGGGTCCACCTGTTTTTCCAGCAATTGTTCACGTGAACAAGTAACCTTTAACAAGATAAATGTTTTTACTTTTTTTTTACCCATTTTGAACATTCTCAAACCAAAAGCGGTCTCCATTCCTGATGCGCAGAAACTGGTCGAGAATTATGGAGGAGAAAACAGGCCCCGGGGCCCCCCAGGACTCCAGGAGCCCCCCTGGGAACAGCTCCAGTTTGGAAATGTCATTACCATAGAGTGCAGCCAGATCCTGGAACAACTGTAAAAGTAAATGTAAGAACATGAGGGAAAGTCTTTTGCAGTTCCTGTCCTGCTTTTTGTGGAAACTTTTGGTAAATATGACACCTCTGCTAAGTACATACTCTACTTTAATGCTGGTTGCTATTAGGAAGCATAATGGTTTAGTACCTCTGGTCTTTCTGTTGTATTTATAATAAAGCAGATTAAGATTGCCAAATGTAGCAGAATAATAATCTAACAGCCTCTTACACTGTAATTTAAATTACATAAAACGATCTTACATTACATTACATTACATTCATTTGTAATTAATTTACAAGACTTCTTACAAAGTCTCTTTATTTTTTGCTACGTGCAGTATAATTTTTAAGGCAGCATCTCAGCTGGGTTTTTTGAGCACAAACATCTCCCCAGTTCTGGGAGAACACCATAGCATCAAACAGGGAGGGAGAGATCCAGTCAGCTTGGTAGTCCTTGCCTTACAGTAATAGTTCCCACTAGTGTTTCTGGGTAATATGTACAGAGCTAAATTAGCGGACTGTAGGATAAGAAGAGAGAGTGGCAAGTTGCAAGCCTTTTGGAGGACACACCTGTTAGAATGTGCCCTTTCAAACAGACATTGCAGCAATGGAATAGTTATGATGTAAGCATTCCAAAGATAAGGATAAAGGAGAACAAGCTAGATAAAAGGATTAGAGTTAGGTCTTTCTAGATCCTGTTTAGTCCTGGTATTTGGCACTCTGGGCCTTGGCTGGGGTCTGCATGACAGCAAATTAGGACTTGGACTTGGTCTCAAGGAGTGTCGCCTTTTGAACAGGGTTAGGGTCAGGCAGGGTCTTGACGTATGGGATGTCAGTCAAGGGCTCATGGAAACAGGTCTTAGTCTGGTTTTGGTCTCTGGCATTACCAGCCTGTACTGTGGTTTGCCTCTCCGCTGCCCATACCTGTGGACTAGTCCGGTTCAGCTCTGGGTTGATTTCCTCCCACCTGGTGACTGGCTTTAGGTTCAATGCCACGCGGGCCTGGTTGTAGCTGGGCAGACCAGAGTCCCTGCCCCTCTGGATGGTCAGGGCCACCAGGTCAGTTCGGGAGAACAGTAAAGGACCGTACATGTAATCTAGCCATAGACAAGAGAATGAAGGACAAGTGATTGTGTTGCTTAAACTGAACCGTGGAGCAGAAGCACCTGATTTATTTAAAATTTATGAGGATGATGGAACTATATAATTCACAGTGGATTTTTAAAGAGATGACTCTGTAACGTCTTGTTCAGCTAAGGTTCCTTGTAGAAACTTGTAACATCAGCAAATAAAGGAACTATGTGAGAACCGTCCCACTGGATTGTGAGACTGGGCTGGTTAGGCAAGTCAAATAGCCACAATTAAACTGCAGGTGTCCATTATTAATAAATAAACAGATTAAAAGAAAAACAAAACAACAATGACCTCTTAAATCTTCCACAATGATGTTGTCTTCTCTCTCTGCAATCTGCGAGGCCATGCCCATGATGAGGTCATCCACATCCTGGCTCACCTGCAGGTTCGGGTTCTGCGATGCACAAACAGTCGCAGTCAGAGGGACCTCCACCTGGACCTGGCCCAGGACCCCTGCTGCCTGCTAACGCTCACTCCTCCGACATCGCCACTACTTACACCCATGTCATCTTGTCCTGTTTCTGACATGGTTTCTTTACGGACAAGCTACCTGTCTTAAGTGAACCTGTCAGTGAATGAAGCCTTAATTCCAATAAGGACCATAGTGATAGGCCGCAATATAAGGCTAATGGCCTTAAAGGAGCATGGATCGAATGCTTTGCTGAATATAGCACACAATCTGCAGCTTTTCATTCAAACTGTGTAATTATTGTCAATGTGCAACTTGAAAGGTTAAGGCCAAGAATACCCAAGAGTCACTGAAGGAAACAGGGGAAATCATCAGCAAAGGCCTGATTTTCCTGTAGTCAAAATGATTGCCAGAAATGTCTTCTGCACCATGAGCTCCGCTCACTTCTCTTTTGACAACCAGCTCCTGCAGTAAATCTGTCCTGTGACCTCAACAAGTTAGGAAACACAGGATCCAGTAAGTGGACCCATTATCAAGACTTGGGGTCTAAGCCCAAATACTGAAAGCTTCATATTAGACATATTAAAATGTGCAGTGCTTGAGGGCAGCAGTTTTGAGGTGCTTTAGTCCGGTAAGCCTGATTTGTTGGCTTATGGATCAGACATGCAGTAAGTTACCTTCCTGTTCCAGAAGCTGTTGCACACGCGTAGGGCTGGAGCGGTGCTTCCATCGATATTGATAATGTGCCGATAGTGGCAGGTCCTGTTCCTGTGGCCAAAATAAACACGCATTTCTGATAAAGGCTTAAGTGTGTTGCAAGCCTGAAATCGAAGGAGGCTAGCTTTACTTTGCTTCTATTTCAAAGAATCAAGATTGAGAAGCACTCATATACAGTAGATGCATTTTACACACTAAATGCTTTTCAAAGCCAAAGAAAGAACAATAATATCTTCTTATCTATCCAATTGCACTGTACTGTTTGAATTGCCTGTGTAATACATCACATATATTTTGAAATGTCTATCAAAAAAACCTTATCGATCATACTACACACCTTACATAAAGATAAAATAAGATTGATTTATTTTCCCAAGGGTGCAGTGGCAGTATGTCAAACTGTACCCATCAAACCCAGTGTGCGCATGAGTGTGTTTGTGTGTGTGAGTGTGTGTGTGTGCACGCCCACTTGTGTGTGAGTGAGTCAGTCAGTCAGTCAGCAAGCATGTAGCGAGGCAATTCACGTATCAGTTATTTGAATGTAAAACCTGAAGTGAACATCAGCCTAGCACAAAAGTATACTGTACAGAGCAGTGCAATAAAACTATTTATGGAAACGTAAGCCTAGCAATCATTATGCAAAAAGAATAGACAATCACAGTGTAGGCTTGAGTCACGACCAGTGGCAAATAGACTGTATTTTCAGGAAAATAACAGAAAATTACCTCATGTAAACACCAGGGGGAACCATAGTGGATCCAAACCTCATGGCAGCTGCCTGAAATTCTGGTGAGATCCCAGGATCCACATATTTCTGGTATCCTGTGAGATGAGAGGGGACATAACTAGCCCATAACAAACCACACTTTGGAGATACATTTGTATTCATGACAACTAATCCTGTGAAATGCTGAACATATGCATTTGGGTTTCCGCAAGCGATGTTATTGCATTACATTCCGTTAGTCACTTGGTGATTAGTCAATGAAAGACTGATCACCATAGAGAACACGTAAATGCTATATTTGTACTGATTGTGAATGGTCTGAGATGCTGTTAACTCACTGAATGTGCTTGGAAAAAATGTTTACACCATGTGTTGTGAGCACTTTCCATAATGAAGGTATAATCTCTTGAAATTCTGACATCACCACTGGTGACAGCTCATTCTTGTGTCATAGAAGCACTTGTACACACTCACACAAATGCACACCTTAATGTATACATGTCCTGCTGTATTCTGCGATAGTCTTGCACACATGAAAAATTAGAGGTACTCTCACCAGGGTAGGAAGGTACAGTCTCACTCCCCAGGTAGACTGGCAGCCATTCATAAAATACAATATTCTGAAAGGATAAGAAATACAAACTCACATTTCCTAAAATGATATTCATGTGAAATAAACTGTGTCATACAAATCCAGCAGCTTAAAAAAAAAAAAACAATTTGCCTCCACTCTTTTGTTCTCTACAATTTGACTGTTTTCCTGACAATCAAACATTTGAACCAATTGCTGAAAACTGCATTTAGTTGGAACGAATAGACCTAAGGCAAATTAGCACAGTGATTTTGTTGAAAGCTCTGTAGAACTCTAGTGAGCAAATGGCAGGAGATCAAGACAAGATGGAACCTCAGAACAGAGGTGAGTTAGCAGTGCCATTTGACTCACATCCATTAAAATCATTGCTGCTTTTGTGTCCAGGCAGCTGCAGCTGACACATTAATTATACGGTCAATGGTAAGAAAAGAGGGGGTTGTACCTGGAATGTGGCAATAACCCTTTTCCTGGCATTTTGAAACAGTTCTTCATCTGACCACGACGGGTGTTGTACTTGCATCTCGGAGGCCAGGTAATTGTGGTATCTAAACCAGATAATCCCCTCTGCCACTGTGAACACATTCTCATTGCCCCTGGCATTCCCAAATTCTAGAAAATAAAAAACACAGGGATAGGGTGGGTACACTGAATATGCCGTTTTTACTCTGAACAAGATCTTCTAGATTTCCATGCCTTTGCGAATGGTAACCACCAAAAATATAAAGCTTAGAGTACAGTTTAACTGGTTTTCTTTACTTAAATATAACCATATACCATAACCAGATTGTCATGGTGATGTCAGTTCATGTATATTTTTAGTAAACTAATGGCCATAACTCAATACTTAAGGACAATGTTTTCCACCCCTTTTAGTAATCAACAACAGTCCGTATGACCAATTTCAAAGATTAAGGCTTATTTGAGATTCAGAGCAAGATTTTGAAACCAAATCATTTAACATACTGCAGGATTCATTTGAAGGGGATATGATTCCCATGTTGTGATGACAGTGTCAAATTCCTGAAGAGAAACTAATTTCTTATCCAAGAAACAAAACTTGATCATTTGGCTAGAAGTTAATTTGTTGCACTCTCTTATCAAGGAGCTCTACAGATCAAATCAGTTATTTAAGCACAAGTGTGACAATCAAAAATGAATCCATGTTCTCCATAAAACTGGCTTTTCAAAGGAACATCCCGTAATTTCTCTTCTGTGCATTCTTTTCTGGTAATGGAATACTGCACTGCTTGGCATTATTCATTTGATTAATATATTCCCATATATATATATATGAACTATACTGCTGGACAATTTACTAAAGCAATTCAAAGTTACCTGTGACCTCCGAGCAGTTTCCTAGCCGCTGTACTACAGTGGCAGGTGGGGAGAGGGGTCCTTACCATAGAGCCCATGCCTCCCATGCTCTCCAGTAGAGGGGTCTGCGGAGTTCCACATAAAGTAGAGATGGTCAGACTGCCTGGGGAGGTTCTGCAGAGGCGCCATGGCCAAGCGGCCGCCCGAGAAGCTCCGCAGGGCATCACACCAGGAACTGGACGATCCGTAGATGGAGCTTCCGTCTATCCAGGCGGTCACATGGTTTACCTGGGGGAGAACGGAGGGTCCCGGGATCGTTATGCTAAAGGGGCCCGGTCACTCATTCGTCTCTTCATCTTGACCCCGGGACCACAGTAAAACTGGCATGTCGACACAGTCACATACGCAGTGTGCAGATGATCGTTTGAATTATTACTGCACACTGCAATGATAAACAGAAGACTTGAGATGAATGCTTTGAAAGAATGAAGAATAGTGTTAAAGTTAATCTGCTTCACGCATGTGAAATATAACAAAATTTGACAAAACTACCAATTACATTTATCTGTGCTTGGAACAATCTTACTTTACAGCATAAAGATATCTCACTGTCATCAAAACAGCGCTGGACCATGGCCCTCCTTGATTTGAAATGCAGACTCTGCTAAAATTTAAGTATACAACACTAAAATGCTGAAATATCACAGCATGAGTCATATAATTGAGCAGTTTTGTTTATAAACTATTGGTTTCTGGCTAGGAATGGAGAAACACTGCTGCCATGTCGAGAAATCTCCCCTGAAAGGCCCTATACAGTATAACCCACGCCCTGGTACCTGTGTACGGGGGTTGTTGGGGCTCTGGCTGGTGTCTTTGGCCCACTGGCCCCGCTGGAATGGAAGCAGGGTCTTTCCGGTAGCATTGGGATCAAAAACAGGATCACCTTTTGGAACCGAAATGTCCATAAATTCTGGCGGGCAGCCAGAATGTCTGGAGTCGACAATCTCAAATACAACGTGGTAACCTGGGCAACCATGGAAAACAGACACACAGTCAAATTAACCTTCTACAGTGTTCATTAACAACAACAATTAAGAACTTGATAGAATTTTATAACATCCAACAAGAAAAAAAAAAAACCCTGTCAATGGGGGATATGCAGTAAGATGTATCATTCTGATTATCATGCAAATTATTACTTATTTCAATTAAATGCTGAATTACATCGCTGGACACTTTAAATAAGCATGCCACCCAGATTGCAGTTCTCTCAACCTCATTAGGTAAAAACCTGCATGTAGAATCAATTTGTTTTTGCCACACTTACATGGGGCTATCCACAAAGAGGTTAACTTTTTTAACTTACCTCTAAAAACTACGGTGATTGTATGAGTTTACATTCCAAGAACATCGAGGAAGGTACAGTGCAGTACATTCTCTTACACCCTTTAGTTGGCTGTAAATGAGGGGGGGGGGGGGGGGGGGGGGGAGTGAATGGTGCCTAATGCAGTATCAGGTTTTTCCCCCATTGGTGGTATCATAAATGATGGGACAATAAAAGGTGGATCAATATTTATTGATGGGGGAAAAAATGCACTTCCTAATAAATGCACTGGACAACACATTGGGCCACGGGTGAACAACCACTGCTCTGGAAGCACAGTGATCAATTAATTTGCATTTGTATAGTGCTTCTTACTAAAGCAACATTATACAAATCCCCGGTGGGAGGGGAAGAAAAATGTCAAATAGTGTTAATGCAACTTTTCTATAACGTAACACCACAGTTACTCTGAGATTTAGCCATGCTACAAAAACTACAAAAGTCTGTTGTGAGAGGATCAGAGAGCAGAAAATTCATAGGAGCATATCTGTAAAGAACAAATGACAATCAGATGGGGGAAACACTTCAGGCTGAATTTTCACTGAAAAAGTGTTTACTTCTCCATAAAGCAATATGTAGTGTGGCAGTTTCTGCTTGTTTTCTTTGTACGTATTTACACAAGGAAAACATACAAACAGACACATGAGCAGCTACATATTGATTGTGCAGGTGAGAAAAAAAAAGTATTATAATTTTCTATTATAGTTTTTATTTAAGTACTATGCATGCTGTTAAAACAAATCACCGTATTCGATCTAATATAACACATGCTGGGTCATTTTGATTCATACACACTTTATGGGAAATGCAGATTAAGTTGACTGGCCTACAAAACTGTGTTTGAGTTTTGACCTACAATATGGGCTAATTTTCCACAAGAGTATGAATCTTGCCTGTGGGCCCTTTCGGTGTGGGGTTTGGATGCTCTCCCTGTGTTTGTGTGGGTTTTATCTGGGTATTACGTGCATGGGACAAGTGAATGGGGCACAATGAAACTAGGAGTCTGAAATGAATGACCATAAGAGTATTCTTAAAAGCCATGTTGCAGTAAATAGTTTATAATCAACCTAATTGAATTGTTTTCTGATGTAGAAAATCTGATAATGCAATACTGACAGGTCTTAGTTCTCATGGGACAGGTTTTTTGAGAGCAAAAATGCTAACACGGTGGCTACCTAATGCTGAATGCCTGAGTATAGCCAATAATAAGTCATATTTCAGCATAAAGTTGTAGTTAAATAGTTGAATTTATATTGCCTACATTTATGCAAAGTATTTAAAATTTAATTATATCAATAGTCCCATCCATTCTCTAATCGTTCTCGCCTGCCCTCTTGTGGTAAAAATATATATGAAAATAGTAAAGCAGATGTTCTCATTTGATCTTCCTCACTACATTGTTCAGTTTCTACAATAGATCAATAGGTCAATGGTAAGGCAAATGCATTACGACTCCACTTTTGCAAAGCTTTAACGTTCGTCCTGAATATCGACATAGGTCAGGTTTGTAAAACTTAAGAACTTACCAAAAAATACTGAGAGGACAGTCTTGTTCCGCATGGAGGGCCAACCAGAAGGGCCACTCATGGCAACATTGCTGACCTCGCGTGTATTAGGTAACTGGGGCTCGTCGAGAGGCTGATACACGCCGTCCGAATATCGTGCAGGAAGAAGGCGCGTGAGAGGAGAACCTGCGTATAATTTTAAATAACGATTCATCATTGCAGTTATGTCTTGGGCAATTTCACACATGAAAAATAACGATTCAAAAGATGCTCACGGATACCAGGTAAATTTGAGCCAGAAGCGATGGAGGATTGTACTACCAGCTCGTTTATACTATACAAGGGTTAGCGTACAGAACAAAAGCAAAATATTTAACAAATATATGGCTCGGAAATATATACAACGTGAAAACGGCGAATTTCCAGGGAATGTTTATTACCTGCAGCACCTCGATTGTGATTGGCCAAATTATTATACCAACCATCAAAGCGTTGCACTTCCCAAGTGATACTGGACAGACAACCTGTAGCAATAATATTTCTCGTGGTTATTGTTACAAAATGATAGTTTTATAACAAGACTGCTGTTACACCATCTGCCTAGATGCTCGATTAGGTTTACGAATGTTATTTACATGTGCAGCAGTGTAGTATAATGGCTAAGGAGTTGGTCTTGTAACCTAAGGTCGCAGGTTCCATTCCCCTTTAGACACTGCCGTTGTACCCTTGAGCAACGTACTTAACCTGCATTGCTTCAGTATATATCCAGCTGTATAATTCGATACAATGTAAATGCTATGTAAAAAAATTGTGTAAGTCGCTCTGGATAAGAGCGTCTGCTAAATGCCTGTAATGTAACACGTGCAAACAAAATCCGTCTCATAAATACTTACATGTGGTTTTGATCATTAATATTACCAGTAATTCGGCGAAGAAGCACGGTGCTGAATTACGCAAATCCATTCTTGCAAAGAGACCCACCCAAGTAGAACCTCTTTCTCTAAGAAAACACAAAAGTAACTTTAGACCACTTATGTGCTTGTCTACGGTGGAATGCCTAGGTAGGCTCATTTGAGTCTTCTTTAATCGAAAGCGATGCCTTATGTTTTCAAAAGATGACGCCAAGCATTATCAGAGAATCTTGTTGAGTAAAAAAAAACTGATCACCGCTGGGACAACGCTGCGGCACGTTGGCTTCGCTTGTCTTCTTGACAGGTGGGGAATGAGGGTTTGTAGCGGGACAGCGTCTGGTAAATTTATTTCTTAAACACTATAAGATTTTTCTTCTTTGGAATACACATAAGGATACAAAAGTCTAAAATGTTTCGATTAATATTTTTTTAAAAGGCATCTCACCTGAATCCGACGAATTAACTACTGCAGAGGAACGGATCGTGGTACATTGAAATTGGCTGTATGGTGAACAGAGAAAGACAAACAAAATAGCAGTTATCGCATATAGGTAGCTTCAAATGCAAAGGTAGCTTCACTGGAAATGTCTACACCAGTAGTGAGAGGCGGATTCCCAGAAACGGTACAGGCCCAGTAATTGCTACTTCACACCTCCCCCTTTTAGGTTACCAATCAACGCACCTGTATTCAGCATTCGTTGAGAGAACCGTATAAAACAGTTGAATTCAGTTCGACGAATGGGTTTCAGTAAAAAATTCACATTACCTGAATTGTAAGGTGAGCGTTCCTCTGCGCAAAACTTCTTTGCGCGCTATAATAAAACGAAAACTTGTTTATTAATAGTCTTACATATGAAGTTTTATGTGAAGTTTTTCAGTCTATTTTTCAGTTTATTATGTTCTTATTGAATGTTAATTAGACTGAAATCCATAAAAGTACATCAGATATATGTCTGCGTTTTCTAGATGCGTTATGTGTTATGGAAAGGGTGTGATTTTGCTGAACGCAGTCAGCGAATTAAGATTTAAGCAAATCAGCATATTGTGGACTACAAGCCGACTGTTATCACTATTTTCAGATTTTTTAAAGTGAAAACCAAAATCCGCGGAACGATGACATTTTCCACCATCCTCTATCCATTTTACCACGGGCAAAGAACCCCTTTCATCTTTGGCCTCAACCTGCTCACAGTCATACTGGTGTTTTTGGTCTTTGCCATTATTTTCCTTCTTATTCTTCCAGGAATACGTGGTAAATCGGTGAGTAAACATCAAATATACTGTAATGATGTATCGCTTTTTATGATATTGAATTATTGATATGTGTAAAATTTATTACGGGTCAATAAATGTTCAGGCGCATCTGTCAAGTGATGACCTCTATTCCACTTTATTTTCATTTTAGCGACTGTTCTGGATGTGCCGAGTACTTGTCAGTTTATTCATTGGCGCTGTTATTGTGGGTAAGGAGGTTTGAATATATTTTTCTAATTCCAACAACACATTGATTCACAATATTAACTGATATGAGGACAAAATCTTTACTAGTTTAGATTGTGAGTTCTAACAGGAGACTGCACCATCCCTGCATTCATCTCAGCAAGACAAACCTACCATAAAGCACTGTCACATATCTGGTTTACAGTAATGCCAGCGTTTTATGCACAGGTCATGCACGGCCTGCAAACAATGCCTTTATAATGCTACATAACCTAAATAAATCAACATATTTTATTGGAATGCTGATATCTATTACAGTACCCACAAACCAGAGCTGAACACTGTTATGAGTCATTTAATAAAGTGGCATTCATGTCCATACATTGCAGCAAAACAATACTGTCCACTGCAGGCAACACCCTTCCACCTTATTTATGAACTTTATTCTAATCATACCTGCTAGCACTCTGTGTGCTAGAATAAACACTCGGTGTTTTTTTTTTTTTTAGCTGTCAACTTCACAAGTGACTGGGCCGCAGCCAGTATGAAGACCAACACCACGTACAAGTCCTTCAGCAGTGGTTTTGTGAACGCTGAGATTGGACTACATGTAGGACTCTCAGGAATCAACGTCACACTTACAGGTGGGTTATCTTTGATCTCTGAGTTGACTGTAATCAACTGCTTTCATTGATCAATTAAGTGCCGAGTAAAAACAAAAGCCCGCAGACCCTGTGGCTCTCCAGGTCCTGGGTTGGCCACCCATGCTCTACAGGTTTGTCATAACATCATTCTCATTGATTTGCTTTGTGACAGCCAGGAATGTTAAAGGCATGTGGCATTGTAAGAAAAATAAAAAAGCTTACCTGCTTACCTGTCCTTGCATGGTCACCTGATTTTGACCTTGGCAGAGGAAACAAGGAATGGGAAGACTTTGTTTAATCAATGTGAACCCAAGATACCTATAATGATATACAAATTATTGTAATCACTAAGATGTTAATGTGAATGCTAGTACCTCATGGGCAGGCAGTTCTTTTAAAAGGAGAGAATCACATCAGTTTTATTGGTAAGGACTGGATTGCTCTGGCCAATGTGACCTTTATATAGTTTGCTTGTAAATACATTTCTGTTGAATTAGCATCCCATTTGAGTATCTCCACAAATTGGAATTGTTATAGGTTCGCTACAACAGTAGGTTCGTATTCAACAACACTGCACATCTTCCAACAAGTGTGAATGCCTATTTATGCATAATTCTGTTATATGCATGCTGCTTACTAGAGTCTGCTGTTCTGTGCTGTTCTCTACCTGCAGGAAACCCAGTGACGCAGCTGAATGAGACCATAGACTACAACGAAATGTTCAAGTGGACAGATAGTTTAGACGAGGACTACACAGAGGCCTTGGAGAGGGGCCTTCCCAACCCCATCCTGTATATCGCAGAGAAGTTCACCGCAGGCAGCCCCTGCGGCTTCAACTTCCAGTACCTATACTCTGGAAAATATGCCTCTGCCACCATGTGGTGAGATAATTACAAATTGTTCCATAGTGTAAAAATGTTGAATTGTTGTAACACGTGATATAAAAATATAATTTTTGCTCTTAAGCTCAGACGTCTCAGCATATTGAGTTCACAAATTAAGATAACGCTGTTTTTGTTTTCACAGGACAGCGTTCTGCTGTTGGCTAGTTGCCAATATTCTCTTCTCTATGCCCGTAATCCTCTACGCTGGTTGCATGATGGTTGCCACGGCAGCGTTCATCTTCTTCTCTCTGGCCTCGTTCTCCACCATACAGAACCTCCCGTTGTGTGTTTTTGCTATAGGGACGGCCTCTTTTGAGATAGAATACAGCAGTTCATTTTGGCTGGCACTGGCCACAGGTAAAAGACACTTGTGCAATGTGTGTGCTTTATATCCCTTGGTCTGACTCTAATGCCAGGCCAAAAAGACTTCCTTCTGTTGGAAATGTTCCTAACGTTTAGCCACTTTTGCCACAGTAATGCTGGTACTGGAGATAGATGTGGTCCTCGGACAATTCAAAAGAAGAGAATCACATGTAATAATTGGTTCAAATGTCATTTCAGTAATAATTGATTATTTTCAATAGTTGCTAAGGAAAGAAAGAACGAACTGTGGTGAAAACAAATGGAAACTGGAACCCTGCCATCTTCATGGTTCTGGTTCTTTTTGGTTCCATTTACACAAATGGAAAAGGAGTTAGTTTGAACTGAACCAATGTATGGATAAATAGAAGTGCTGTAATGATTATATATCTAAGTGTGTGATTGTGTGATTATGCAGGTGTGTTGTGTGCTCTTATTGGCATTCTGGTGATTATGCTGGACTGTTTGATCCCAGAGAAGATGAAGGGAGCTTTCAGTGTGGGTGTGGATGATGATGATGATGATGATGAAGATTATACTTGTTTGGCAGAAGGCTACCTAAATTCCAACTTTCTTGAAGGAGTGACCACCACCTTTGCTGTAAGTCTCAACAGTCCAAATTCAGTCAAGAGGGAATATACTATATGTAACTAATCCATGACATCCACAAGTGACTGTTTTATAGTGGGGGTAACAGGCATTGGTTCTGTGAATCCAAAGCTATTGCAAAAAGCAGTGAATTAAAGATCGCATTCAAACAAAACAGACTCTCATGCATGCTAATATCTTAACAGGGAAACAAAATGACAGAGGACACATCAGAAAAAATAACTTTGCAGTCTTATAAGGTAAGTCCTAATGGTTTGGAATTGAATTAAACGTATTTGTTGCTTTGAACAATTCCTGTTTGAATTATTTTTTTAATTGTATCGTTTTAGCAGAAGAAAAAACATGCATGCTGAAACTTGGCCTAGCCACCATTACATGAAGACACAGAACCTGCAATATCCTTCTCCAGCTCTCAGGTTCCAAACTGTGTAAATAATCTGTATATATTTTATGTGATGAATATAATAAAATGTACTTTTTTCCAATGGTGCATTATTCATTTAATCATTTATATATATATTCTACATTTTTACTCCATAGTATTATGCAGTCCATATTTTATCCACCTTTCAAATTTAGTCCTCCACTGGTCATTAGAGATACACTATTGTTTTGATTTCTTGCCAAAGAGAAAGCAGTTTTAAAATTGTATATTGAAATCTATATATAAAATACTTTCAGAAAACACTCCTTTGATCTAAAAGGAGACATAATCCCAAAATATAAAAATATATAGCCTACCGTATTACAAAAACTACTCACTTCCTCAACAGATATCCTCACATCTCTTCAAAGAACTTTGTTCACTAAAATAAAATGTAGTCATATACTTTAAAAAGTAGTGTTTAAAATATAAGAAATGCATTAGTTTGCTTTTTGATGAATACATAGTCTATGAAAAACAATTAAATTAATAATTTTTAATTTTATAAATTCCCGTAGTCGAAAATAAGTTGAAACAACTTGGAGTGACACGTACGTGTTTCCTGAAGATGGAGCTGTTGCATTACATGTGCAAGTAAGAAATCTGCCTCTCAGACTGAATCTCATATTTTTCTTCAGAAACATTAGCTGCACTATGTGCTCACTGATTATGGGATATATCAAGAGCCACTACAGAGTCCCTGTTCGGTTGTGAAAATGCATATATTCTCAGATTTGGACATTATGTAAAATCTGATACAGCTCTTGTACAATTTACATTCAAGAGTATAGAAACCATCTATGTGGTAGAAACACAAACACCTTTTGACCCTGAGAGGAAGCTACTTAACAAAGAGGTCTTACAAAGTACAGTTGAGCAAAATTGGCCAGCTCTTTGGTCCTCTTTAAAAGAATGTCAGTGTCACAAGCTGTTACGTGCCATGTGTTTCTTTTGTGTGGACTTCCCTGCCTTCACCTGTCAATCACCATCCACCAAGTCCCATCTTCACTAATCCCCACCCTTCGTGTCAATTCTGGACAACCAATCAGAACTCGCCACCTCTACTATATAAACCATGACTGTTTGTAACAATGGATGTCTGACTGTTTGCTCTGTGTTGTGTTAGTATTTGACTATGTTAATCACTCATTTGAACTTGTCTTGTTTTGTGTACACTTCCAAGGCTTGGGACAGGTAAGACTGGGGGCTCCTGTACATATGCCCGTAGGCTATGTTGTGTATAGATCCACTAGTCCTTAGGAGTGATTGCCAACCAATTGTGTTTTCAGTCTGCTAGTTAGAGTAGATAGGCCTTTTGTTTGTGTACTTGATACACTAGATTAAATTACTCTCTGGTTTAGCTAGCTTGTTTTTCTGTTCTTTTGGCAACATCCAGCGTCCGTTGACCCTGGTAGTGCGTGTCTGGGATGTTGTATGTCCGGTAGTAGTTTGTTGCACCTTTTTGTTTTGTTACCACAGTAAAACACCCATGCACTGAGTTTCTGCTTTGTCTGGGTTTGATTTACTGTTGTTACCATCTATACAGCATTAACATCTCCCGGCTATTTTTACATCCAGTTACATACCCCATGCACCCCTAGACCCATGGGGTCCTAACACAAGCTTTTTAAAAAATCACGCAAAAGCAAATTAAAAATTGAATGGCAAAATTTATTTTTTGTTCTTTTTTCCATAATGACTTCGTTCCAGCTTCAGCTGCATGCAAACACAACAATTTTAATGTTTTGTTCCTTTTTCAATGTCATTATTCAACAATACATTGTTGATGCCTTACTCAATGGTAAGGCTTTTCAGTCACAGTGTATTTTATTTTATCATTATCATTCATTCATGAAATAGGCCAATTCTGATGAGAAGGTTTGCAGCGACCAACAGTAATTCACAAATGGGCACAATACGGAAGGTCTTCATTATGTACACACATTCTAAATACTGTAGATGATTATGAATACAATTCTGTTACGTTACACTTACAATCCACGCAGACAAAGTTCCCTAGGAAACAAGAAATTAACAGAACACGCAATTTTTTAAAAATTTCAGTTTCATGTTTGCATTAGCTTTGTGGGTTTGAATTGAAGAACAATGTACATATTCAATTATTTTCAGGGGGGATTAAATTTCTCCCATTAGTGTGTGAAGAAACATAACACTGTCCCATATGTTGTGTTTCCATACTTTAAGACAATTTCTTTTCTAGGCCTTTTAAAAACTGTATGCCTAAATTCCCTAAAATGTTTAAATATCGTCATCTTTGGACTTATGTATCAAACACAAAACAAACTGTTTTGGTGAAATATGTGACTTCCTAAAATGTACCAACTATCATTACTAGCTAAAACGTAACAGCAGTCAAAAAAAGCATGTTTACTAAAACCAGTGTCCTTTAACTTGAACTACAATGAAGTCACGAGCTGCCACATCATTCAGGCAGTGATGCTATGAAGTCAGAAGTTATTGATGGAACTACATTCTCAACCAAACTTTTCTGCTTGGTGTGGTGATAACAGCGTACTTAGCTGGAGTTGAAACCCCAGGCTATAACCACTAGATCATGGAGCTGCATGAGAACCAGAAGAGATATCTGAATCTGTCAAATAAGAATCAGTTGTTCCAGTTGTAAAGCAGTTGGTCTAATCTCTATGGTCTTGAGGTTTGACCCTGAGGCTCAAACTTAAGCTAACTTCCGCTTTCAGCCCAACATGTTCTCAAGCGTTTGTTGATGCCGCAGAATCAATTTCTGAGATGACGGGTTTTGATCTGGAACTAATTTGTCTGCATTTCCTAAGTAGATCCACATCTGGATCAAGGGAGTCCAGTGGTGCTACAATAGGGAAAGTCAGTAAATATATGCAGCACAGCAATGGCATATCCCAATAGACACCTCAAGCAAAAAAATAATAATATTTACACTACAAAAAAAAATACAAAAGCAAAAACAGAAATGTACAGAATATATACCATGTCAATATTTATATGCATATAAAAAAATAATCCATGAGACATTCACTCCTCTTTTTTTCTTCAAATTTTCTGACAAGACATACATACCATAGACAGATGGCACAAATAAATACAATACATGATATTTCTTTTCAGTTGTTCTCTTTAAAATGTCCTTAAAATGCTGTGAGTGTCCGGAGAGTGGTACGGGAATAGAAGAGCCAAGAAATTCCTTTGCGCTGAGTAAGATGGCAAAAAAAAGTAGGAAATGACGAGAAAAGGCTTTCAACTCCCCTTTGTTCGTTTGCTTGACTAATTCCGAAAGGTCATGTTCCCAGAGGTCCCTGGACATGTGCAAACAACTCCCTCTTGTGGCTTTTCGTGTGAAACAAAGTCCATTCTGGCTCTAGATGTACATGGGAGTCTCCTGCCCAGTTAAGAGTCTGAACATGGCTGCTGGCATTGTCTTCATGTGGATCTGACACGAAGGGAAAGAAAATGGTGACACTAGTGTCTTTAAGGACACTTACAAGTGTACGAGCACTGCTTCTTACAACTGAAAATACATCCACAGCCAACCTCAAACTGCCACTCATCTGAATCCTTATATGATCTCAACCCACCGAGTTTCATTGCTTTATTGCTGTTGTCTTATGATTACAGTGTTGTGATCCACCAGTTCAAGTCTCTGGTTATGCTGCCTGTAACATTGTGGATGTCCCTAAGGACTGGCATCTAACAGGACAGAGGCAACCCGCCAAAGACTGCTGTCACTCATCCTCATTAAAGCATGAAGGAAAAATATGGCTATGTTATGTCATAGAAAGGTCCAAATGACATATGTTGCTCTTTCATAACCCTCTTTTTAAACCAAAATGTCTAATGGCAGTTGTATTCACAAGCCCATCCCATCACTTGTCTTCGTTTGACAGTTTGGAAGAGTGCAGATGAACACACAAAAGTTATCGTGCTTGCAGAGTAAAGTTAATTCACAACTGACTGGCACATGCAGACTGCAGCTGCCCAATCAACCAGAGGAGGTGCTAATGCTCAAGCTCAGTTTGAGCCAATAAAATACCAAAGATCCATCAACCACAGGGTCTGATGAAACACTGTTGGTTTAGCACCAGCTGACAATTTTGAGGTGTTACCATTGGAAAGAGTTTTCATTCCTGAGAACAGGTATTTGAGGTTTTGTGTTATTTCACTCTATTTTTATTGTATGTATACCCAATCACTTTCTGTAAACATGACATGAATATTATACCTAATATTTGTACTCTGTTTATCTGTCCTTTGAGGATATTGCTAACACATCTGTTTTCATATTGCATTTATATTTCAACATTTAGCAGATGCTCCAGAACAACCTACAGAGATAACCTACTTTTTCACATATAATCCATTTATACAGCTGGATATTTGCTGAAGCAACTGAGGACCTGATCCTTGAGCTCTAAGCTATAAGGGTAGCAGGGAATCAAATCTACATCCTCTAAGTTACAAGCCCACTACCCTTTCCATTACACCACCCTGCTGCCTACTGCACTCTACTGTCACTACAGTATTTGAATTGAGATACATTTCTTAAATTCTTAAATTCCCTAATTCCCATACAGCTGTTGCGCCCCCCCGCCACCCCACACTCACCTCGCCCACGGAGTTGGACAGGGCCTGAACGATCTTCTCATGCGCAGTGGCCACCACGCTCTGTCCGTTGATCTCGATGATGCGGTGGCCGACGCGGACTCCACCCCTCTCCGCAATGCCTCCGCGCATCAAACTGCAGATCTGCGCAGCACACGACAAAAAGGGTTCTATCGCAATCCAGCATGCTGGCTCTCAGAAATCTAAAAACCCACCCCAATTCTCAGAGAGAGAAGAGCACTGAAGGTCAACTAAGTGTTGCAGTGATTTCTAGAAAGCATACAGAATTGGCTCCATATGGTAATTTTTTATAATATAATTTTTTAAGTCTTTTTTAAGTCTCTGTTTCAGAGTCAGCACGTTCGGTGTCGCTAATGTGAAAAGCAATAGGCCTCATATGTGCCATGTTTTGCACACGTAATGCTGATTTCATGTGGTCAGTTCCATTTTCTTTTGGCAAGAAAAGAAATGTCTGAAAGGAAGTTACTGTGGAGTAATTGTGATGAAAAATGAGGCCAGCGAAGCACGTCCAACCTGCGGTTCACATTAGGGCCCATTCAAGGGGAAATGACAGTAATTGCATTTGAACAGCAAAACCAGTTATGCAGCAACACGAGGTAATATGATTTTAGAGGGAGAATTATCGGATTGTTTCAAATACAGCTTAAAGGGCACACGATTTGAGAACAGCCATTGAGTATATCATGGATGCCTAAATGCCTAAATCTAGGTTCATTGCATGTTATCATGCCATTATTTAATCAACTTAAAAACAATTACTGCAACACAAACACAAAATAATTGATATTAAGGAAAATAAATACATATTTTCTCTGCATCTGCCATAATTTCTTAAATCCAATACTGTGGGGATCAAGCAGAATATCACCATATTGGAAACCTGCTGTTCGATTTGATGCACTGAGAGGTTGTGTGGACGGGGCAGTTGCCATGTGAGGGTGTGGTACAGGAGGCAGGACCCTGTTCTCCTTAGACTTACGATGCCATTCTGCACACTGAAGCCCAGCTGGTATTTGAGGTCTGGTCGTTTGATGAGGACGGTGGTGACAGGGGGGCAGCTCACAATGTTCAGCTTTACCTGCATCTGGTTCTTCAGGCCCTGATACACACACACACATACATACATGCACACGCACACACGTACATATACACATGCACACACACACACACACACACACACGCCTCTTAGTACAGACACATACTCAGAGCATGTCAGTGAGCATCGCAGGTTTCCTGCTAAAAGAGGAACTGCCTTTATTCCCCATGAGTCACAACACTGGTCTAATATCAGTTCCATTAGCAATTCGACATGCCTGTTCACTTAAGACTATATACGGCTATATTACCAATGCTCCATACAAGCATGAAATAATTTCCATATAATGCACGTTTTTTGCCACTGCTCCGAACACTGCGGTGCTCATTTCATGGTGGATTAGTTGCCCAGTAGGGTACCTTGATGATGCCCTGGCAGGTGGCGAGGGGCAGCCCCACCAGGCTGGTGTTGTTGATGGACATGATCTGGTCTCCGATGCTCAGCTTGCCGGAGCGCGCGGCAGGGCCGCCGTTCATCATGTTGGCCAGGATGACCGTGGGCAAGATGGAGCCCCAGCCGGACTCCACGATGACCACGCCCAGGATCTCGCCCTTCTGCTTCTCCAGCTGCAGCTGGGGGTGGGAGGGGAGGAGGGAGGGGGGCGAGTACATGAGGGAAGAAGAAGAGTGATAAAATGAGTGAAGTCCCAATACTGACAATCCAGCCTCTACTAATACTGACTCTATAGAGAGAGAGAGAGAGAGAGAAGACTAGAGAAGGAGGGAGTGGGCATGATATGGAGAGAGCAAGAGGGAAAAAGGAAAGCAAGAGGGAGAGGAGAGCGAAGACTAGAGAAGGACTGAGGGGAGCATGAGATGGAGTGTGAGAGAGAGAAAGAGAAAGTGAGTACAAGACACGGAGAAATAGGGGGGAGAGAGATGTGTGGAGAGACAGAGAGCAAAAGAAAAGAGAAGACTAGAGAAAGGGTGTACCCAAATGTCTCTCAGAACTACTGCAGTATTCCTTTGCCTCCCTCTCCCACACTTGACTTCACTGCTTCAGCTCTGTACACAACAGGAAGCCCAGCAACCAGGCAACCAGGCACTCTCTACCCACAGAGATAATCCTCTCCCACAAACACAGCAATGGCATCCAACAGCTCTGCCGCCAGTCAACACTCCCAATCTCAGCTGTGCTCCTACCTCTTTGCAGTTCTCAGAGTTGGAGAAGTGGATGAGGTCATCGTTGTACATCTCCTCCGTGTTGATGATGTCACTGTACTCTTTCTGGCTCAGGTCCTCGGGGTTGATCCCATTGGCTCTCAGGAACTCTTGGTAGGCCACGCTGAATGCCTGACCAATGGACTGCGCGATGAGCTGTGCCTGCCGGGAGGGAAAAACCAATCAGAAAACGATCCTAAACAAACCCGGTAATGGGACATCCACCAACAGGAAATAAAGAGGAAAGAAAAACAATGTGCCACTCCATTACCCCAACCAATGAAATGGACACGACCATGCCCATTCTGAATTGGAAAAACCACCGCAGGCTTAAAGCACCAATATACTCCTTCCGATTAGCTGGTTCCAATTACACAGCGGTGAGGTCACTGGGACCCTATGTTCCTTTTGCATACAGTTCCACTGCCAATTACAGTATATTTAAGACCACCTCAATCCAAGAATACAGAAATGAGCCAGAACTGATTTCCGTTTCAGAAAGCAGTTTGCTCGCTTGGTTGCATTAGTGACTGCTGGCTTCTAAGCCATCTCTGTGGACATGGCTGAATGAAAACCCAGGAGGATGCAATGGGCTCCCCGTGATGGTCAGAACAGCAGAGAATCTCACCACTTTCAAACGCAGACTGAAGACTCATCTCTTCAGGCTGCACCTCTCCCCACCCCTCCCTAGCCTATAGTTCAGCTCATTGTACCTAGCTAGGATAATTTGATTATGTTAGTGTATCTGGTAGGATTGTTTTTGTATGATTAGGTGTGATTCCAGTGCTAGTTTGTACTTTGTACTTGGTAGGATTCTTGCTGCTGAACAAGCTTACTCTACAGGGTTGGAGTCCTGATCGATGTGGTCACTTCTGGCACTACGATCCTTACTTCACTCTAGTGTTTCTTTTGCGCCTCTACATCTTGAAACCTATGCACTTGTTGTACGTCGCTCTGGATAAGAGCGTCTGCTAAATGCCTATAATGTAATGTAATGTAATATACCTGAGGACTGTGCTGTATCTAAATCACTTTACTGGGTCTCGGGGGAGGGGATCCTAGACCCAGGGGCGTAGCACCAGTGATCTGCATTACAGCCACAGAATTTTGAGCCAAGCCTTTCAGATCCTTCAAGCTAATAAACCAGCAATGGGAAAGGAAATTCAATTTCGAATTATTCGACGTTTTATGAAATTAGCCACATCGCTCTGGCACGCCGAGGAGCTGCCCCGGGCTACAGTAATGAAATACGAGAGTGTCAAAGGCAGGGGTGCGGGTTTGAGGCAGGTCCACAAAAGCACCAGCAACACACGGATCGGACCGTGACAATCGCACAAAGGGAGTCTTGTTCCTGAACGGCGATGAGCAGAAACGCAAGTATTACGGAGCGTGAAACGGAGCGTACGCGCAATTATGGCAGCTGTCACAATGGCAACAGCGCATGGAGCCCATGGGGCGGGTCGCATCTACACATTCACAGGAGACGTTTCGGCTCCCCCCCCAAGTTGAGCACGAAACCACCGACCCACAGAAAAAACCCCAGCACTGGCCCGAGGCCGCTGACATTATGGACCAATAATGTTCTGCACTGAACAAATAAAAAAAACCAGTGCCATGGAATCTAGAAGACGATAAATCTTGGAGTAACAAAATTACATGTTTCTTGCATTACAGATCTGGTTAAAGAATTCATCTAAAGTTTACAATAGATAACGCTATTGCTACATAACATTTCATCAATATATTAACACAATACACAATTTGCATTGCTAATTTCCTAAAAGTATATATTTTTTTTTACAAATATTGAATGTCTTAATATTATCTCCATATATCTAATTTAATCTATATACAGAATGGCAGCTGGCCATCAATCAGTTTAAGCATCTTGCTCCTGGGTCTAACAGCAGGTCCTAACCAGGAAATCTAATTTGCAACCTTTGGGTTACAGGACCATTTCTGCCTAACAATGACTGAGTGACCACGCATAAAAAAAAGCTTAATCACTGTGTGTGCGTGTTACTGCTGCATCTGCGCAGGTAGACTGTGAGGAACAGCTGCAATGCAGAGTGGGGCTCCGGGCCAGAGCAGGGGGAGGTCAGATATCCACAAAAACTCCTGCATCACCTCACAGTGCACGCACCAGAGGACAGCCATGGTCTTTCACATAGCTGTCCATCATCTTTTATTATGATGACATAGGATTCAGCATTTTTTAGACAAATGGATATTTGGCTGCCTAAGATTCCCCAAGAATGTTTTTTACTAAAAGACATTATGTACGAAAAGTTCTCTTGGGTTAATATTATTCCAGCATAGACATCTGAATTATCAACCTGCTTAGTGTTATAATTATGGCTCTAATACTTAATAGTATTATAGCATAATACTGTTGAATCCTAAAGATTATCTTTGGAATAAAGATAACCGCTTCCCAGGATACAGGGTTTATCTTCTGCATTCTTTCAGTGGACTGGCCTCCAGTCTAATATGGTGCAGTTCTTTACGCACTGAAAAATGTAATGTAATATAACAATAAAGCGGCGAAGAAAGCGCTCACATCCTCCGACTCGAAGACGTGGCAGATCATCTTGTACTGCTTCTTGCCCTCGGGCGCCCCGGGCGTGGTCTCGATGCAGTCCTGCGAGGCGGTGCGGGGCATGCGCCGGCGGGCCATCAGCACCACGATGTTCCCGATGTCGGCGATGTAGGAGATGGTGCGCAGGGCGTTGTCCATCATGGCCTCCTGGGCATGCAGCACAAAACCATCAAGGACAGAGAATTGTGACGGAGCGCTATCCTGAGACAGGACAACTACCAGCATGAGCCAGCACCATAGGAAATATACTGTAAAAACTCATAAAAAAACTTTAAAATCTGTTTTCCATCTAAAAATGCCTTGCATGGGCATGTCATTGGTATCAAGATAAAATAGGTGTAAAGAGAAAAAGAGAATAATATTTACAAGCTCAGTTTTCTCTCTTATAACCACTGCCTGACAGGGCAAAATGTCATTGGTGTTTTAAAAACCCCAGGGAGATTTTTAATAAACCGAGCTGGAGTTTTGAGAAACTTCCAATTCAGTGTTTCGAGACCCCTGAAATGGTGGAAATTTCCACAACTTTTTTTTCCATTAAAGTGTTCAAAGAATGTGTTGTGAAAGTGTAGTGAACACTTAAAATAGTGTTTTGACAGTTTGCACACTGCAGCTCTAAAGAGATATGACACCTGTGCGGCTGGTATCGGGTCCAATAAACACATGGATGGTTCAACAGGAGTTCCTTCAAAAACCTTCATTGGTGGTTTAAACATGGAAACTGTTCAAAGCCTTTTTACCAGTCGGAAAGTGTATGCCCAAAAAAGAAAATAATAGGGAATGCTACAAAAAGCATCTCTCAGTCAGGAGAATTAATTATCCAATTTTTCTTTCCTGTGCTTCCGGCTTTTAACCTTTATCACAATGCACAGGGTAGAAACCGCTGAAATTCAATTCACAACACATGCTCATTGAGTGGTCAGGTGAGAACTCACTGCTAATTACTCTAATTTTCACAAAACAGTCCATGAATACCAAGCAGCCATTTTTGAAATGAACAAAAATCTGATGAAGAACTGTCGTGTTAAACCTATAACTAAAATATATGTAAAAGCATCAATATGTCTATGTGTATATGTTTATTTCAGCATGCATTTGCGTGTGTGTGTGTGAGAGAGAGAGAGAGAGAAATGTAAGAGAAAGAATGAGACTGTGTGTATACAAAACAGAGAAAAGAGAGAGTGTGTGTAATTAACATTATAAAGGTACTGTAAGGACATAATTATCTCCATTGTGCCTTCCTTTCAGAAACCCATCCCCCATCTGGCCTCTGCAGTAATCGTTTTATACATCATCACAGCAGGTGAGTTTCCTCCTGTGGCACAGTCACTGGAGCCCCCAGCCAAAAGTGTGCCAGCCTTGTTCTCTCCTGCCCCCTCTCACCATCAACCAAAACCCAGACTCCCCCCCCCCCACCCCTGCCCCCCTAAAGCCAGGCAGGGAGTGGAGCAGCTCTGCACTGCAGCAGGCTTGACTCAGCCAGCCAGCCAGCCAGCCCGGCCCACACACTGCCGCGGCGCATAGCCTCACGCAGAGGCCGTTTCGTTCCCGTTGCCGTGTTTGGCAGACGGCTTCGCCCGCCGTGCTGCTGCTACCGTGCCTCTGCTATTGCAGTCCTGCAATGCCCGAATACACTGGCTTCTGCATATTACAAGCCATCACATTCCCTGGGCTTCAGAGCAGGAGCCAGTCTGGAATGAAGATGTCAAGAGTCCTAGTTTTTAAGGTGGCTGTTTCAATGCTCATTTATACAGAAGATTGCTGTCCACTCAATCAACTGTGTAGTTGCAAGTTGTGATAATAAACTGGTTAGCTTAGCTAATTAGCTGGTTTTAAAAATCCCACTACAACTTTTTCAGATCTTGGTAATTAGTCCAGGTAATTTCAAGCAGGTGTATCTACAAGCCAACAACTAATTTTTCCTCTTAATTTGCCAGACTGCAACACACCCCTTCATGCAAAAATAGCAAAGGTAAAAAATTCAAGTGGAGCCAAATGTGAAATAAAATAAAAGGAAAATGACAACTGGCTGGCTTATGACAGCCGTCTGACTGGACTCAGCATCTTTGTTCTTTTGCTGCATTTCATGCACTATAGGCTGTCTAAAACCAAAGAAAGGAAATTTAATAAAAACATGCAAAGGCAGGATATTTGAGGGAAAGGCAGACAAAGACAGAAATCACAGCAGGACTGAACACCAACCCCAAATAAAAATTAATTCTCACTTTATCCATGGGGTTTTGAAAAGGCAAGCACATTTTACCCTGTGAGAGAGAATGGTTGTCAGGGAGAATATTTAATCATTCACTTAATCATTTAATCATTCCAAAAAGTTTCTTCATTTGCATATTCACGGGTAATGGAAAATTGGAAAGTTAAAGAGCATGAAACACTTTGGTTTAAAAAGAGGAAAATTGTTCAATGATAATACATGTTGGCACATATGCAAATTGTGCAAGTTTGTACTGGCACCTCATTGGCTCTTTTACACCACATGATGTGCTTCATGGAAGCAGGCAAAACTTCTCTAGCTTCTCTGGTTTAAAAGCCAACACTCTCCTAACACCATTTCTCATTCACCAGTTTCAAAATGTAGTGGTTCAAGACACAAATGTGATGCACTGAAAACTTTTGGACAGCTCCAGGCAGTGCACACTATAGAGGCTTGAAGTTCCTGGTATCGTATACACTACAGAGGTCTGCTGTTCCAGATATGCCATCCCTACCTTCACAAAGTAACAGATGACCAGCACACGCATCTGATATACACAGAAACACAAGCAGTGTGTGGCTGCTACGTGTCGTGCCATAACGCAAGCATCCACAGAGGAACACATTTTTTATTTCTGCACTGAACAGAAAAGCAATGGCTCCAACTCTATATCCAGGGTCCCCCAGAGATTCTTCTCACCAGGGAGTTTTTGCCTGCCACTGCTTAAGTGTTTTTCCACGCGCTGGGGAATTGCTACCTCACTTTCTGTTCTTTCATTTATGTATTTATTTATTTATTTATTATTTTTTTGCAGGTTCAGGCTCATTCTTGCCAGTAACTCCCACTTCCTTTTTTTCTGTAAAGCATCTTAAAGTTGGCAATAAAATTAAATTGAACTGAGTAATTATGCAATTAGATATAGAACCCATTTTAGCATTAGCATTAGCATCCCAAACCATCCTAAGCAATTACAAGCTCAGTGAGAACAAAAACTAGCATGACCAGGGCAGGAAGCCGTTCATTATGGGATGCAGATGAGCAAAGGAACAGAGACATCACGGCTCCCCGTGCACAGTAGATTTCACTGGGGCAGTTTGACAGAGGCAGCCAGCAGATTCATATAAAGCACAGTCCTTTTACAATAGATGTTGTCTGTTGTCTTTGTTCTCTCCTCTTTGTTCAGCCACCATAATTGAACCTCTTGAAATCGTTCAGGGAAAAAGGCCTCTGCCAATAACAGTCACATGAGAAAGTTTTACGACACAAAAAGCCTCTGTGTAGCTCTTATTTACACTTCTTTTTTAATCACCAGCAGAAATGTTTGAGGTTGTTAGCCTCTCTGTCAAACACAAATGCAAAATTACTCATCCTGCTGTATTAATTTACACACTAGCCTGATAACAACATTGTCATTGTGTTAAAAAGGGAATGCTTCATCAATCAGGCAATCAACAGATCACGTGTATATGTATATACTGCATACATACATACACACACACACACACACACACACTCACAAACAATAATGTGTGGGACAAAGCCTTTTTTTCTTGATTTGACTACTCCACAAATTTAAAGATATTTTAAATTATTATAATTTATTTATTATTTTTTTAAATCAGCAAGACAAAAGACTTAAATCTTAAATGCCACAGAAATAGGATCTCCAGTAATTAATTTTCAGCATGCCATTCTAGAATTCTGTTTTCATTCCCTGTTCAACAATTACTTGCTAATGATGTTATTTGAAAATAATGAGCACTTATGGGTAATAATCTGCTGTACAGCCTGTTCAAGGAAACCATGTGGGGACTGCTATTCCTGTGTGACAATCGAGTTCGCTGCTACAGGGCTTTTAGGACTCCATGTGCACCAAGTCCCTCTGAGCCACACATCTCACCTGTGTGTCTGCGTTGAGCACTTTGATCCTCTGCGTGGAGATGAAGAGGTCCACCTCCGTCAATGTCTGCGCGTCTCCTTCCGGGCTCTGGGGGGGAAACAAAAAGGTCAGAGGGCACATTAGTGGGCCCCGTGCTCTGCAGCACACAAAATGGCCCCACGATCCCAGGCAGAGACCCACCAGACCCGGGGGGTCACCGGCAGCACTGCACTCTCAAACCCACATATAACACAATTAAAATGCCAATTCCTGCGTTGTTACAGTGGTATTGGGTTCGTCACACAGAGCAGAAATGGTTACCAATGAAAGATATCCCTTCCAGCAGAGAACTACTGTGCAGCTGTACAGGATATACCTAGCACAGTATAGGTATAATGCATATGGAACCTTGTTCATAGTTCATTGTTCATACATCAGTGTATTCACATTTACAAAACTGAAATATTCCAAATAAAAGGAAAAGGATCTCCTGCTAATTTTCTGGTCAAATATATAATCTGCATTGGGTTCCTCCATATGATCAGTAATAGGAATGCTTGAGTCAAATACATAAAAAAACACTATTTACACAAAAGCATGTACATGTATGCCTTTCTGAAAACTCAAGATTTCTGTGCCACCCAATTTTTCCTATTTCTATCAGCATTATGGTTCTTCAATTCTTTGTTCCCCATTATAAAAATGGTATATATACAAATAATTTAACATGAACATATAGAACAAAACAAAACAAAACATGCAGAGGAATGAAGGTGAGTGATGACAGAGGAATGGCCAGAGAAATACCCATAATTCACCAGCACCCAGACAAGTCAAGTTTGGGTATTGTGCCAGTACTATGATCACTTCATTGAGTACGACTCAGACAAACTTACTACTACTTTAACTAAGCGTGCAAAAAACCCCACGTTCACTATATGACTTCACTAAACCCCACATTCACTTGAGTGTGGCTTAAACAAACTCTGTCTACACTCTGTGTGGCATGACTAAACCCCACCTTTAAGGAGTATGAGCAGAGCAAACCCTGTATTCACTCTAAAGGACTCAACAAAACCCCAGCCTGCCTACCTGACCCCCACTCCCAGATTTATCTTTGTCAGATCCTTCTTAAATCCTCATAATTTGATGTAAACTTTAAACTTAACAGTTCAAAAGCTCATGAATATGAAGACAGCGTAATGGAGCAAGAAGCATGAGAGTGGAATTGCAGAAGTTATTTCCGTCTTTATTTACACACCCCCTTTTTCTTGATTTTGGCAGCCTTCTGAGCCCTCTGGGAAGCATTGTGGACAGAAACAGTGTCATCAGACTCAGCAGCGGTGAAAAACAAGTATAAGGAATAAAAAAGTATAAGGAAATCAAGATAGAAAACACAAAACAAAGCAAACACAAGGTCTACCATCACTGCTCATGACAGCAGATTAACAATGGCACATTTGTGTTCTCAAAAAATCAACAAATCAAAACAGCAATTTGCATGTGATAATTGCTCTTTTTCAAATAAAATGAAAACATGAAAATATAACATAACATAACATAATGACAAGACCAGGCCATTCAGCCCAAAAATGCTCAACCAAATATGGGTTAAAACCTTCAGATAAATAATAGGTGCACTCAATGCGTCTCTCCCAAAACATTAAGAGGGGCTTCAGGGACTTGGAACCATAAGTAAGACAATGCTGTCATTCTGTATCCATCTCTCTGTGCCGAATACATACACAAGTAACAAATTTGCATTTAGGGCAGAAATCTGCCTTGTTACTGCTGAACAAAATAGCCCTCCTGCTTTCATCAATATACACAAGACTGAAGCCGTCTTCAGGCAAGATGCAACAAGTTCAGAGGAAAGAGACAGAGAGGGATGAAACGTCCAGTACTCTCTCACTGTTTCTTTGTTATTTGAAGGATGTTACATTGGAACAGTCAAGGTTATATGATGTATATATTTTTTCCTTTGAACATTTTTTTTCAGAAGGAATGCTTAAACCACAAATCTCTCATGGTTACTTCTAATTCTATAGTTCCATGGTTTAAGTAAAAGAAAAGAATTCGACAAAAAAAGCTGCACATCTAACCTAGTTATCAGGGCACCCACAGGTCCTGCAGAAGCTGCTGCTACTCGGCCCCAACGGGGCTACCATGAGCCCCAATCCAAACAAAAAAAGCAGAAGCTCCAAGTTCATCCCAAATGACACTAGGACTGAAATTCCTCCCGCATTAAGAGTCAGCGCCATCCAATTCCCCTCCTCCGGAGAGATGAGATCTGAATTGACAGGTTAGTGGTTGAAAGGTTTTCAATTTGTCACGGGAGCTGGCGCTGAATCTGCAAGGAGGCCAACTCGCGGGAAACGGCTCTGCGTGCGTGTCTTGATGGAGCCCTATGTAGCGCTGCTCTTATAAAGAACAAAGGGAGGAAATTCTGTGCATCTTTGTCCAGGAACAGAGGTACATTTTTTTTTTTTTTTTTTTTTTTTGGGGGGGGGGGGTCATTCCATGTTTTTTCAGCACATTACCAATGCTGAGGAGAGCATTACCCTGACTACTTACATGACAAATCATGTTGGGTCTTTGAGACTAGGTGGGGTTTCAAGGAGTAGAAAAGGTTGAAAACCCCTGGTTTAGATGATGTCTTTGTAACCCAGGGCTGGGTGTGGTTATTCTGGCCTATGTACACACCTTCTTGGTAAAATAGGTTCATGCAGGTCATCTACACCAAAACCAGGCTTCATTGAACACAACCCTTGGACATAAAATCTCACACTCATTCCTTCTTTTAGAACAAAATCAGAGAGAATGAATTCACCCTGCCTTCAAAGCTTTCCTTCCTCTGCACAAACCACACTGCCACGAACTGATCCCCTGACAAGAAATGTAACCATGGTTTGTATGAAGGAGCCTGGATTATTCTACAATGTCAAACAGAAGATTTTCCTCCTCAGCCCTCATCTCAGCGAAAGAGGCGGGCATACGGGCCCTGCCCAGTCACAGCAGGCACAACACACACAGAGTGAGTGGGCGGAGAAATCTGCATAAATACTGCATCAACTCATGCAGGGCAAAAAGCATAAATAAACCATCAAAAGTTATTACATACCTTTAAAGTCTCTATTTCTCCCCACCTAGTTAACTATTCATAAAAGTGTCAGAGAGTGTAATTAATCTGGGTGGATATACAAGATCCACGGGGGTCATTCTAGAGTGATGCAACATCCATTCAATGGAAGACAGACAGATTATCTGCCTTTTGTTGTCCAACCGGAGGTAAAAGCATAGCTCCATCCATTCTGTGGACCTCCTTGACAGTAAAAAAAAAAAAATGGAAGTGGAGAGGAAGGGGAAAAAAAGTGGCAGTTAAGTGTTGCTATGGTTACAGCCTCCGTGGCTTACATGGTTGCAGGAAAGGGGACAGATTGCTTTTCGGTGGGATGGACCGCATGAAGCCAGTCGCACGTGTGGATGAGGCACTGGCACAGGGTTTAAGCACACTGCTTATAGATTAAAGCTGCAGCGAGGACAAAGCTGATGGGCACTCACATGCACGGGGGATATAGGCCTGGTTCAGGGTTTAAACCACCTGCCTACTGTAAGACTGCAGTACTGCACATGTGGGTCACAGCGCCACATAAACCTCACCTTCCCCGGTGGGTGACCCAGCGCCAACCAGCTGGCAAAAATATGCATTCCACCAATCACGTCTCTCCCCACAGGCGAGCAGACCCTGACATCACATCTGCCAAGCCACCATGCGCCAAGATTATACCACGGCTAGAGTTTATAGCTTACAGCTTAAGGACAAGTGTGGAAAAATCTAAAGAATAAATTGCATATGTAAACAAGAATTAATTCATTAACTTTATTGTGGCTGGTTGCCACGTCTTTAAAAGTTAATGCCTTGCATGCACCATCAAAATAATAGACTAATTTGAAAGCAACAAGCAGGCCATAATGTAGGAGATCAAACTGCCATTGTTAGGGGAGATACTGTATCACTAAATCAGTAAAACTCCCTGGCCCCCCACAGATGCATAATGTCACAAACTAAGAATAGAGCACTAGAAAGCAATAAAACCAGCCGACTGCTACATAAACCGAAGATAAATAATGACATATACTTATACCATACAATACAAAATACACACATCTAATCTATGAACACACAGACCAAAATACCTGACCATAAATATTGAATTTACAATTTGAAGGGCAATATGTTTCTTTCAAATACTCGTTAAAAATGACTCTATACGTCAAACGGTCTTAAATGCTACTCTGAACTTACTGCTTGTGGCACATGAAATTCAAGGAATTCAAAAGAGACTAAAATGCATTTTGACTACCTTAACTGGGGCTTAAGACTAACTGGCAGCCTGCAGAAAGCGTATATAAATCTGTGAGAGTAACAAGAAAAAGGCAAAGGCAATTTTCTGCTTTGCCAACAATCTGATTACCTCCCAATGCGACACATGCTTTGAATTTCTATCCGACCTTAAATAAGGACAATGTAGCCCAAAACCCAAAATGGTACCAGGGAGAAAAAACAGATTTTCTATATTAAATGAATGGGACAATGTGTTAATTGGCATCAGGATTTCACACACAGCTGACCTACTGAAAACAGAACACACCTCCCCTCTTAAAATACATTAATTTGTCGATATTTTATTAATCTTTCCGTTTCTCACTTGGTATCTGTGCTACTGCTCCTTTGTGGTATGGAGAGGTTATTTCAACTGTCTTCAAAAATGTATAAGATAACCCCTCCCCCACCACGTGCAATAGATCTCCTACACTCAGAATGCTTGTCAGAATGAGCCTCCAGCAATCATCTCTATAAAGTGGAACAGATAGAGAACGCGAAGACTCGTGAGCCACACAAATATAAACCTGTCACTTAATATCTGAGAGGCTGACTCCCACACAGCTTGTATTCCTCTCGGTGTGTGTGTGTGTGTGTGTGTGTGTGTGTGTATGTGTGTGTGTGCATGTGAGTGTGTGCCTGTGTGTGTGTGTGTATGTGAGTGAGTGAGTGTCAGTGTGTGTGCGTGCGCGCATGTGAGTGTGTGTGTGTGTGTGTGTGTGCGCGTGTCCTTGTGTATGTGTGTGCATGTGCACGCATGCATTAGCATATTTATTTCCACATTTCTCCTGCAAAAATCTTCAAGGTTCGAGTTCATCCCAGGGATTTATTAGTCTGCAACAGTGTAACACAAATCCCTGCTTTTTGGCAGATAAAATGACACCCAAAGGCCTTTAATGATACACATTTAGATATGCATAAATGAACTTGTACATCACACAATTAATCCCACATTCTATACGGTGCAAACGCAAAACCAACATACATAAATTTGCATGTTCATCGACCCCTTACAAAGTGAAACATCGCAGTAAACACTGGATTCCGCATAAACGACACTATAAGCAAAAAAGAAAAGACGGCAAATATATGTTTAGGATTTAGGCAACGGGAATGGGGTTCGCCCTCTGCTGCCCGTGTTCTCGTACCTTCACCCGGCTCACCGCCTCTTGGGCCTGCATCATGCGGATGTTTTTGGACGGGTTCCGCTCAGACAGCAGCTGGGTGGAGCCCAGGTAATTGGCAGCAAAGATGATCCCATCAATGAGGTCCTCCGGCTCACAGGGCCCTGGGACTGCGTGAAAGGGGAAGAGACGGATATGGGGGAGGAGGGGCAGGGGTAAAAGAGGAAGAGAAGGATATGAGGGAGGAGGTGGCAGGGGTAAAAGAGGAAGAGAAGGATATGGGTGGAGGAGGTGGCAGGGGTAAAAGATGAAGAGACGGATATGGGGGAGGAGGGGCAGGGGTAAAAGAGGAAGAGAAAGATATGGGTGGAGGAGGTGGCAGGGGTAAAAGATGAAGAGTCGGATATGGGGGAGGAGAGGCGGGGTAAATAGAGGAAGAGAAAGATATGGGGAGGAGGGGCAGGGGTAAAAGGGCAAGAGAAGGATATGGGGAGGGGAGGCAGGGGTAAAAGAGGAAGAGAAGGATATGGGGGAGGGGGCAGTGGTAAAAGGGGAGACAAGAAGGAAGAATACAGGACCTTGAGTTTTACCTCTGACAAATGTTACATTTTTATTTACTCAGAAAGTTTGTTCCATTCAAAAGTGTGGGAGACAAAATGAACATTGTTTCTGCCTGAATTAATCCAATTGCACGTCTTTTTCATCCTTTTCATTGTTTTTGTCTTCTTTTTTTCTCTCCCACTTCTTAAAAAGAAAATCAAACCCAGTTGTCCTAGAGATTTTAAAACACTACCTTGGCTGCCAAGACTATTGATATAGTCTTACATGACTTCAGTCAGGTACACAGGACAAATGCATAAATCAATACTTTGCATAAACAAATATTTAACAAAGGTAAATGTGCATGTTGAAGTTTTCACATGTACATGACTTCTGGTGGAGATTAAATTTGACTACATTTTGATCATAGTTTTCCATACTAATAGCAATGCATGTATATTTTAAGGTTAAGCACCAACCCACAGACAATTCAAACAAACTGACATACTGTGTTATGAAAAGAATTTCACTTAATCGTATTTATGTGCCAAATCAGAAATGTTTAAATACTGCTGAGCTGTACAGTATGCCTGAAACAGTGAAAATGTGAAGAGAAAAGTTTCAAACATAAGCAGAATTCAAATGACGGGCATCCAGACTCCATTTTCAGCTCCAGGCCTCTGTGCCTGTCGAGCGGCGTTTGTTCACAAAGAAGCAGTGTTAATGCAGACAGGTGGAGAAATAGAGGAGAGCAGAGCACTCTGGTGGCCCTGGGCGGATGAAGCAAACATCGGGGAATTCGTCAGCACTTCTGCCGTGTAGATGGGGACTTTTTGACACCCACAGAGGAATACAGCCTCCACAGAGAGGCTAACACTGCTCCCCCTGGCAGTGAGTTTGCGATGCCCCTCTGAGCACTGAACCACGAAGCCCTCAAACCTCATAGAAACCGCTTGCCTTTGTGACATAGGTCAGAATCTGACCTTTGGAGAAAAAAAATTATCTTTTGGCATTGAACATAAGGCTCAAACATGAAGATTATTTGATATTATTCATGATATGATTCTAAGTTATAGGTGAACAGTTGTACATGATAGGTTATGCATCATACTCCTTCGTAGAAAAACTCTTCAAAGAATACAAGCCTGAAAAAGAATATGCAACACTAAAGAGAAATATTCATCTTACTCCACTGTCACTCTGAATTTCAAATGTGACATAGTTCAAACTGAGAAAAAGACATCTACAATTATCTTAGAGCAAAAAACACTTTGGCTCACAAAGGATAATTTTGGCTCACAAAGGATAGAAAATGTTCTGTCCCCAGAAGGCTTTCTTCAATGCGTGTTTGACATCACAAATTTTTAAGAAATTATAAAAAAGCCACAACTCACCATCGACAAAACTCGGGAAAGCGGCAGTCTTCTTGGTTTGCTGCAAAACACAGGAATTCGTTGAACTCAGCCCTCAAGTGACGAGTCCATAATGAACTGGTTGTCCCTGACTTCCAGCTTACACATTTTCACAAAAACTAAAACGTCAAATGACAATCAACTTTTCCCTTCCAGAGAAACAGAAAACGTATCTTAACATATCAATTAACTGTATCAACGGGGCGTCAGCAACATGCAAAAAAAAAATGCTCAGCAACATTCTATAAATGGGTGCTTATACCTGCTAGCCATTCATATGGTAAGTATATATTTAAACTGTGTGCTAATACCTGCTAGCATTTCATATGGTGAGTATCTCAAAACTGTCTAACTGGCTAATACCGGCTAGCCATTCAGATGGGGAGTTCATTTCTAATTAAAACAAACAGGACTCATTGCTGTGTTGGCAGGCCTGTCATTTCTGAATAATTGCACAGTATCTGCACGTGCACACGCATGCACGTGCACGCACATAACGTTAGATCAGCCCCTGTCTGAATAATGGGCATCACTTAAAATGAAAGTCATCCAAAGAGGACGTCCAAGTTGAGAAGGCATTTGCGGTTATTGATTACACTCTGGAAAGGGTTCCTCCCCAGATCCATCAGTCCCTATAATTAAACAAAGGATCACGGATGCTCACCTGCACTTGCAGTGAACACTGATTGCCTTCTGTTGGCATTCAGCAGTGAAAACACAGGCCAAGCAGGACTGTTGGGCTATTATATGTGAGCTCTGGCATACAAGGGTGATTAGATAAGCATCCTACAGAGGACATACTCCAAATCAGTCTGTAAACTTTATTTGTAGGAAAACCCTTTCATATCATTATATGCCAGATTAAAAACAATAAAAGCACCAGCATCTACCCTCACGTATCTTATTCAATTATTGCCAGTGCTTCGCAATAATGGCTGAGAATTTGTGCCAGATAATTACACGATGCTATATTAAAAACAAATCATGAAATAATTTCAAGAAAGAAGCCTACTGTTCAGCAGTACATTTTGTTACTCAGTGGGGCTATGTGAGTAGATGATGCATATGCATAGTGCATCTGTTCCAAATGATACCAAAATGCTTATTTTCCCAAATGTCCTTTTACCTAATGTAACTTAAATTGCTAATTTACAGGAAGTCTTACAGCACTGTCAGAGATGTGCACTTCTCTTTTTACTTCCAAACAGAATGATAGGGCGGTAATCATGATGAAGGTGTTAGCTGCCGGCTCACATTACACAGTCTTGTGAATGCATCTTATAGGACAGGCCATTTCTGCATAGAGATGTACATGGCGCACTCGAAATGGCACTCACAAAATATAATGAGTGTTTATGGACTGACAATCTGTACGTACAAGACCATTTACATTAATGAACATGAGAGCATAAAGACAACTGAGATGTAAATTCCAGGAGCGCAGACACACGTGCCCCACACACACATATGTATGCATGTACACTCACACAAACACATGCACGCACACACACACACCTGCATAGCTCACCTCTGTGGCATTATTATTCTCCACTGGCCCATTCAGATCAGACCGTTGCTGTTTCCGGGGCTGATCCACACTGTTGGATCCCTGCTTTGGATTACATTACATTACAGGCATTTAGCAGACCCTCTTATCCAGAGCGACTTACACAACTTCTACATAGCATACCAGCATACCAGTTCCTTACCCAGTGTGCTACAGCAATTAAACAGCAATAACAGGAAAGAGTTTCAGAAAAGCACTGGGGTAGACAGGGCTGTTGGGCACTCAGCAGGTTGTACAACAGTGGTGAGTGCAAAATAAGTAAGAGAACCATGTAGGAAAAATATAGCACACTGAAAAATCTGTTCACAGTAGATGATGTGGGTAAAATGGGTTGAGTGTAGACAGGAAATGGAGGAAAAGTAGAAAGTGCAGGATGGGGCACTTCTTTCTCTGCTGATTCCATGGAGCCTTAACAATGCTAATACGCTAAAGCTGCATTAGATTCCATCTTAAACCCACAAATACCTCCTCAAGACTCCACTGGACACGTATTTCTAGTGAACTGCAGCCTGTGGAAGACAGTGGTGTGCGTGTGTGTGTGTGTGTGTGTGTGTGCGTTTGCTCATATCAGAGCAATCTGAAACGTCAAGACTGGGTATCCACTTGCATTCCAAACGGAAATCTGGCTCAAAAGCGGGTCTTTGTTTGTAGCCACAGAGATTACGATCAGGCGGCGTTAGGGGCTGAGTTAACAGTGCTCTGTTTGGAATCAGTGGAATACTAATATCTACCATATAACCCCAGATCCTGAGGTGAGGCTGCAGGCTACAAGACACCCTGATAGATCTTCATCCTCATAAATTATTCAGAGCTCAGCTCCCCGGCCCCTAGAGGGTCTTCATTTGCCATCAATCTTCCCAGAAGTCTTCATGACCGAGCACGGTTTTATACCGCTATTCTCTTGATCAGATTCTCCCTCCCCTTTTTCCTTCTTTTGTTGGTGTCATCGGTATAAAACAGCCATTTTAGAAGAACCTTGGAGGAGAACGAAGGCATTTTAATCTGCCGCGCGATAATGCATGCGGGCGCTCTCCCTGTGCTCCTCGCACATCAACATTCACATCCTCTTTTTCACATTCACAGCACACGGGCCGTTTATCGCCTGACCCCCTCACCACCTGCGATGGTCCCAGTGTCCAGTCCGCCCCGTCGATTAGCCCTTAATTGCCCAAATCGGGTTCATTAGCAGGACTGAATTTCTTGAGGACCTCGGGAAGCGCGTCCTGCTCCCGTGTCACGCCCCCCCCTCCCCCCCCCGCCCGGTGGGACAGGTGCGGCGCGGCGGTCTAACGGGCGGGGAAACGCCGCGCGCCCTCGCCCGCTCGGACTGAGCAGCTCTGTGACGGGAGGGAGGGAGGGAGGAGCAGGCAGACGACGCGCGCGGAATGCATAAACCGATCAGATCGGAGACGGTGGATGTGTGGGGGGGGGGTGCAAAATGTAATAACCCGTCTTCCACCAGACCAATAAACGTCTCGCCCGCCGTGAATCTTTTTTTTATAATCTATTGGGAAGGAAGAGGACTGTCGCAGAATTTGAAACGGCCCTGGCCTGGTGCCCACCGTCCGAGCCGCAGCAGCAGACGAATACATTACAGAGACGCGCATGAGCCTTTAATGGGGGTGGGAAGACTCTGACTAGACAGCGTGGTCAAAACCATCTCTGCTCTAGGCTGCCATTCTTAGACACACTGAGAGCTGTTGATGAGGTGAAGTGTGACAGTGAAAGAAATATTTTAACTACGGTTTATTTTTGAGAGAAGTAACACCCAAAATGATATTCTTATTCTTGAATATCTGTTGGAAAATTATACTGGAACACAATGAGAGGCTTTTCCTCAAATTTCTCAACCCCAGCCCCCATTCCTCTGGCTTGAAGCCCTCACCTGTTCCTGTGCTGACTGGGGCCTCTCCTCCGGAGAGTAGGAGCGAGCCTTCAGCCCTCTCTGCAGCTCAGGGTTGCTGTGCCGCGCGGGGGGGATGTTGAGAGATTTGGGGCGGCCCTCGTGGGGGTGCGGGGCATAAGGGGCGGGTTCGGGCCTGGCGGGGGGCTCGGGGCAGTCCTTCGGCAGGGCGTCCAGCTGCAGGTCCTCCGGGCTCTGGTCCGTGCCGCTGCTCAGGCTGCCCATGCTCATGCTCATCTTGATTTCGGCCACGATCTGGTCGATGTCCTCCTCCGCGTCCTCCCCGCCCTGCACCACGCCCACACCACCCCGCTCGCCCCCCTCCCCGCCCCTGTGGCCCCGGCAGGGTGACACAGGCGCAGAGTTCCCATTGTGCTCTGGGGCGTAATAGTCCCCCGTGTAATCACCTCCGTCTGGCTCCTCCCCTTCTTCCGCCTCGGTAGGGCAGTACCCCTCGCTCTCCTCCCCTTCCGCCTCCTCATTCCCCAGTTTGGCGGCCGTCAGTGAGGCGGGGTGCTGGTCTTGGAGAGGTTCAGGACTCCCGTCAAACCGCGGCGGCTCATCCGCGGCTTCCTCCAGCACATCACTCCGCCCCTCCGGCTCCGCCCACTCCTCCACCGCCTCCTGGGATTCGTCAGTGTCGGGGCCCGGCTGCGGATGGACGGTGTGGTACTCCCCCTCGCCGCACTCCACCCCCTCCAGGTAGCTGTCGTCCTCGGGGCAGTAGCGGATGTAGTAGGTCACGCCCTCGTCCTCTTCGGGCAGCCCTTCGTCGAAGTCTTCCTCCTCGTCCGACGTGTTGTTGACGTAGTCGGAGCTGGAGTCCCCGTCCACGCTGTCTGGGCGGGCGCGGCAGCCTGCGTGGCCGCGATCGGGGGTGTTGGGCGTGGCCGGGCGGCTGTCCTTGGAGACGGGTTCCTGGGGCACGCAGTAGGGGTGCTGGGGGGCTTCCTCACCCTGGGACACCTCTTCATTCCCATCGGTGGGGAACGGGGCGGGGCCGGGCCGAGGGAGGGGCTCAGACATGCCGCTGCCGGTCCCCTGCCTCTTGCGGTTAGCCATGGCAGGCTGCTCACGCTCCGTACATCTCCGCTCCTGCAGCCCTGCGCGGGGAACAAAGAGCCTGTTACCGCAGTGCTAATTAATTACAATCATCAGGACAGCACAAACGCCGGTGCTAGGAGCACAGCGCTCTGCAAACAACAGGCAAGACGCTTCCCCCGTCCACGAGGTCCCCTCGGAGAACCGCTTAGACAGCGCGAGACAATGCGACAGTGTGATCCCAGCCGCAAGAGCCCGCGCAGCAAATTAGAGCAACGCTGGGCAGGGGGCGCATAAATTCCACAAGCCAGCCTTCCTAATTAAAAAATAAACACTGAGAAATCAAGAGAGCAATTAAGGTTAAGGAGGGAATCTATAAGCAGTGCTGTTGGGAACAGGTGGCGTCTTTGGTCGAATAAAATCTCAATTTTTGCACATCCAGCAAGCCAAGAAATACTCTGGCAGATACAAGTCACTGATGTACGCGAATATCCTTTTCAATCTCTTGTGCGGGGATTTTTTCTCGGTTCTATTCTTTTATAAGTGGCTTTCTTTAAAAAATCCTTTAATGCTAATATGGCCAGCTACTGGACCTGGTACACCTTTATCTTTGGGTTTTCATGGAGGTGGCACAGTGGGCTTAGGACACTGGCTGCCAGTGTGAGTCTCCTTAGGCTTGGGATCACATATCCACTGAAATGCTGATCAATTTCCACTGGCTTTCTGCCCCCAAACTGTACTCCCTCATAGGCATGCTACCAAATGCTTTGTGACAGAAACCACAAATGTATTATACTGTAGTGCAATGTTTCAGAATGATTTATGACACCGTGTTACAGAAGTTTTGCTTGCCTTGTCAAAGTGGTCTAACATGAAATCAAAGGCACATATTCTCACATTCACTGAACGAGGCTCAGTTACAAAGCTGAAATGTGAAACAATCTATGCAGGGCCTAGAAACAGTGCCTGCAGGCAATGTGGACTGCAACAGATCCTTTTGCCACCCTCAAACTTCAGTCTTAGAAAGCAGAGAGCAGAAAAGGGTACACCGATACAGCTCTGAACAGATTCGGGGACTCTGACTCGGTACGACACCGAAGATGATATAAAAAGCATGACCAAAGGGGGGCCTCGCACGCAGTCACTGCCCAACTCAGGCGGAAATTTCCACGGGAAGCCACCAGGCAGCTGAGGAAGTAGTCTTTTCCTTCTGGTGCTCTGGGGGCAGTGGTAACGAGAGGACACACACAAGAGCGTTTCAGCTGCGTTCCCCCCGGATTCACAGTGCAGCAGGCGACAGACGTCAGGTCAGGAGAAACAGCGGGAGACAGCTGTACACATCAGCAGAGCACGCCACGCGCTTTCACCCCGCGGATCCCCAGCGCCGTCTCCACCAGCCCCCAAGCACAGCTGCCCTGCCAGCCTCCACTGGGGGACTTTTGTTGTTGCTTTCCCACCCCCACCCCCCCCCCCCTTGACGTCCCCCCCCCCCCTTCCCTCCTTTGCTGCATTTCCATGTTCCATTCCAGGTTATCTCCATGGCCAAGTGCTCCAGCAGTGAGAGGCCTCCTCTTCCTGTCTCCCCATTATGAGCCGCCCCACACCGGGGCTGAAGCCCAGCCCAAGCCCAATTAAAGGCACAAGGATGACTGAGATCTCCCTCCGGGCTCCAGGGAACCTGGGCTTACAGTGCATGGGGGAAGGAGGGGGGTGTGAGTGAGCGAATTCTGCCACCCCCCCTTTCAGAATTCTGTCTACATAATCTCCAGCTGCTCTGTGCATTTTTGCTCCTAATGAGGTGCTTCTGGCTCTGGCGCTCGTTCGCTCACACCCTCTCTCCTCTCTCACTTTGTTATGTTAACGTTACTTTTCTCACCATCTCCTACCAGCATCCTCTATCCTAGGAGGAGCTTGAGAAAGCCAGGCTTCCCTTTTGTGAAGGATTCTCTTTGTGAACCCACCCTGACCCCTTCAGCAAGCCCCACAACCCTCTTCAAATCTCATTTAGCAGCAGCATGAGAAACCACGCCCAGTTCCTACAGAAAATGACTGGTAACCAAGGGTAACAGCCTCCCTTGGGTACCCATGATTTCCTCACCCCCGCACTTTGTATATGCACACATGCTGCATCTGAATCTCAATCCCTGAGTGGACACCTTGTTGCCAATAAAGCACTCCAATAGTACATGCCCAGGAGAATATTCCAGTTCCTTTTCTCTATTTGGGCTGGTGACTGCACTGAGCATTTGCATCATGAATTCCCCACTCAGACGGGAGCTTTATATATTGAGTTTGAATACATTATCATGTAAATGACGACCTCATCACAACAAATGCAGAGCGACTCTATCCACCCTATACAGTACAAAATGTAATAAAGTCAAACTATATCCGGTAAAATCAATATGAAATATCACAGTGTGTCAAGTTTAATGGTTATGATTTGCTCGGAGATGATGTTGCATATCAAATGACTATCCTCTAATATGAAAGCAAAGGCCTTTGAGAAGGCATATATCGGATTTAAGCCTGGCACAGCATTTAGGGATGCAGCCAGACATTTGCACAAGGTTGGTTGTGTTTCTTTTTTTTTGTCGCAGAATTTACAGGCCGGCAGCTGTGTAGTGTCATTCGAATTGGCCCGGGGTGGCCAGGTGGAGAACAGAGTGGTGATTCTGTTGAGCAAAAAAGAGCAGCTCACACTATTGTGGCTATCAAATAACATCAGGTCACTGTCCACAGATTGATGAAGAAAATGTGGTGGAAGATTTGCACTTCTTTCTCAGAGCAAATATAAACAAAGGATTAAAAAATCCCACCTCAAATTAGTGGCCTACATCAGCAATAAACACAGCATTAGCTTTCTGAATACGACTGAACAGGCCTCGGGAACATATTATTTACAACACTGTGTTCCAATAAGGCTTCATTTAAAAAAAAGCAATAATTAGAAGTCGTTTACAAGTGGGGCAGATTAGCAACATTAAGATGAGACTCATTTCTTGCAGTTATCTGGGCAGATGATGAGGCTTTTGGAAACTTGAATCAAGTACTGTATTATATACAAACAATAAGCAAGTCACACATTTGAACTGGAAAGCACTAGAAAAATAAAATAAAATTACCCAATGAATTACTGCCAATGGTTCTCATTTGGAATGTACTTCCATATTTGGATATTAATGAAACTGATGACCCCCCCCCCCCCCCCCACCCCCAGGCCTCTTAGTTCTTTTATGAATGCATAATCTAGGTCAGTGCTTTGCAAGCTCAATTTTAGAGGACCACTGTGTATGTGGGTTATTGTCCCAACCACTATTGGAATACCAGATTTTTAACAAGCTGTGAATTTTTCTTAATTAGCCACTAGCTGTTTAGAGGAATTATTTACCCTGTTAAATTGTGTCAGAAATATCTGTGCATCCCATGAATAATAAAATCCATTGTTCACATTGTGGTCATTGTTCACATTGCGGTCATGTTACAAACATAAAAAGCATTAACAAAATTATTAAGAGGTGAATAAAATTTAAAAGGTGAATTAATAGGCTCCTAATTAGGTTGGTGAACACATGTTCTTTCAACATTTTTTCCTTGAACTTATTAAATCAATGAGAGTTTGGTTGATTATCATTAGCATTGCCCATGAATTCTCCATTATCTACTAAATGGTTAGTTTGGCATAAATGTGGCTTAAAAGGTTAAATAATTCATCTAAACATGAAAAATTCACAGCTTGTTAAAACTCTGGAATTGCAATTGTGGTTGGACCGAAACCCAGCATACACAGTGGTCCGCCAGGACCAAGGTTGGGTAACATTTTCCACTGATGTGGGTGATATTTTTAGCTGTTCATACGTATCGCAACGCACAAACAGAGCCTTCCCAGAACACCATGTGGATCTCTGACCATTCCTCCATACAGAGTCTTTGAATCACTCGCTGTGTGCTTGAGAACCAAGCCACCAAAACCAGGCTTCATTTATTAAGCTCACTTCCTGGTCTTGTTGAGAGAAGTTGCTCACTAGCGCCAGTGCGGTTGGCTCCAGTACAGGTGCTTAAGCCTCCCCTTTCAGTACAAATCAATGGCAACAATACAGTCAAAATACGAAGTCAATAATTTAGTAGTAATGTATTAATAATGTAGTCGCAATAGGTATTTCTTTCTCGTCTAATGTCTCCCCGAGAGCGGACTTGTTAAGTGTTATGTGGATAAGATAGTAATTTATTATTTTGTGGACAAATCAGGGACAGTTAGTCCTTAGTGGACAACCGGACTTCATGCCAATACAAGGCTCCCCCTTTTCCCTACCGTGCAGTACTGGCTTGATTTTGTACACCATGACAGCACCCACCACAACAACTATTCACCACCAAAGAATGAACAGTACATACTCAAAAAAAGCATATTGCGCGCACACACACACACACACACACACACACACACACACACAGATACACACACACAAACACACATCTCTTAAATGATTGATAGTTGGTTGTAGAAATACAGTGGAACACTTCAAGAAAATATAATACAGCTTAGAAATTGAAAAACTGAAATTGTGTATAATTTATGTTCTGCTGTAAAATATGGCTCCCTATCGCAGCCCATTTCCCAGCATAAAGATCTATTCATCAGACCCCAGAAACAAGCAGCCAGGCATATTTCACTGCAGGACCATGGTGCATGATTTCAACTGAAAGGCTGGGGACCCAATAAAGTTTATAGATTTACTGCACTGCCTTGCCTCTGTGGAATGGCTAATGAGCGCACGGTGAGAGACAGACTCCCAAACCCAGAACCCACCTTTTAAAAAACAATTTCACACAAACATTAATTAACGATAAACGTGGCAGACAAATCAAAGACTATCGCTATTAATTCTGGTCATTTAAATTGCATTTAATTATTAATATGAAATTATTGTGTGGGCAGCACTGAAAGCTGCTGCATGCCAGAGACGCTGATGAACTCCTCCTGAACACCACTGTATGAAACCTGAGAAAAACATTTGGAAAATATTGCCCTACAGGTACAAGGAAATAAAGAAATTACCTCACAGATAAGATCATTTATCCACAGAATAATGGCATTACTAATTCAAATTTTGCTCCTGATTCATTTAGATTGCATTCCAGAGTTCAAACAATGTGGTTAGAACATTATGCATCTGTTCCTTCTCCTCCCCCATTCCTTCACCACATCATGATCATCATCATCTTAATTTGATTGCAATATGAAATGTTTATAAAGTGCATCACTGTGTAGGTTGACCTCTGTGTTGGAGGCCCAGATCAGTGCGATGTTGATATTATGCTACTCTCCTGTGAGCAGTGAGCACTGACAAAGAATAAACTACTCATTCTTTTAATAAGGCCGCACCCGTAAAACTGTCAATTTTCTAAACATGCACTGTCTTTCGTGTCACTTGCGTATCTATTGCCTTGCAGTAGTACACGCTGCACACTTTCCATCCTTATTCCATTATGTTAATAACCACACATTCACATCAGTTGCACTCTGCAGGGACTATTCGCGGGACTGTACGTGCGCTAACGCCGAATAATCACAGCAAGAGTCAATCGCAGGTCAAGGAAGCATCCAAGCACTGTAAGGGGTTGTTGACTGCAAAAATAAACATCATTAAGTGGTTAAGTAAAATGCAGCAGCATTCCAAAAACACATTTGTAATGCAACACTTCCTTTATATAGCAGCATACACAGAGCAATAAAAACAACTCACAAAGCCCAGTGTGTACACTAGGAAGTATGGTACTCACAGAATGGCCATTTCCAACAATTACCTATTTATGCAATGAAATGTAAATTGGGAAAAAGGCTTTTAAAATCAATTTTGAATAATTATTTTAATCTGTAAAACATTTTAACATTGGTGCAAGACTTACACGGGTCAGGATTAATTACTTTTACTGAATTTAGTTGTTAAACAACAATTAGAATCAAATACACAACCAGACCATTACAAACCCCTGAAGCTGGTGTTTAATGCAGAAATGTATAGGCGGTAAAACGGTAGTTTGAAAGAGTAATACGACTTCATTCATCAGTTCTGACACCTCGGAATTAGGGTTCGACGACCATAAAATGATTAATACCTCAATTTGTTTTAATGGTGTGCGATGAAATAGCACTCTACTCTGACACCATTGGGAAATAAATATGTATTTACAGTGACTCAATTTATAAAACCTGGCATTAAAACAGAAAATGTCTGATTTGAAACTTTCTTTCAAAACCATCCATCCATCCATTATCTATACCCACTTATACAAGGCAGTGTCGCGGGGTTCTTTTGAAACTTTATAGAATCTCCTTTCTTCCCTTAAAGCATAATTAGACACGTGACTACAGCAAAATAATGTTCGTGTGTGGTCAACATGAACGCCACCATTTCAATCATACTCTGATCAAATCAACTGATGTCACATGGACATTGATAATGAATAAAAAGTGAAAATATTACCATTACGTGGAGCACTAAATGCATACAATTAAACAGATACATAGCACATGCTATGAAATTCTCAATGTATTCTCTTCTTTCCATTGCAGGCTTTAGTAATAGGCTAATATAAAATAATGCTGTTTCAGTGGAGGTCTTAGGTGCGTTCCCCGACAGTGGGAAAAATACACTGAGCTCATTTTCACACGACGAGAATACCTGTCACCAGGAGCCGCTTCAGTCACCTGCATTTGCCTCCAGCACTCTCGCGCGGATATCTCTCGCTTGCCTGCATCACTCAGTCTGGCTCCCGAGTCAGCTAGGCTGGCGCATCACCCAGCTTCTTCACTCCAGGACAGAAAATAGGCCAGAACGGAACCACAGACTGGCGGAGCCTGGTGACGAGACGCCGGGCACAGCCCCGCATTTCAGCTACTTTTCACGGGGTCCCGACTTCTGCGGAGAAGATCTCGATTGTCCCGCATTTCACGGGTACCATTACTTCAGTGGGATTTCAGAATGTAACTGCCATTATTGTAGGTTCTCGTTACATTATTACACCGCCCTCCAGTGAATCGGGTCACCCTAGCTGGAGCGCAATGGAACAGTTTTGCGATGTGTCCAAACTTTGGTGTATATAGTGAGAAAAAAAACAGCAAATAAGTGACGGTATGTTAAGCAGGGTAATGCATTGCCTGAACTTGTTTTCGTTCCACTGGAAGCGCTGGCTACTGGCTGGGCCATGCACAGACCATTTAATTGGAGTTATTTTAGACACAGCTGGTGTGAAGTGCTCGCTAGTAAATGTGACTTATTTATGTCCGGGATGTGTAGGGGCTTCAAATTAGTCCGCAAAGCCCTCCTCGCTGTGCTGACAAACGCCTCTGTTCTAACTTCTTGGCATTTACGATGAGAGGAAAAAACTAATCCCTTCCTTTCAATCTTCTCAACATGGATGAGAAGTGGCTAACCCGTAGTGCAGGCACATCCATCTGCATGATTTGAGGGTGTGCAAATGGCAGAGGAGTTATTAATGGATATGCCATTGCTACAAGTGCTATTTACCCTGCTAGACTGTGGAGGAGGAGAAGCAAATGGGAGGGTTAACTGAAAGGTGCCCGCCGCTAGCATTAGCTCAAGGCTTTCTGTGTTTGGCCACCTGCTAATTTATAATGCATTTTTGCAGCCACAAAGTAGAGGTAGGCCACATACATTACGCTTAGGCATTTAGCAGATATGTATGCTTCTTAGGAGACGTTTTTATCCAAAGCCATATATTGGTCATAAATGCACATGTTTTTCCTGGGTTGGAACCCGTGACTTTTTGCGTCATTAGCACAATGCACTACCAACTGAATCATAGCACTACTAGATGCTCTTACCCAGAGCAAATTCCCAAGTGCATATATCCAGGTTTAGGCTACAAGCAGTACTGATGCAGTAGGTTAGGGGATATAGTTTTAGATTTAGCACAGGTACAGCTAGTAAACCCTCGAACACTGTTCAGCACCAATAAACATTGTTTATTATCTTGGATGACCTTGAATTTTTCATTGTCCGTTTTAAAGGAACGACGTCAAGACATTCCCATTTCTTGTGAAACTTATCGACGCCGTTTGTTGGTCAAGTAGCACCCTTTTGCCAATTGCCCTCTTAGCTTTCCTGTACGCCCTGCTCTCTCACGGTGTGTGTTTCTCTTCTGGATTTGTCACACAGGTAAATATACAATCAGGTGGATTTATAGGGCCAACCCACGTTTTACGCGAGCCAAGGCAAGCGGTTTCTTGCCCTTTGCTTCAGCTGCTGGAGAAGCTGGTTCTAAATCTTCAGCTATAAAGCAGTGCACACCACAGCAGAAACAACAAAACTCTGCTTCACCACAATGGGAATGGCATGGACTAGTGGCTATACTTAGTTTGCTTAATATATTCCCTTAATTGATATAATGGCAGTGAAGTGTAGTACTGAATCATAGTTCGCTATAGTGCTAAGAATAAATGCATTGAGTTATGATGCATTTAATGGACTGTATGTCTTACTGGCCATTGGCCAGTGTTGCAGTAAAATCCATCAAATTCACTAAGCACCCCCAACACCCTCCACATTGAGGTTTATGGTCCCAAAGATACAGCCAACCCCCTAGTGACAACAAAATATAAGCCTGCATACTGCATGCTAGTTTCATAAAAAATACATAAGCATGCAACGAAGAGGAGCCCAGTCATTAATAGTGCAAAAGGAGATATCCCTTGTTGATGCAATTACTCTGGCCTTCCAGCACACCAGATAGGCACAATCCCTCCCCTTAGGTTCAACATGAGTGGGCGTGGTACCTTACAGCTTCTGTCATCAGCAGGAGCAGAATCATTAATGGGCTGGAATGAAGTCAGGAAATCCAGTCAGCTACAAAAAAAAAAAAAATGGGAAGAACAAATTAATGGAGGGTTCTGCAAGGAAGCCACAATGTTTCTGCGAGCTGACAGTCCACGAGCCACACATCGTGTGCGTTCGCTACACACCATATAATAAAAACTGTCGTTTAAGTTCACGCTTCCATGCATTCGTTCATTCCACTTAAGAACTGTAAAAAAAAAAAAAAAAGGCTCAACTCCCCTGCAGTCAGATAGAGATCTGCTTCTCTGTGAATTTAAATGTTTTTTTTTTCTTTATTTTCAACCGGAAAACAAAAAATCCTTACATGGCCAAAACCACAGGAGGAGGACCTCATTTATGCTTTAGGAAAAACAATGGAAAAAGAAAAAAATCCATTTGCTTGGTGTGTGTGTGTGTGTGTGTGTTGTCAGCTAAGTGAGGATTAAGTAAAATATGTTTAGCAGTTTTAACTGCCAAGACCCATGTTTGACGTCCGGCACTCTCAATACCAAACACAAGTGCATAAACAGTTAAAACACCTCACTTACCCAACATGCAAAATAAAAGCCTGTTGTATCAACCTTTATCAAAATGTCCAAATCGCAACCAGTTAAAATTAAGAAATTCATTAAGTTACAACAAATATTCATGTTTAATCTAAAAACATGGTTCAACTACCTTAAAAGAATAACAAATGTTGACACTGCCATGACACTTTTACAACAACCGTACTTCCATTTTTATGTTTTTTAAACAGATGTCTTCAATAGAGTCAAAACACGACACATCAAAACCAAAATCTCAATAGGAAAAAAAGGAGCACAGCTGTAGAATGATGGATGTGACACATTTGTTTTGATGTTTTGGGCCACTTTCACATTACATCCTGTTAAACTACACTGATCACTGTCTGTAACTGCTCGACTCAAAAAAATGTATGCCTGGCCAAGCCCATGTAAGCTATGTCCCTGTGAATTACAGCACTCGTGTTAAATATAAAATTTAGAACCAAATGTTGGCAGAATGCTTGTGCCATCTGTTGGAAAGGATTTAACAGAGCTATAAAGGCATGCAGATAGTATGCTCATAGTCTTTGGCTTGGAGTGGAGTGGTAAAAATGAGGTTATTTGGATGAGGTTACTGATCACCGTGGGCTAAGCTAGAAAATTTAGAACTTGTTTCAGATCATAGGGAAAATCCCATTGAGTTCTGGCACTAAGAACTAAGAACTGAATGAGATTTGCCAACCATGAGAGCAGCCGGAAGTTTTCTATATTTTAGTTTTCTAGGAGTAAAGTAGGATTCCAGTAAGAGACATACTTAAAAAAAATAAATAAATAAAAATCTATGCTGCATCTTCATGAATTACTGACAAATAGCTGTCAACAAAATTGCCATTGGGAAAAGGGATGAACTCCCCTGCTCTCATTCATTTTAATTAATATGACAGGATCCTTCTACAGTCCCTGAAAAACAAACCCCCAGTCTAATGCTTTACTGAGAGTTTCTGTTCCCTTACATCAGCCTGGAATTTCCTTTTATTAGCACACTCAATTTACATTGTGCAAAAGTACTGTTACTTCCATTAGTGTCAGCCTCCATTTTGGCTCACCCTGCTTAATCGATATAATGGTGTTTTTATTAAGGGCTAAAGGAAAATAACCTCCAGCAATACTCATCTACGTTATTTTCCTATTAATTTATTTATTTTTGTTGTTCTTTAAAAGCACTACTCCATGAGAACCACAGCAGAGACAGAATGCGAGACAGCACACCACACATATTTGCTCGTTACACAGGCACACCTCATCTTCCTCACTCGTTCCATTTCACCATCACCCACAGCCACCCTCTGTGCTACTGTGAGCAAGGGCATCAACCCCAGTGTCCAGGAACCGATCCATAGAGCCCACAGCATTCTCTGCGAACATTGCCACACCTGTTATACAGACATAACTGATTGCATATTTTAGTGTTTACAAGGTCTGCCTGACCTCATGGGCTCAACTCACATTGAGGCAATTTGTCAATATTTAAGTGCATTTCACCACATAGGGTTTTTATGTTTTCCACTGATGAAATCACTTTCACATCTGAAATCTATATCTGTGTTAACATCACAGAGAAATGTGCACTGCTGGGCTCCCTCAACAATACTGGTTGGTGTAGAAACTAATGGAATTACCAGTTTTCTCGACTCCACCACAGAGAACCAAAAAGAAAAGGCCCTTTGCACCTTTTAAATAAATCCAAGAAGGAAAGCCTGAGAGAAATCTAGAGGGGGAAAAATCCATTACAAGACAGTTATAAAGAATACCCTGAAGGAAGTAAAATAATGAAACGTCGGTCCCTGAAATAAGTTTGTGCTGCCAGAACTTCAATTTCCGATTTGGTCCTTGGGAACGTCAGCACATCTATTCTTTCTGTGCGTGAAAAGGCTACCGGTGCAACACCTGGTAATCTCATAGAGACCAATTCTGCCTGAAGAATATTTATCAAGGCTGTATGAGAGATACATTCCTGTTAGATTCAAAGCCTTCAGGGGTACAGAGAAAGAGTTACCAGCCGCTCAGGGCGGAAACCCAGTACGGCAAAGCCGTATTTGAGCGCTGCAAATAGTAGACAAAGCAAATTTGTGACCGCAGAGCAAGCCCATCATTCTAATGATGGTGAATCTCTCTCTCCATAAAGAAAGCTAGCCTTTTCCAAGTCTCCTCAACTGTATTTACTGCATTTTCAACCGTAGTCTGCTCAACTTTTTTCACTTAAAGAATTACTCCTAAGGGGGTGGAAGGGCTCTGTGCCTTTTTACATGGTGGAATTTAATCGGAGCTCACAGGCTGGAAATCTCTGCATGGAGATACAGTAAGCCACTAAGAGCATATTCATGGAGCTATTACTATTAACATGATTAACGCAGATGGTATAATCCTATTCTATTTTGTCCTCATTTCAGCCAATTTAGCACACCTCACACAAGCCTATACACAGTTACACAGTTACATAAAAACCGACACACCGAAACACAGTTACACACTCACACACACACACATGCACAAACACATGCGTGTGCAAAAAACACACACAAGCATACACACACACACACACGCACAAGCATGTACGCAGACCTGCACACACTGATAGCGCTGAGACTGCTGTAGAGAGTTGCTGGAGATGTCTCCTTCCTTCTCAAACTGGCAGCCACCCGTTTCACTTCCAGCAGCCTCTGGGCAGAGCAGGAGGCAGCAGACAGACACACGCATGCAAAGGGCTGATATACCAAAAAAAAACACGAAATTACTTTTCCTTTTATTTAAATAAGATACACAGAAGTAGAGTCATCAATCAGAGTGCCTCTTGGCTCTCATGTATGAGTGCTTGTAAATCAGGACTTGTGCTCTGATTTATGGGGCTGTGCACACACACACACACACACACGCACACACACTATTCCACGCTGCCTGCTCACAGCCTCTGTACTTGGCGGGCAGACACCTGGTTGCCCTACAGCCTGATGACTGAGCTCACAGGAGGGACAAGCCAGGGAAGGAGGGATGTAGAAAAAGAGAGAGGTGTTAATGAGCCCCACAAATAAAAATGTGGCCTTGCCACTTTCACTCATGAAACAGTAATGAAAATAACACTGGCGGATACAGAGAAATGATAAAAACGATGCTCTCAGGTGGTACCCCACCCACAGATCCCAAACACCTTCTGACACTTAACAGTCACTCACAGATGTGGGGAAGAAATATGAGGTCTATAACTCTTCTCCTGATGATCACCACTGTGTGTAAATGCGTGGAGTTTTTACACTGCCCCGAGAGAAAATTGCGAGACATTCTAAAGCTTGGTCTGGAATCAATATAAACGATACTTTATATAAATAATGCTTTCTGACCCTCCAAGCAGGTACATACAGCACAAACCAATTTGATTTATTAGAAACAGCAGCGGTCTAATCTGTGCTCACTAAAGAAGCAGCAGCAGCCGCCATATACATCAAATATCTCTGGCCTGTGGTCACTGACCCTATCCCTAAGGAGAAAGGCAATGGTTGAATCATTCATGAGCCTTCACATCCCATTCACCTGCACACAAACATGCACGCACCCATGCACGCTACCATTTCAATGCATGATGGTTAATGTAAGAGTGTGTGCATGTGCATAAATTTGTGTATACCCATGCATGCGCAGGGTGTGTGTGTACGTGCGTGTACATGCACATATGTCTGCGCATGCACTCAGGCGTTAGAGTGTAGGTGTTAGAAAGTCTGCGGCTCAGTGCAAGTGTGTGTGACTTGCTGCAGCGCGTGCTGAGTCATGTGAGGTTAAAGCAGGGCTCCTGACAGTGTGCCAGGCTCTGAAGGATCTGACCATGTTCTTCACCTGTGTCACGTTCGAGTGGCCCTGGGGGAACAAAGCCAGGCACAAACAGGACGCAGGAGGACTATATCCCATACTGCCATCTGGCCCATACCCTGATCTCTGCATCGCTAATCCCACATTATACAGCAACATGCAGGAACATTATTCTAATCAATATTATATAAATCAAAGTGATGATACAGAGTGAATCAACTATTCGTACAAAATAACAGCAGCAATAATATAATATAGATAAGTATATTCATAATTCATCTGGCACAATTTTACAGTACTATACCGTGGGAAAGTAAGAAAAAAAAAATACCATTGATTTTTGCCACTCCTGCCTGTAAAAGATGCGGATGATGTTATACACCCTTTTCCAACCACAGACTAAAGAAAACAGGGAAAACTACAAACACTGAACTGAAGTAAAGGCCACCCAACAACACAGTAAGTCACTGTATTAATAATGAATGATGAAAGCTATTTTAAGAGGATGGCTTATCAACCAGTGTGTATCTGGCTTCAGTACCACTCATGCTGTAGACTACAGCTGAATATAAGGAAGGTGGAGCACAAAATAACTTTTTTACGAGACGTAAATCTAATTTGGATTTGGCTTACTGCAAGGCCCTTGGACAAAAATAAATGAAGCGTGTGGGAGGACACTAATGTCCGTTCTTAATTTTGCAGAAACTGTGAAACTTGGTGCAAGTCCATTAAAAATAAGAAAATGTAAACTAATAGGGTGTTTCTATTTTTTTTAAACTAAAAAAAAAAGAAAAAGAAAAAACCACCACTGCACTGCCAGCCATTTCCATGACTACAGTATTGTATTTTGAGTTGCAAGTCAAAATACAGCAGAAAATTATGACTCGTTCATCAGTTTTAGACTTTGTTTTCCCTGCATTTTTCCATTGCACAGCAATGTGAATTTAGTTTTCTTGAGGGGGTGGCATTTAACTGGCCGAGAATTTGATAACCCTGATTATACCCTTACCCCATCCATTGAGTCTCTAATAACAGACAAGGAGACCAGTACACCTAGTGATTCTATGACAGTTAAACAAATATTTCGATAGAAATATATTTTACATCCATTCTACTACAGTCATGTTCTGTTCTATTTCAAAATCTTCCAATTTCAGCAATCACTTTAAATTGCATATCAGTGATGTGAAGGCCTGTATTTTCCTCTCTGGGAAACATGACGGACAAAATCGGATAAGACACTGAATACCGTTTGGGAGGAAGTACTACACTTTACTTCTCCCAGCCCTCAATCATTGCTGGGATAAATGGGAGTTACTGACCTCCAGTCCTGTGTGTGGCCATTTCTACTTGCCAGTCCCCTTTTCTATGTAACCAGGCTCCTCTGCAGGGTGACAACCCTGCAAAATACTCACAGTCTGACCACTGTTCTTTACCATCTCCAGAACATCAAGTCCCTACGGTTTTATGAACAGATCTGCTACACTGTTTTTAGGTCCTTCACATTGAAACATCCATCATTGAACATTCTCACCCTGGGCACAGACCACATAGATTACAATGGTAGTCACTGCTAATGCAATTTTAGGTATTGCTTAGTCTATAGGGTGGGGTGTGTGGTACTGCTGGAGCGAATGCATACAGAATAAACTAACATTCATTTAAACAGCAGCCTGTATAAACAGCACCTTAAACATAATCTCTTCATTCCTACTGCTAGTGTACACACAAGCACACATTCAGACTTACAATAATACACTAGCAATTCCTACATGGGGTGAAACTCAACAAGGAAGAAAAAGGAATCAGTTCCTCACACACTTTTTAATGGCTGCTAAAGGAAATATACTCAGGTATACCAAGCGTTTCCAGGACAGGATAGGATGGGCATGGTTTTCATCTACTCTATCAGTAACAAGCAGGTGACTGGGACCTGCTTGGGTAGCGGAGATAATGGACTTCTGTAAACAGGTTGTCCGCAAGCTGGGTACCTGTGTCACAGACAATGCTATCAGGCTCTGGCACAGCCTACTACAGGCATAACAAACCACCATGGCCAACTTGAGACTGGTACACAAATATGCTGCCCTGCACAACTGGTAATCATTTTCAGCGTTCAATCAATTTTCATCTTTTTATTAGCATCAGAAAGAAAACAGAAATCCAGTGTAACAAGGAAAGAAGATTCCTCCAGCCAAAAGTGCAAACAGTTTTTCCCATTTAAGTTACAAAAAAAAAAAATTTCTCGAAAACCAATGCAACCGATGCAACCATTTATACTTCAAAATTCACTGGTGGGCTTAAAATTGCTTTCTGGAGATTTCATTCAGTCCTACTCAGTGTGAAGTGTTCTTAACTCACCTTCAATATCTTACTTGAGAGAGAGAGGAAGAGACAGATAAGATGAACATTTTATAAAGCCTTTTCATGGAAACAGTTCTCCAAGTAAGAGTTAAAATATCTCAGATTAATGAAGAGAACAGTGAGGAATTCTGCAGACTCCTGATAAAATACCAGCCCACACAAAACACAATGTGCTGCCTCAGTGTCAAAAGTATAATTGTTTATACTGTGGAAAGATAAAAGCATAGCAATCCCACTGCATTTAGCCCTCAAAATCGAGTCTGATTCTGAGGAGGCTGCTGAACAACAATTCAGCTTTTATCAGCAGGTGATTCACAGATAATTCCGCTCACATACCCGCAGTAATGATTCAGTGTCGAAAATCAACACCTTGAAACTGCAAAAATGAGATTTAAAAGCTTTAAAAGATAAATTAAGCCAGGACATGATTGGTTTTCAAAGCAGAGTGCTTGGTAAGACCCAAAGAAAACAAGTTAGATGCCCAAAATATATTCCCATGACTCATGAATATGCAGAGGCCCCAGCATGCACTGTCATGAAACATCTGTTCAGTGGGACTGATGTACAGTATCTGTGATGGACTGTAAGATCTATCCCCAAAGCCTCTGTGCTGTTCCAATCTGTATTCACTGAAGTGAATGTGTTAAAGAAATAAAATCAGTACAGAAGAAATCCATGAGTCCTTTTTAATAAAAAAGCATGGAAACACCATCCCTTAGACCATGGTAGATGACTCCCAACCAGGAGGGCATAAAGACATGAGAAACTGAAAATAACATATTCTCCTTCCTGAAAGACTGCAGACGATTAAATTATGAAGCATGAATGATGTACATGGTGAATTATTTTTTGGTTTGTATCTTATCCTTGGATTGAAAAGAATATAAACAGTGGAGGACAAATAGAATAAAATGGGAGGGCTCAGCTGGGTAAGGGTCTATGTTAATAGGTATCCAGCGACACTGTCGCTGCTCAATTGGGCACCCATGGACTGCATGCTAATGCCACATATGAAAGGTCTTCCTCCAACTCTGCTCTGTGCGAGCTTAGCTGTAGTCTGTACTGTGAAAAGCAGCAGCTGGTAACTCCATGTGTTTCGGAGGAGAACCATGGATATCTACACTCTCCCGATTTGGGAATGGGGTTCACACGACCGCAGCTGTGCTTGCAGTCCATTGTAGGAAGTGGACATACTCTGCCCTACGTTGGCCACCAAATTTATGAAATAAAAAACTTTTAAAAAAGAATGTGTACTGTAAGACTCTACAAGCCCAGTCTATAGCAATGCAGAAAAACATTATTTTTCATAGAACAGCTGCAGGTGTAGGGCTGCAGGTCTGGTGATTGCCTGTTTCCTTCACATTGCTCATGTTTGTGTCAGTGGAAAGACACTGAAAAAATGTACATCCACTCAAAAATGTCACAGATTGCCAAATAATTTACATGAATAAAAAAGTTACTCTGGTTTCTGCTGAATCATTGCATAAATAAAACAATATTTAAATCAAGCAAATATCTTTCTTCTACACTGAGAAAAAGTGTAGAAGATAGTTCATTCTGCTGTTTTGTCATTTCCTTTAAATTCATATCGGCATTTCCATGAAGAGGAAGTTGTCTGGGAATGAAAACAACAATAGCAGATGTGTTGTTTTGCAAAGTAAAGAACTCTCCTACAGACAGATAGTTTTAAATGAGAATTTCAACGTTCCTTGTTGTGACTGCACACCTAGGAAGTGCCTGTGGCAAAAAAGGCACAATGATTAAAGCACATTGAATTTGATCCCAGACATATAGTTATTTGTATTATGGGAAATGTAGTCAGGTAGAGTGATTCCATAATCTTCATAACAACTGGACTGTAACGCAGCTCTCACATGACAGCAGAATCCCAAATTCTGCATTGGAACGTAACCATTCAGTTTTGTAAACAGACAAGGTCTCATTATTGCCAGATTAAAACTAACCACTCTGGGATCTTCATCATGCACACTATGAGACCGCCTCATAATCATTAGCACTGTGGCCCCAGGGCTCAGGAGTGACTGTATATTTGTGTCTGGGTGGAAGACTCATGTTTCTGCCAGTTAACGTTATTTGTGCTGCTGTTTAGCAGCAAGCCAGGCCCCTCACTGCAGAAGTGGTTTCTGCTGCACAATAAATAAGAGATGAGACATGCTTGCACTGGTGAGGTTTCAACCATTCAGGGGCCACTCCCCTGTTCTCTCTCCTTCCTCCTGGGCCTCGGCCTCCTTCTCTTCCAGTCCCTTCAGTCTGCCCACTCCCTCCATGCTGTCAATCACTGTACAGGTCACAGGTCCCAGCAATTCAGTAGTCTGCACTCCCATCCCCGCCCACCGCCCAAACCAGACCCTGGTGAAAATCCCAGCTTGGTTAAGCCTGGTTTTAAGCTAGTCCAGATGGTTTGAAGCTGGACTGGAGATGAAGATGGTTGAGATAGCAACCATGCTGGCAATATCATGTCCAGCTGCTTGGCCAGCTTGGTACAGAAGCTGGTTCCAGCAAGATTCCATCTTAGGCTGGTAGCTGGAATTTCCACTCGGTGTTCCAAAACCAACGCACCTCATAGCAAGAGACGAGGCGAATCAGAGAACAGTGTCTGAGTACCCAAACAAGAAGGCAATGCAAGCACAGTGAGTCCATGCATGTTACATTCACAGAGATCACAGGGAGATATTGATGGGTTTGTGGTTTTCTGTTCATGTGTTTTGAGCTCAGGTTGTTGGTGCACAAAGCATATGTCATTCTTAAACACAGAGATAATGTGTGTCATGGCAGGGCCTTTAAGGGAATTTAAACTGGGACAGAAAACAGTGAGGGTTACTGGGGAGCAAACCTGTTTCAGTGACCTTCCCTCTGGCCAGTGTGATCGCAATAAACTTTACTTTCTTTGGTAAAGTGTTTCTGTGTGTGTGTGTGTGTGTGTGTGTGTGTAATGAGTTCCTCATTGTCCCGAATGACTTTTATGGAAGGTAGCTTCGGTTTCTAATAAAATGAGACAGAGCATGTTATGACAAGAAACCAATCGGCTTTATGTGGGAGCAAAGTACCTCACATAATTTTTCCAGGCAAGAACAAATTGGGTTGTCGAGGCCAAAAGGGTTACAAAAGTCTATTTAATGAATTAAAATTAACTGCACTGTTGCATGTAACAACAGGTACAAAAGGAATCTTAGCCAAGTGGACCCCAGGTACATCACACCTCCTTTTACCAACTGGACAGGGGTTTGGGGTTTGTAAGAATCTCTGTGTACTCTAGACTGGATTTTGGCCATTTAATAACAGGATTTTTATGAATTTAGTCACATATTTTTTTCTTTCATACTTCAATTTGTCTATCTGTGGTTCCACAAGTCTGTTATTAGAGAGTACAAACCACCAGAGAAACACCAAGCACCTATGATGTACAGTACTGTGTTACAAAATGCTTACAAAAATTGCTAAAAAGAAATGCTATTTCTGTTAGCGACTGCTTGCTTATACATATTAGCATTCACTGTCATATCTTACATCATTTCATTCATTTATTAATTCATTCATTCACCCATTCCTTTAAAGGCATATCTTTAACTTTGTGCAGAGTGTAACAATGCAGACTCAGAGTGTTCAATTTAACACGATTTGAGCTTATCTGACACTGGCAATTTTCCTGCAAAGAAAGCATATATGCAACAACCACTCACCAGCTAGGCATAATCACCTTCATTTCCTGTTTCAGAGCACAATCGCAGTTTTCCATCTGGCTATCAACATCACTGCGAGCATCACCATAAACCAGCACTGCAACAAACTAAGAGCCTGCTGTTTCTCTTTAGAAAATTGCATTGCGCAAAATCTTTGAGATGTTTAAAAAAAACATGTACAAGCATAAGACATTTACATTTTCACTTAACACATTAACATTTACAAACAATGCAACCTGCAGTTATGGTTCATCCATCCACTTATCCACCCATTTTTTATATCGCTTATTCCTGGCCACAGGGGGTGGGGGTTTGCGGTAGCTTATTCCAGCATGCAATAGGCAAGCAGCATAAATACACCCTGGACATTTTGCCAGTCTGTTGCAGGCCCCACACGCCATGTACTCACACATTCAAACCTACAGGCAATTTCAAAGTCAAATGGTACATTCATTCAGATGCATGGGAGACATATTTACAGGGGTTTCATTTTAAAGCACCTGTCCTTTTCCTGTCTTCTACCAGCTAGGACAAACGCACCATCAGCCATAGCTGCCGTTTCACATCATACAGTAAGCTTTGATTATATTCATACACTAATTATATTAGCAGCAGCTGAGACTAGCTTGGAGAACAGGCTCTCTGTGCCACATGTAAAAAAGGGAAGTAGAGTGGTACAGTGAGTGGGCAGCTGGTCTGACATCCATTAAGACTGACCGATCCTCTGTGGAATGATTGTTAGTGCTGTTTCTGCAGTGCAAGGGTCAAGAGCAACAACACTGGGGAGGGAAAGCTGGGTAAAGGGTAAAGATGGAAGTACAGCAGGGGATTGTGGGAGGCCAGGGTGTCTAGGGTCACCCGCACACAAGCAAATGAGAGGTAGCTAGGTAGACAGGTAGAGAGGTAGAGAGAGGGACAGACAGACAGAGACAGAGAGAGAAGAGCTGAGCACATCCTGCACCTGGCAGCTCACAGCCAGGATTGGACCAGGCCTCCACAATTTCAACTGAACTTGAACTCTCCCCAAATCCTAGCAAGCAGTCACCACTCCCTGCCATGAAATGATGAAAGTGCAAATGGCTCATTTAATTGGCCAAGCTGTAGAACAATAAAGGCTGTCGAACAGGCTGAGATGTAGAAACAAAAGACGAAAGTAAGTCTCAAGGGACTTGCTATGCCAGGTTTGCCCATTGCCAACTCAAAGGGCAAACAAGAATGCTCCAACTCTGGCCATCTATAATGGCCAACCACAAACCATCTGAGTTGTTAAGCCCAATGATCTGTCAGCTATTGCTTGCTAAAGAGCAAAAAAATGCGTAGGTTTCCCTGCCGGGAGATGTTGGTTGCTGACTGACACATTAGCAGTCTCTAATATCACTGGACAAGACTGCCGACAAGACTGGCACTAATAGATTAATGTACAGCACTACCAACAGTGTGACTTCCCGATTTTGACCCACACCCATCAGATCCACCAATATCCAAAACTGAATCATCCGGGTCATGTTTACTGGAGAAAGGGGACATGAAGATGGTGTGTTAGCACTCTGTTCAGCACTGACCATCATAAGCCATATTCTCACCTCTGCTCCCTGCAAGAGCCAACTGCAGATGAAAATCAGCTTAAGCTAACTCTGGTGCAATCCAAATCTGCAGTAAAAAGGTACAACCTGCTGAAACAATAAAAAGGCCTGAATGCAAGGTTCAGGTTTTGTGATTGAAAAAGAAGAGAGCTCCCACGGGCCAATGCTAAAAGAGATATTTTCAATCATTTTCCCAGCCAATGAAGGCTCAGATCTGACATGAGAGAGGAACTGGCAGCCTCCGCTGTCCGCGCAATAGAATGAAGCTGGTAAATGCTCAAACACACACACACACACACAGCTCACATCTTTCCAAACAGTACCCACTGCTTACACAGTGAAACCTCCCTTTGAAGTTTCAGCAAATGCCGTGTGAGTCAGACCCCCTGGAGGAAAAATATTTTTGCAGAAGGAGGAAGATAAGCACGCATGCTTACAGGAGCAGAGAGCGCAGAGCCGGTTAAGTGACATCTCGTCTTTTACTGTTAGCAGAGCTTTTTTGTGTACTGCGGGTAATTTACTGGATTTACTCTCCTGCAGTCTGCTGCATACTCCCAGCCTGTGTTCAGGATATGACCTTCCACTAGCACAGCCCACCCCCCCCCCACCCCCCAAAAAAAAGTCCTTATTCCTCCCTGTTCACCCTCAGCCTCACCTCAACATTCCGAGAATTCTTCAGTAGAATCCCTGTCCCCAGATCCACACTGCAGCTCCCGTGGGCATAGCAGTCTAACCAGGGACATGAGTGAGCATTATAACAATTTACTGTGTAGGCTGAGGCATTGTTGAGTTCAAACATAATGCATAACACCTCTACAGAGGCCTAAGCATAAAAAAAAACAATGGCATGTAATTTTTTTTAAACCCTAGAAGTATCTCATCCTCATATAAAATGCAGCAATCCACTGGATGAGGTGATGTCAGAGCAATTCAGACATTGCTATTGTCCGATTAATGTTTCGATTCTATGGTTAATCTCACAGCTTCTCAAGCAGTCTGTACATGTCCTACAGACTCCTCAATATTCAGCGCAATGGCTGATTGTTTCCAGTGACTTGTGCAACAAAGAGATGAGCCATCACATTGGAGGAAGGGGCTGAAGCAAGAAGCAGGACTGCCAATAACAATGGAGATTAACATGCACAGGGTTACAGGGGCAGGGTTACAGGGGCCAGAGCTGACACCAGTATAATGACATCTTCAATAGGCATTGAATGCCATGCTACACCAAACTGACAAATAAAAGGGGAACTTCAGCTGATTTTCAATTACTATGGCGTGCCCTTCACCCACTTGCAAAGAAACCATATTTTTATTTCAGTAAAAACGAAACGGAACAGGTGGATATCTTACTGTTAATGACACACTTATTGTAAAATGTATTCATTGAGAATAATAATAATCCATATTAAAACCTATTAACTGGAACATAATATCTGAAATTGAGATATCACATTAGCCATTTAAACAATAGTTATTAATTATAGACATATTCAGAATTCAGTATCTGGAATTTAATTTCACACGGCTGATATGCAGAATCTGAATTAGTAGCTTTAAATTCCTGTTTCTTTGAGGCAGCACGCAGCTGTATTGACATGAGTAACCCAATGAGCTTTTGACATTGATCCATCCCTCTCCTGGATTTCATCCAGCACACTATTCATTCACGGGGTTTCCATAACCTTGTTTTGAATATGTCACACAGCCTCAGCGTTGTGATACTGGAAGGACTACATTGAAGGCATTTAATGGAGAGTAGCCCAAATGGGACACCAGAGCAGCTTCTCTTGTACAGCTGAGTAGTGAAGCAGATGGCAGAGAGAGGCTTCACTGCCATACAGCGCCACACTTCTGTTCCACGATGGTCCAGAATTCAATGAGCCATGCAGGGCGGGGCCATAACTGATAATCACCCTCTGCTCCAGACTCCCTAGTCCCATGAATAAGCGGTTAGTGACTCTGATATGGAAAACTGCCCAGTCGAAGAAGGGGAAACACTCCCTTCATCAAGGTCTGTCAGAAACGCCCATTAAGGAGGTCTGTCTCACCCATTAAAGGCTAACAAATTGGGTGTCCACTCTTCTGCACTGCCCATTCCAGTGCTGTCATTATTTTAAAGTCGTTATCTCCCAACGTCCAATTGCTCCTTTCAATCCCGGCATTAGAATGCGGGAGCATGCATCTCGCTGCCATAAATGAGCCCAAGAGTTAGTGAAGTCTCTCAACTGCGGAGCAGCATCATTACGGCATAATGTCATGTTCTTCTGGATGTCTTTGTGAAGAATAAAAGAGATCACACAGGTGCAGTGTACATCAGCCTCAATTCCGATCAGCTTGCTTTTCTCAGCACTTCAGTCAGTGGACTTTGATACATGTGTCAGGTGTCAGAAGCGCACACGCTTCAAACGCACTATTTTCTCTGATGTACACTCTTTTAAGGTGTTTTTATTTATTTTTATTCTTTAATTGCCAAGGTTCTCCGTGGAGGTCTATAGTGTTGCAACAGTGACAGGAAACAACCCCAGGCCAGGATTCTCATGTGCGTTAATCAGGGCGAACCCTGTGTTATGAGAATTACTTCAGTAGCATGCGAGGCAAAGCAGACGTCTGTCAGCACACTTTGGGCTTTCGTCAGTTTATCCTCAGCAAGATGAAATAACTGGAAAGCCCATGTGAACATGTGCACATGTTGCTCACACCCATATACACAGACATTACATTACATTGCCCTAATTTAGCAGATGGTCTTATCCAGAGCGACTTACGGTGTAGGAGAACACAAGTGCATACATCTGACTGACGTGAGTAATAGTGTGAAACCAGGGTAACAACATTTGCAAACCAGCGAGTGTATACCGACACATAAACGATCATTATCACATTTCATAATAAGTAAATATTGTTGGCATTTACTTTCAGTAACACTACATTACACTTTTCTACTTCAAGACAGTTCATACTTTTGGTTCAATAAATGTGAAAGAGTAAAATTACATTGCATAATGTGTATGTATACAGTATGTATTTTTGTCATGGCACTGACCCATATAGTGTAGAAACACTGTCAATCAAATCGGCAGTTTCATAAAGCATTCCGAGTTGGCATTGTTTCTGAAATATAGCCATGACTGAAATCATTTTTTGAAAAAGCCATTTTGAGCTTTGCATCGTAATATTTTCAACATTTACGTTGAATTTAAGTTATGTTCTTCTCAAGGTGAAGTGCATGCCATTCAGAAGACATACATTCTCTCAGCAAGACGACCAATCACAGATTCTGTTCAATGTCTCTCCTCCAGGCTGCATGTCCCCTTATCACCTTAACTCAATGGTCCATTGTGCACTGTTTAAATCAACTGTTGTGAAAGCCACTAAAATGGTGGCAACCAAGCCGACATCAATTTAGTGGGTGTGAAAGACCAAGTTCAAAGCCTTTTAAAATACCTCCTTGAAAACTCAGCAAGGTTTAAAAACAAAGAAATGTGACCGTCAGAGCAGGATGTATGGTAACATTTTACATTATTGTCAAATGCTTGAAAATGTAACTTTTTTTCCTCTTGCTTCACTGTACATTTTTAAGCAGGTGTATTATACAGAATGCAGAGTTGTCCTGTTTTTCTGGGCATATTATGAACACTTCTTTAGCACGCTGTTCCCGAGACTGACAAGTGAGAAATGATATTAGGAAGGTGTAGGCTTTTACACCCCGTTTTCCCATGCTCTGAATGGAAAGCACTCTAAATGGCTTTTTAGCCCAGGAAAACGGTTTAATCCCAATTCAAGAAAAATTATGTTGGTACGAAACACCACGTTTGGCATAAGAAACCAGTGTATTGGACTTCAATTTAAGTTAAAAAAATCTCCATTGCAATACATGCTATAACACATCCACATTTTATTGAGTTTCTACTGGAAGCTGATAATGATTACCTCATGAAAATCATCTGACCCCCACCACTGTAATTATGGTTACCACGCCTACATCACGCCTATCTGATCATCAATCCATTACTTACATAGCCCCACCTAAAACTCTGATTATCATTCCAATGCTTGTATAGTTCCACCCCCACCAGTCTGATTTTCATTACCTCACCTAGATCATCCTTCTTTCAACCACACACCACTTTACCCTTTGTCTCTTCTGCCTATGACATGCAACCAGTGACACTTAATAAGCAGGAGACATTTTTTCAGTCTCTTTCCACTGACAAAAAGATGATGAACAATGAGAGAGAAACAGGCGGTAACCAGACCTGCAGCCCTACGGCAACCATTCCATGAAAACAAACTTCTCCTGCATGTCTGTATACTGGGCATATCGTGTAGTCTTATAGTACACATTGCTTTTTGTTATTTTTTACTTTATTTTTTCAAAATTGGCAGCCAACGTGGAGCTGAGCAAGTCTGAACATGGACCCTTAAATGACTGACCCCTCCCATACCTTGGGCGATCTGTCCACATTATTTTATGCAGCATGGTGACCTTTTGATTCATTTGTTCTCAACTGTGCATATTATCAATCCAATTATATGACACAATCCAAAACAGAAAACTACATATATCAAATGATAAAGTATGAGTAATGTAAGTCTGAGTTTCCAGGATTGTTTTTCATTGCCTCCTTATTTAAAAGGACTCATGGGTTTCTTCTTGACTGAGGGATTATTTCAGGTCTTTAACACCCTCACCTCAATGAATGCAGATTAGAACAGCATAGGGGCTTGGGGACAGTTCTGGCAGTCCATCTCGGATACTGTACTCAAGTACCAGTCCCACTGAACAGATGTTTCATGACAGTGCATGCTGGGACCTCCGCATATTCATGAGTCATGCAAATATATTTTGGGCATCTAATAGTTGTTTTCTTCGGGTTTTACCTAGCACGCTACTTTGACAACCAACCATGACCTGACTTCATTTATCTTTTAAAGCTTTTAAATCTCATTTCTGCGGTTTCGAGACATTTATTTTGGATATTGAATCATTACTGTGGGTATGTGAGCAGAATTATCTATGAATCACCTGATGATAAAAGCTGAATTGATGTTCAGCAGCCTCCTCAGAATCAGACTCGATTTTGAGGGCTAAATGCAGTGGGATTGCTATGCTTTCATCTTTCCACAGTATAAACAATTATACTTTTGACACCGAGGCAGCACATTTTGCATTGTGAAAGCTGTTACTTTAAAATGAGTCTTCAGGATTTCTTACTGTTCTCTGAGATAATCTGAGATGCTTTCAACTCTCACTGAGAGAGAGAGAGAAAGACATGCAGAGATGTTCGTAGTCTAAAAGAGGAAGAGGAAGCAAATTCATATTATCAGCACCTGTTCCTCACTCTAAAGCAGACACTTCCCAGAGCCCTGGCTAGACCCACATATAATTGTGTTTTAGGCAATTAAAAGAAAATAAAGGAAGCAGAAAACAGAATGCCTGCAAGAGATTAAGACTCTTGCCAATGGCATACAGTACTTAGTACTTCTGCACTGAAGCCATAACAGCCACTGGCTTTGTGATATCTATAATAATAATAATATCTAAAATTACCCATCAGCTGTCATTAATGGTTACCCTGTACTATGCCATGAGTCAAATCTCTTGAAGCAAAAGTGTCAGAACGGTGAAATGGTGAGTGTGGATTTGGATTCAAGCGGCCTGAACTGTCCATGGTGCTGAAAAAGTGCCTTCAAAAGAAAACAGCAGGTAGTTTACAAACTGCGATGGGACAGCAAGAACTCTTGAATCCCACAGTGGATAGAGTTGCTGTCATAATAACTGACTGCTTTGAAACAATTCATTTATTCATTTTGCTCTTAAGAGACAGCCTTTTGATTGGTGCATATCGAACAGTGCCATGAAGCTGACAGCACATTGCTGCTCCACCTCCACCATAGTATTATGGGCATCATGAAGCTTCACTCAATAATCACTAAACTGTTATATTTACATATATTTTCTTTAAAAATTCATCAAAATAACAAGGACATCAAGCAACCCAAGCTTTAAAATATGAATCATTCATCAAATACAGTATATGAACAGATGAGTTTTACTCAGCTTCAACCATGAGCTGAGAACACTCTCTTCTTGGTACAAAGTAAGAACTGTTGTTAACTCAAACGAAGTAGAAGTGATTCAGTAAACCAGTGGGATTAAGATTCTCAGCAAGAACCATGTCTGAAGGGGATGTGGAGATGAAGAGCCATTGAAATGCAGAGCTCTTTCCTGTGGGCTGCTCTCAGTGCATGTCACAGATCAACCTCCCAGCTGCCACTTCTGACTTAATCACAGTGTGTGTGTGTGTGAGTGAGGAGAGAGAGAGAGAGAGAGAGAGATGGGGGGGGGGGATCCTCATCAGCTTACTAAAGAGTGTAATTTACAAGCATTCACTTGCTGTTTTGACCAGTACCAACTCTCCACACCAAATATGTATGATACTTGAAAATTTAGTCCTCCTCTGCAATATGGTACATTGTGATATTGCGCTTCTGTAATCTGTTCTACTCTTGGATACTGCGGTGCACTGTGACTCAGCCTGAATGTTATTCTGATGGTACATTAAATATCGCACAACATTTAGTGTGCATAATTATCTCCACCAGGAGAACTGTCATTCAGAGCTGGTGAGGACAGAGGTCAACATACACAAAATAGAGTTACTCAGGAGTATTTTACACCAGCAGATACTTAAAATGTCAAATCTAAGATAGCTGTTAGAAGCAAAAAGCACGGGAATGCATAAAGAATATTTTACTGGGATTACTAAAGATAACCTTTTTATAGTCAGGCCCAAATTCCACCATGACCTAAATGCAATATGAAGAGGATTCAAATCTTTGAAACATGAACTGAGAGCAAAGCTTTGAGCTGGTGGGTATGTGACAATCATGCAAAAAAAGAGAGAAACCAATCTCTTATTCACTAGCATTAAACCCCCTCACCCACTCAGAAATCAGTCCTTCAGAAGCTTAGCAAGGTGAGTGACACTGAAAACATTTACCATGCCTTTTCAGCATGCTCCTAAATCTAAAATGTTTTTTTTTAAAGTCATATACAGTATATTGACATCAAGAGCCACATATTTTTTCCATAAACCTCCAGAGAGGATGACAAAGCCAACTAATCAGTTGGCCTACTGCATAAACTGAATATGTAAAGGTACTAATTATGACATAGCAGCAACAGACAAAGATAAATGGGCAATCACATAATCCAACAGAGTAGGGGAACAGAGATAGTCTACATCATGATAACACACACAGGCAACAAGCAAGAGATGGTGTGTCACTTGAGAATAGATATCCAATTATTATTATTGCAACGCTTTAAATTTACACTGTCCCACATTGTCAATGCCAAGAGGAAATCATCACCTCATTTACAGAGTGCAGTATTCAAGTAATTGCATTAAATACCCAGAGTAACCACTTCTTTTACAAGTCAGTCAAAATCATGTTTCAGCACCAATTTAAATTAAGCTCTAAAATGAATGACAATATGCGAATAGCGCCTCTGTGCTAAATTGTGTTTGTCATTACAAATACACTTAAAAAAGCAGTAAACTTTTAGGTCTCAAGCCACTTTCACGCTCCAATTCACTCTAAACAAGATTACAATCATCTTAACTTACCAGCTTCAATCAGCTGCCATGGAAACAGTTTTATAATACTAATGTGAGAGAAATAAGAATGGCATTTCTATTACATTTCACATACACATTTATGGTTGGTTTATACCATGGATACTCAAATCTGGCCCTCAAATCCAAATCCAGTCCTAGTTTTCTGTTCTCCCAGGTAATTAACTGAACAATCAGTGCTACAGATTGGCCAAATGTCATCACACCTGGCTGCCAGGTAAAGGGAGGGTGGAAAACCAGCAGTTCTCAGCCCTCCAGGACCATGATTTGAGTAATAGGGGTTTAGACAGCCCTCAGTTGCTTAATGCTACAAGAATTTTTTTTAAATTTTTTTTTACATTGAAACATTTGAGAAAAAGTAATGACATGAATATATTTTTTCCTCAGATCCAACTCAGAAATCTGATTCAGCAGGCGAAATGCCCAAACCTCTGCAAAACTGAGCTACTTCATTTAAATGGTAATGCGTAGAGATTAATACAGCAAGTGGCTATCTTATCACAGACTCTGAATTAAACATGACGCCCCATATCAAGGTGACCAATCTGAAGGTCACTTATGGCTAGAAAATTAAATAACAGCATTCAGTCTGAGTGACATGACCATATTAGGGGGAAAAAAAGAATACATCAGTTGAATGAAGGAAAATTTCGAAGAAATGTGTGGTAGAGACTGCTACCTCTCCTGTGGTGTGTGTGTGTGCACGCGCGAGAGAGAGAAAGAGTGTGTGTGTGTGCGTATGTGGGATTGTGGGTTGGAGGAGGGTACAACATAGTTCAAATGAGCAGGGAGAAACCACTAATTTAAGCCCAGCAGCCCTCGAGAAATCTGTTAGCCTGCAAGGCCACATTGTGAAGATAAGTAATGAGTGCCCAAATGGCACAGTGGCAGCATTCCCCCGCCCCTTTCAATCTGCCCAAATCCCATCTGTCCCACCACTGCAATGTCCTCTGTCAAATGTCCTCCAAAACCTGTGCACTTCGCTTCACTTTGCAATCTACCCCCTGGATCTGCACTGTCATCGAACTGCTGTACGCACAGCTGGTGCAGGCAGCCCACAGAACCCTGGGGAATAACGATGAGGCCGGGGGAACTGCTGACCGAAGCCATCCCTCCCCAGGCCTCACGATGGCCAATTACGCCTCAGGCCCCGGTACTGCCCCTACATTGGGCACTGACTGAGGCAGGACGTCACTCCAGACTGTGGGACACACCACTGTGGCAAAGTAGAGGGCTTTAAGATTATTCCGTCGTTTTTGCCTATTCGAGAGCCGAGACAGTGGGGATGCTGTACGCAACAGCTGCAGAGGACAATAGGGCGATTGGTGAGGACTTTACTATGACAGGAGCATGACTCGCATTGTGTAAGTCACAACCAAGGGTTTGTTTTTTTTCCAGCTTCAAGAAACAGCAAGCGACAAAAGTCATTGTATTCTTGTGTCATCCAGATAGAATCATCATGCAGACAGCAAGTGCCTTTGTATTGTTTGTAATCCCTACAAACAAATAACAGGTTTAAAAGGTGCCAGTATGAAATAAAGCAACAAAAACAGGAAGCCTTTTGAGTATTGTCAAAGTCTAGTGTTTTTTTTTTTTTTTTTTAAAAATGTGTATCAATCAAAGGACAAAAATATCAGCAAAACAAATCTCTCAACAGCAGAAATATAAATACCAAATAAAACAATGCAGGGTATATTACATAAAGATATGCTCCAACAAATAATATTTTTACCACCAGAATGGAAATCTACTGGCACCCTCAATATTCTGAATAAAAACAGTATTGATTTATGTAATAATTTAAAAAATTTTTACAGCTGTTACGACAATATTTATATTAATATTCTAATATTTATTTTCCTTATTTGCTATATTAATTTTACAAGTGACCAATAAAATTGTAGATTTTAATCCTTATGTAATTTTTTATTTTAATTTTAAGATTTTTAGGAGGAAAAATGGAGAGAACATAAGACCTCACAGACCATGACTTCATAATATTACATTTCAGCCTCAAGGTCAGAATTATCAATCATTAGACCAGACTCAGATAAATGAATGGCCTGCTGGTAACAGCAATGTCTAAACAAAAAGAGAAGGGCAAAGCCCTTACACAGCAAATATAGAAGATGCTAGTAATATGAAAAAAATACTGTCTGGCAACACTCATCGGCCCTTTACAATGGTCTACTTCAGATCTGTTTCTAGCCCACCAATCAGACGAGAGCACTGACTAAAATGACTAAAACTGCACATAAGTTCCCACAATATCACACTCGACTCATTCATACTGTATCAAAGGCGAGACTCCTTACAGCTTGTTTTATGTCTTTGAAGTTTTTTTGAGTCCTGTTATCATGTGTTGCCAAGAAGCAGGCAGTCACACACTTTCCACCCTTCTCTAGGAGTGGAAAATGAGGGTACTTCTGAGGACAGAGCAGAAACAACAGATCTTACCAGGAGAGTCTGAAGAGCAAAAGGAAAAACTGAGGATGGGAGATTCTTTCACAAAATGGAAAAATGAGAGGAATGGAGATTTTAAATCATGATTTCCCTCAGTGATTCTTTGGTTTACAGAAAAAGAATCCACGTTGTGATTTTATGATAAGAAAAAAATGTTCTCTCACCGCTTTGTTGAACTTATTCCAACATGAAATCATAAAAACAAGATTCCTCCTCCAGAGTTCAAGAGCCAGCTGCATACAGTCCATAATATGCTAATGCCTAGTAAATGCTCTGTTGTTTCACATTTGTATGATATCAATACTAAATGCCAGAAGCTGATACATGCCAGGGTTCTGACATTAAGTGCTAATGCTGTAGAGTGTGTTAGACAAGGAGCTGATTATACCTTCACTCAAAAGCCACCTCTCTCCTGAGGTACACTGCAAGCACACGGCACATCTGGCTCCTCTCCTGCAGCTTTAACGTCTCACCCAAAAGGAATATTACCAGCTGCTCAAAACCCAACCTAGAGAGGCTACACTCAGCACCTCTCGTCTTTGCATGTCAAACAAAGCAAAAACACTGTATCTTAACCTTACATTAATTATTTACAAACAACATTTTGGGGAGAAGACATCGTATACAGAACAGATTTTTCTCTCTGATGTCCGGATCCCTGGACTCCACTCTCCCCTACCCCCAAATTAATTTTATAAGAGGGCCTCTGTGCCAATCTCAGAAACAGAGCACTACAGCCCACCCGGGGGCAGTGAAGCCACTTATACCCTGTGCTAATGCAGCCACACACACACACACACACACACACACAGACCAGAACCTCACACAGAGGAGAGCACACAGTTGCAGCACACTGCTTATAAAAGAACATAGCAGGTAAGCAGATCAAAAGGTTAGCATGTGACAGATGCAAGTGCTTAAATCCCCTTGATAACAGCAGGCTGATTGACATGCTTAAAGCAGAGCTTGGCTGTGCTGGGAGGACAGCCGCCGCAGTGCCATTTACCAAATCGCATTTAAGCACAAATAACATGTTTGTGATCTTTGAGGTGTGAGATCACAAATATGTGATTAGAATGTTAACGGAACATTCTAATGCTGATGTAACAATCACTTCTAGAATACTGGCTTAGAATCAAAACATTACAAAAAACCTACAATCCGAAAGGTTAAATCAATGCTATCACCATTATGTCAGGTGCCAGTGCTTTGAATCGAAAAGCCAATTTTATTTATTATCTAAAGACTGTTATCATAATGCTAATCACAACCCTACATCTCAGAGTCATAATCACTATCGTCATCATCCTCGTGGTCATTGTCATCATCATAGTCATAATCAACATCACAGAAAAACCCACACTCTGCAATCCTCTCTGCAAGGAAAATTATCTTTCCTACGGCCCAAAAGCATGAATAACAATGTTCCCTCCTCCAGTACTCCAGAGACACAGTGTCTGCCTGTCAGCAGGGGTATAATGCATTACCTAGCACACAAAACCCTTACCAAGTGTCCTCTCGGTGGAGAGGGTCCCTGCAACAAACCTGTTATAGTTTGTCCCTGTACACCTTTGTGATGTCTTCTGCAAGGCCTTTTAGCAATACAGTGTAGCTGGGTGTGAGCATGCTTGGTATAGTTGGGTGGCAGCATGGTGTAGTTGGGTGGCAGCATGGTGTAGTTGGGTGGCAGCATGGTATAGTTGGCTGGCAGCGCGATGTAGTTGAGTGTGACCATGCACAGTGCCATTTGGTGGCAGCACGGTGTAGTTGGGTGGCAGCATGGTATAGTTGGCTGGCAACATGGTGTAGTTGAGTGTGACCATGCACAGTGCAGTTTGGTGGCAACATGGTGTAACTGGGTGGCAGCACGGTGTAGTTGGGTGGCAGCACGGTGTAGTTGGGTGGCAGCATGGTGTAGTTGAGTGTGACCATGCACAGTGCCGTTTGGTGGCAGCACGGTGCAGTTGGGTGGCAGCATGGTATAGTTGGCTGGCAGCATGGTGTAGTTGAGTGTGACCATGCACAGTGCAGTTTGGTCGCAGCATGGTGTAACTGGGTGGCAGCACGGTGTAGTTGAGTGTGACCATGCACAGTGCCGTTTGGTGGCAGCACGGTGCAGTTGGGTGGCAGCACGGTATAGTTGGGGGGCAGCACGATGTAGTTGGGGGGCAGCACGATGCAGTTTGGTGGCAGCATGGTGTAGTTGGGTGGCAGCATGGTGTAGTTGGGTTGCAAGATACTTAACCTGTCAGCTTCTCCAGAATTAACAGGTTCTTGCATAATGGAGTCTTCTAACCATTTAAATAATGCAATGCTTAGTACAGTTTGGGCAAATATAAACAAATTCAGAAAAAGCTTGTCAAGGCTAATTAATAAGCTATTTATATTTGGAAGACTGGGGTAGATACCTCAAAGAGAAACAAAAAACACACCAAAGTGAAACTTCTATTAGACTACTGAAAAAAAGTCTCTTTAAATGGTCAGGAAAAAACAAGAATGGAAATAAATGCCTGTCTCCAACAAACCTACACAGTAAAAATGCATCACTGTCCATTCATTTTCCACATCAGAACAGTTACAGTTAGAGTTACCAGCAAGTGTATAGACTTTTTTTCACCAGAGACATTTTGGTATTGATATTCAGATCAGATGCTATTAAGTATGCAGAGGAAAGTTTGCTTGCACATTGGGATGATCCAGAGTGAGTGTGCAAATAATAGGGGCAACAAGAAAAGCTCATAAATATTCACAGAAATGCAAAACAGTTTTTATGACTGTGACCTCGCAATAGGGACATAAAGCCATTCCATCAACAGATTTCAAGCAAATTCTACCTCCAGCATTCCACAGTTCATTGTCACAGATACGTTCACTCAATGAACCCAGGAGGGACATTCCTTTTTGGATAGCTTGAGTAACAAGCTATGAAATATGATGAAATAAATGACAATAAATCCTACATTTTGTTTAAAGGTGAGCTAAAGTACTGTGTACTTAAGCATGCCTGCTTTATATTAGAAATGATGGACGTTTCTAAACAATAACCACCATGGATCAACAGAGAATCTGCATACCCAGCTACCAGTTTTTAAACTAGATCAAGCACAGGTAAATCCAGTAAATTTAGCATCTGATAAATGCAATATGTATGTCAGTAAGTTCCATTGTTAAAGGAAATATATTATTCACAGAACAATATAATAAACTCCTCTGTGCTGAATGCATTCTGAACAATTGCTCGACTCATAATTTATTTACAATACATTTGAATTGGGCATGTCAACTGGCCTACAGCCAGAGGTGGCAGGGTCCATTTGCAGATGGGGCACTGTCGTTGTACCATTGGGCAAGGCGCAAAACTTAAATTACTTCAGGACAAATGGATAGTATAGAAATTAAAGCAGTGCCAGTCACTCTGGATCAGAGCATCTGCTAAGTGCCAAAATGTAGCCTAATGAAATGTGTGCATTTTTCCATCCCAACAAAACAGGGGAATTCCATCCACATCATCTCCACCAGACTGGGCTTTAAGAACTGCAGGGTTCATGGAACGTACTAGTTCTTAAAATCACAGATAATGCAATCCACTATAGAGTAGTAACTCCACCAATCAAACTTTCTTTTTTCACCGATGTACACATTTTGAATATTGAACTGAATATTCATTCAAATCAATGTGAAGTGCACTTTTTTCCCCTTCTTTTTTTACTCATACAATCGATATGAAGAATATTACCGAAGGGATCCCATGCTGAACATCAGGGAGCAGCACATGATTTGAGCGTGTAAATTCAGAACCATTTTCATCCATCCACAACCCAACCAAATGATTTCCCAAGCCGAGGTGCAGGACGTTGATACATTAACCATTAATATTAAAACAGGAACTACACAAGCTTTTACCGCTGTGAATGTCAATTAATGAAATTCTGGCTTATTTGGTAGATCTACAGTGGTATGCGAAAATGGGGCTATATTCTAGAATATGGAAATGCAGTCCTTGCATTTTCGAATCATTAATGAAAGTAATGGGAATCCCTCGAGAGCTCGTTATGAGAAATAAATCACTCAGAAACTGAGATTAGATGGAGCAGCGAGAGGGCCAGGAGAACGAGGACGTGGGTTTAGCGTGTGCATTCAATCAATTCATCAATCATTTAATGACGTTTGATTCGTTGTAAGCCGGCAACGCGCGCCGCACATGCAACTGTTAATTACACGCCAACAATAGTGCTGGCCGAACGCAGCTTCCTTTTAAAACTGACATGCAACAGTTAAACCCACAGTCCATTAAAAAAAAAAAAATATATATATATATATATATAAGGACTTTTCTTGTTTGTGTAGCTGATCACAAATTCTGTTCCAAGTTTTGTTGCAGTCATTGTCCATGCGCTTCTTATCTGGAGCGAATATATGATGCACCTTTCCAGTGGAGTGCCTTATTGTAAAGAATATCCCTGTAACGATTCTAATACTTCTTTCTTTTAATCCATTTTCATTGTATTCACTTGAGTTTACATTACTGAGATGGAGTATCTTCGGGTTTGTGCATACACCAAGCTTCTCTTCGTTTGCGAAATGAAATGTACTATCACGCTCTACACCCGGTAAAAAGCAGTTGCCTCTTCCAAAAATGTGCTTTCTCCTCCGCCACGCGAGTTAATGCACTCTTACAGATAGGGAAACTATAACAAGCTCAGGGAGCATTGCACGCATTTTTGTGAGAGAACATAACAAAAGTGTCATTCATGAAAAATTTAAATACATGATGTTCGTTTCTACGTGCACGTTAACTAAGCCGCTTCCAAGGAACCACGCGTTAAAATATTAAGCGTAACTAGAACTAAATTCAGTTTTTATAAAATACTGAAGCTTTAAAGCACCTCCCACTACAATGTAGCTAGATAAATAATACGCTCTTCATTCATAAACACTGCGCATCCCAAATACCATTTAAGTCATATAAGGATAAAAGCATATTCAGCGACTTACCTGCGACAACAAACGTGAATTATTTTTGCACTGACAAATGATCTCCTTTTTAACAGTGAAAGTGATCGTTGCACGCTTGCTTTGTGCCTGCGATCACATCGAGATTGCTAATAAACCCCGGAATCTGAAGAATATAAAAGCGAGGGCAGGGACCAGCCCTGGAACGTGTTTAAGAGAATACGCGTAGCATTGCAGTTCCCTGGCAGACTATATAGTGGAATAGCAACAGACCACCACCACCAAACCCCACCCGTGAATCGAAACGGAACGTACAACGCTGTCTTGATGTCACAGTAATATTTACATCCATTGTTTTCATGCACATTCTCATTGAAAACACCACATTTCAGGTTAATATAAATACACACAGTTTCTGTTAATTGAGCAAGTTAATAAAAATATGTTTTTAAATAAAAATAAAAAAGCGTTTGTGCGCTCTACGTGAATGTATCCGTATGATTACAGCCTATTCGATTAAAAAAATTCACACAAATGAAAAAAACTGCATTCCTCACTAAAAACAAAATTGTTTTATATTCAATACAATCAAGCATGATAAAGTAACAAGGCCACGTAGGTAAGTGGAAGAAATGAAATTTAAAAAACATGCCACGCTTTAAGCTCGATAAATATGCAACCAAAATACAGAATGATATCAGAATGATAGATTAAATGACCCATCTGGCCGCCTTTGAACATCTGAAACAAACGGTTACCTACTGTTGAACCAGGTGTGCTCTATTGACAGCGTTAATTGTTTGTTTGTTTTAATGTGCACAACAGGCTTGATTAAATTGTAAAACATAAATTAAATGAGCAGTTATAAAAAGACAAAAAACAATTTTATGAGCCAGTAGAGGTTCCTGATGCACAGTGGTGATGGTCATAATAGCACTTACAGCTCAAAGCAAAACTGTTTGGGACCCATTTTGGCTCCCAAACCGGAGTTTAAGAACCACTGCCCACTGAACAGTCTACGGAGTAACAGCCCCCAGAATGCAGCAGGAATCTCCACCTCCACCAGAGGTAACCTGAAAGAAAGGGTGTAGCACAGTATTTTCAAGATGTTTTTATTTCTGGTAACTTGATCTGGAAAAAAAGCCCTCACAGCTGGGACCTCATGGATGAGAACAGAACTCACTGATGCACATAGTATATTTCAACTGCACAGGCCAACCATTAGTATAGCACAAAGGGTAGTGCTTTCATTTTTAAACAGGTTTGTATTTTCTATTTTTCTTTATCTGATATGTAATTACACAGTAAAATGTTCAGTGGTAAATCAACTCTTACAGAGTAAAGCCAGTCTTTATTGGACTCATATGTACTCTGTTAGAGTTAAATTAATACTGGACATTTTACTGTGTAGAAGGGCAAGAATATAGTTGTACCTCACGGAACCCTGGCTGATTTAAATCCACCCTGAATCTTGAGGGACAATGTTCAGGGTAGGGTGGATTTAAGTACAGCTATAATGTTGTCTGTATCAAATTTGGCAGCATACTGCATTTCTGTGCAATAAGCCAGTAATGGCTAATAAATTAACTGAACAGAGACATCCAGGAAAGTCCAGAATCAAAATGAACCATGGTGAAAGTGATTACCTTCATGGCCAGGCTATTTATGAGTCATATCTTTTAAAAGAGGGTCATTAAGATATTCTATTGGGATGTTAACTGCAGCCGATCTGCATTGCTGTTGTCTACCACTTGCCCAGGAGTAAAACAGCGAGTTAAATCTAGAGGGACAAGCCAGAGATAAATAGGAAATAAAAATGGTAATAAACAAAACTACAGTTATTGGGGAGAAATAAAAACCACCCAAAGTGCATAAGATCAGATGAAAGTCAGGGAGTTAATGAACTGAAAGGGGAGCAGGGATTCATATATGAAAATGAGTCTGCTGAGCCATTTACTGATGGAACAAATTAAGGTGTCACAGCCACTGGACTTGCATGTTTTAAAGTATATGATAATGAGCTGTTACCAAACCTTGCCAACAGGCAGAATTACTTGCACAGCCCATAGATATTTTTGAAAAAAGGAACATGACAAATGTCCTTAGGAACATGCTGAAAGCACAGAATTTATATTTCGATCCCTTTTCATTCACTCTAATTTGAAACTGAGGGAATTTTGTGGGAACAACTGAAATCATTTTCAGGCAGTAAGTCAACAGACAGACGTTTTTGTACAGAAATCAATAACAAATAGGAAACTGAGGAGAATGTTGAGCTAGCAATGCAGAGAACACCTGGGCTTTGGGACATAAAAAACAACATTATTGCAGTCACGTCCACGTGTTTATGAGGACACTTATTATGTTGTACGTGACAATCGGCTGTCCTTTCTGAGGGTATGAGGACCATGCTGATGAGAAAACTGAAAATAACTTTAAAGCTCACCTCAAGTTATACTGCTTAAAGTGCGAAGAAATCCATATTTTAAGGCCAGCTAAATATTTTGTCAAAAAGTGTAATTTGTTCATGAATACAAAAGTGTCTACATATTTTTACCCTGCATGCATGTATGTATGCATGTGCACACAAATACACTAACTACATTTTAAGAATGCCTGCAACACACAGGTGGATGCAGAATAAGAATAGAAATGGGAGACCAAAGAAATGAAGGTGACTGTTAAGGTGACTGTTAAGATGAAATTGGGGTCCAGAGTGGGTGGCATTTTTGGGCCTGTGGGGAGGAGCTGAATGAGAACAGATAAGATGACTAAATAAGCTGACTGTTGATGAGAGTCAAGTTAGGACATTTTCCAAAAGTGGACAAGTGTACAGACGGTTTTAAGTTGTTGTCTTTTACATTGATGGAACAATTAATTTTATTTGTTTATGCATGACCTGTGAATTATTTCTTCTGAATTAGCTGTTCTAAAAGCAGGTCAAGGTTGAGTTATTGGCTTTTGTTCTGTATATACAGTATATTAATTCACAAGCGTTTGATAATGTGATTTATCTGACTGATGAGTGGACAAAGACGTGGAATGTAATGCCATTTATGGTAATCATTTAACTTAAGGGAGAACGTTATTTATTTCTTTCTTGGCATGTGAATTGAGAACTACTTTTCAGTGCAGGGGGATATTATGTGCGCAAATTTACAGAGCAGGTTCACCCTTTAAAGACGTTTAATGGCCACAAGTTAGAATCCTGGGTTAAAATCTCAAAGTATGGAACCTTCTACTGCACTGTCCCATCCTTGCACTGAGGCACTGGATTGCACCCATCCCATGAACACCACTTCTAGCAGCATGTCATGTGGTCTTTAATTCAAATTTTAAAAGATAATGAAATGGAAAGCTCAGTCGGATCAGGGTTCTTTACATTAACCACAATGGAAAAAAAACACAGCGGACCACCTGGAAAGTACACTACAGTATAAAATTGTGCTGTGACTACCTGATAACATTGGAGCTCAGATTCCAGCTTATAGTTTTATTGCAAAAAGGGGGATCTAAAAAGGAACAACACTCAACTACCTAAAGGCTGAATATACTCAGGAAGTGGTAATGGTCCAGTTTCCAAATGTTTCCAAAATGATTCATATTATTATTATTATTATATGGCATGCTTGTTTACCAGACAGACAACCCCACTCTACAAGACGGACTCAAATACATTTACAACCTATAATAGACACTATTAATTAAACGTAATTAAAACTGGTTGAAAAAACATTAATAAACATTGCTGTCTAAATATGTTTTCATTTTAAAATTTGCTTTACTTCTGAATATTTCCCCATTGGCTCAAAGGTAGCAGAATTTTGCAAGAAATATTCTAACTGTTCAACTTAATTAAAAAATATAAGAGGACTTATATGGTGTCGAAATGTGATAGCTATACATAAGAAGAAAACACAAATAGTTCACCAAATTCAGAAAATACTAACCCTCAAGACAAAATAAAACAAATAAAAAATGCTAATTTATATAACAATATATTAGATTTCCACAATTTTCTTCATTGGTTGGATAAGTATGACAAAAAGCAAAAAAATGTAACAGTTCTTAAAGGCATATAGGGAAGAAAAAAATTTCCACCCAAGTTGTTCATATTTAATAGAATATGTTCTATGATTAATTTAACTGCACCCAAGAAACAAACCAAACAGAGCAAAAGATCATAAACCACATGAATAAAGATCCTATTTAGAGAACATAGTTCCCAATTTCATAACAACAATCAATCACTGCTGGACAAAGAAGTGGAATATACCATTTCTGTAAATTGTTTAGCTTAAGGAAAACTGTTTAGGATTTCATAACAACAGTCAATCACAGCTATCTTTCAATGCAGATTAGCCAATGGGAATATATAGGCTATTTTACTCGGGCACTTGATGATTTATCCCCTTTTGCAAGCCAGTGACACAATGTTATTGAGAGTGCCTAGTGTTCAGGCCTGCTCCAGTTCTACAAGCACCCCATCACAGTCTTTTGGGTGCAGGAACATGACTGGCTTTCCATGAGCTCCTATCCGTGGTTCCTCTGATAGGGTCCTAATCTTCCTCGCCTTCAAATCCACTATCGCTGCATTGATGTCATCCACCTATACGCCCATGAAACAAACGACACACGTCAGCACAGCTTTTTAAATTAATGATGTAAAAACAATGTAAAATGTATTCTTACCACAGGAGTAACAGAACACTTCTTAAGCTCATGGGTACTGATGTGAAATATTACATATTGAATCTGGATCATCTTTTGCTTATGTCAATACCTAACTGGTGGTTGATAGCACAAACACTTTCCCTCCACATGGACTTCTTAGCTTCAATACATAACACAAAAGGATCATGTGTCATAATTAAACTTTTGCCTAGTTATATTCAGGAAACGTAGCCCCTTCAAATTTAAGAAGGATGAGAGAGATTTACCTCGATGCAGATGTGATGCATCCCTCCAGACTTATTCTTTTGCAAGAATCCCGCTATCGGACTCTTCTCTCCCAGTGGGTGCAGTAGCTCAAGCTTAGTGTTGCCCAGCTCAACGAAGACTGTGTACACCCCGTGTTCAGGAAGGGGTACTGTGGCGCTTACCTGAGCACCAAGAATATCGCGATACAGAGCCGTAGCCTTTTCTAGGTCTGGTACAGCTATCGCAACGTGATTTAGTCTCCCAAGCTTCCACACAGTCTCGGGAACATCCTGACAAAGGACCTTGGATGTTGAATACGTTCTCAACACTGGTGCTACTTGACGTGCACACTTCGAAATACCTGTAACTGAAAGAAAATGGGGCTTGCGCTATTTTGTATAATTTAATCACTAAACTACCGCACGTTCGCTGCTAAACTCTGATGCTATAGGGCCTATGGGATACAATTGATGAGGTCTACATGATTTGCTTTGCGTTACACCAGTTGCATTAGCGTGAATGACCCAACAAAGACGGGAATAGACTGAATTGCAGTCATCTCTACGGACTCTCAAAGCAAAGGACATTGCTGTCATGCATGTACAGTGACTAGCTGGCCTTAGTGTAAGGTGCAGGCTACAGTTTACAACTCAGCTCAATCACAGTAACTATCAAATGTCTACTGTAGTAACTACAATATTTTAGAGAACTAAAATTGTTCTGAAAATTATTTTTTATCAGCGAGACCGCGAACGCTGTGTCACTTCAGCAAAAAAACTACCGCAAAGCATTCATATAACTCATAAGATATAATCACTACGACAGTTTACTCAAATATAAGTTCAAATAGCTTTCAGAATTTATAAGTACATTACCTGCAACCTTTAACATGGAGGCCGCCATCTTTTTTTGGTTTCTTCAAACTTCTCAACTTTATTCGAAGAGCTGCCACATTCACAAGAAATGTTTCTAATTGTAGCTCTTGTTGGGTCGTTACGTGAATAAAAAAAAACACAAGAAACAACAAAAATAACATATTTATATCATACGTTAATTTTTTTATTTTTTTTATTTAATGTTCATTATTACAGTTCACGTCTTGCGATACAGCGCCGTTTCAAAATAATGGCCACCTATTTCAGATTCGTTTCATAGAAATATAGTCAAATAAAATATACACCTAAAAACAGCATTTTCCTGGCGAGCTTATCTCATTAAGGCTTTTTTATTATTATCCGGAACTGTTGTATTTTGAGACGAAGTTCCTACCGAATTACTGTAGAATTGTACTTTTGTTTCCTCGGGAGCATGTTTTCAAGTGGCACATCTGTTCCCATGTGCAAGAAGCCATGGCTGACGGGGACCTGAAGAACACGCTTGAAAGTTGTTTAAAGATTTTAAATAATGACACTGCACACCCAGAGAAATTTCTTAGGTAAGACTAAAATTCATTTAACGATATTTATTCCATACGGTAACAAGCTAGCTGAGACATTACTGTAGTCGGTAGGAGAGTAACTAGCTGGCTGAACAAAGCTGTTGTTAGGGTTTGTGTGTGATATGTAAGAAAATAAAGGCTTGATCATATCGCTAGCATGCATGATATCGCTGTGTATGCACTTTATGTGTGGATCTAATGTAAAGACATAAATATGTAGCTTCTTAGCTATATGAGTGGCTATATTCGCTGCCTACTCGTGTACATTCATACTATTACTGGTTTCCATGCCATACAGTTTGGACGAATCTGCCATCAAGATTATTGTGGTAAAACATTTAAACCTGTTTCTGTTGTGTTCTAAATGCTAGTCTCCAGAATGGCCTGGCGTCGGACTTCACCGCCCTCACAAAGACTCTGTATGATTTGCGCAAGGCACATGAGCCAAAGGGTACAGTTGGCAGCCCTCTGGAGCAGCTAGTTGTTGAGAACTTTGACGATGAGCAAGTCTGGCAGGAGCTGGAGCTTCAGAATGCTGCGGTGCTTAAACACTTTAATGTAGCAGTGAACCAGGCAGTCAGAGATGAGACAATAATTCTGAAGGAGGATGAAGAGGAGTATGAGGAGGAAGAGGAAGAGACTGGAAATATTAACAAATTAGATGATGAGCAGGAAGAAATGAGTGAGGAAGATGTGGAGGATGAGGAAGATGAGAAGGAATCCAAGCCCTCAAAATCTTCAAACGAGGCAGTGGAGAAATTCACAGACGAAGACTCAGATGTGGACTTTGATGTGGATGAACTGGAGAAGCGGACAAAGCAGCAGAAGCTGACTAAGCTCAAAGCTCAAAGGCAGGTTGGCCCTGGATCAGAGGTGGATGACCGGTTCTTCAGGCTCTCTGAGATGGAGGCCTTCCTGGAAGAAGTGGAAAAGAGGGAGGGGAAGGACGATGATGGCGACAGTGAGGTTGATTACTTCCAGGACTTGCCATCAGGCGAGGATGACGAGCTGGACCTGGAGGAAGAGCTGATGCCGAAAAAACAGAAAAAGATAAAGGTGTGACTTGTTTCCATTTTAAACTAGTATAACTTGCATAATAAACATTGATGAACATATAGCTTTCAGTGCTAGCTTTTTTTATAGCTTTCAGTGCCTAGTAAATCCACCCCTTTATGTTAACTGTTTTTCATTTCAGTTCCAGAAGAGTTCCAGAAACTTGAAGTACAAAGACTTCTTTGATCCAGTGGAAGGAGGGTCGGCTCAGAGGGACCCTGAGGAGGATGAAGATTTGGGGTCTGAAAAAGATGGAGAGAGTGAAGCTGGGATGCAGGATGATGATGAGGAGGAGGAGGAGGATGAGGGGAGCCTGGAGGAAGATGAGCTGTAAGGGTTTTCTTTTTTGACAGATGTTGTAATTTGTGTATTAAGGATGTCATATTTCAAAAGCAGAAAGTGTCAGCCTAGAAACATGTAGTTCACAGTTCCTGTGTAATTACTCCAGCTAACCTCTACAGCTGGGAGGTTATTTGACTTTTGTAGGCTTATGTCATGGACGGCCAATTTGAAAAGGTAGAGAGGGGAACAACCTTATGAATGCAGAGCAGTTTGAGTCACAAGCAGATGTGCTCACTGTGAGGAAACAACCTGTTAGTGTGCACTAACCTGTCATTGTTTAATCCTGGACTGACTTAAATCACTATGCATTTGGAGTGTTGTTTCAATCTCTGAAGTTTAACACATATTGGATGATGTTGTGATCTTTGATTTTATAGGGAAGATGCTGAAGGGGATGAGGAGAGCCCGCAAGCCAAGGGAGCCTTGAAGAAGGTGACCTTTGACCTGTCCGATGAGAGTGAAGGAGAGGAGATGGAGGACATCCTTGGTGGAAAGCGTGCAGAGATACCAGAGACCAAGTCCAGCTTTGAGAAAAGACAGGAAAAGGTATTCAGCAGCAGTCCACTGGGGTACTAAAATACAACAATGGTCTTGCTTTATGCAGTCTTTACCTGATACTTAAAAAGGAGTGCATTGTAAGGGCTGTCACTAACATCAACCAGCGTTATTTTCATTTAAAAGTAGATGTCATCTTATAATCAGAAAATTCTTAAAGATGCTGGATAAATGGACCGTGTTAACTGTGTTTGTGAGGTGTAAATTCTCTCGACTGCCTCGTTATGCGTCTGTCTGGACCGCACAGATGGCTGAGAAGATCCAGCAGCTAGAGAAAACTGCTCTAGGGGAGAAACCATGGCAGCTGATGGGGGAGGTTTCCGCGCAGACGCGTCCAGAGAACAGCCTGCTGGCGGAGGACGTTCTGTTTGACCAGGCCGCTAGGACGGGTGGGTTCTGCCTGCTGTCGCCGTGGTGCCTGCTGCTGCTTGCCTTGTGGAATATTGTGACATGGGTCACTGGAAGCACACTGCCCCTGGTAGTGGTGGACGTGTGCCGTAGGAGCTGTTGTGAATATAGCCGTTTTAATTATCTGTTTGCTTCACTGTCTTCCTTAGCCCCTGCTGTTACAGAAGAGACCACATTAGCACTGGAAGATATTATCAAACAACGAATCCGGGACCAGGTCAGTCTCTCATTGTTATCAAGGAGTAAAAAAAAAGGGTATATAATACAACCACTCTGGCATAATGCTGCCTTTGAGGCATTTGAATGCTCAGTCTCTGTGTCTAATATTTTTGGGAGGCATGGGACGACGTGGTGCGCAAGGAGAAGCCTAAAGAGGAGGTGTTTGAGTACAAGAAGAGGCTGACCCTGGACCACGAGAAGAGCAAACTGAGTCTGGCAGAGGTGTATGAACAGGAGTACCTCAAACAGACGCAGGTAAAATCACAGCTGGCCAACAGCTGCACTGTAATACCGCATACTTGTGAATTGACTGTGCAGCTGCAGTTCCTTTCTTCAAATGCATAATTTAGCTCACGCAATGACAAATGCCTTACCTTGGCAGTCTGGTTGTGCTCTAGTAATTTGAGTTTGTTGTTGATTGGTTCTTTTGACATTACTGTATTCAAATATTTCAGCAAAAGACAGAAGAGGAAGAAAACCCTGCCCATGTGGAGATTCAGAAGCTCATGGATTCTCTCTTCCTCAAGCTGGATGCACTTTCAAACTTCCACTTCACACCCAAACCTGTGAGTTTGCCTTTCTTGTGCATTACAGTGTAATTTAGGTAATGCCTTCAGATCCGTGCTGAGTCATTATTCGGGCAGAAGTGTGAAACAGTGGCTAAAGCAGAGGATTATGGAGGCTTGGACTACTGGTTTGAATATGTAAGCCTTATATTGACTCTTATATTTTGTATTTAGACTCATCAATATTCTGAGTATTACCAAATTGTGAAAAGATGTCCTGTGTGGAGAGATGGGTAATACTCACCATGAGCAAAACCTCAGCATCTCCACTTTTCTGCTCTGTCTTGTGCAGCCTGTTCCTGAGGTGAAGGTCGTCTCCAATCTGCCATCCATCACCATGGAGGAGGTGGCTCCAGTCAGCGCCAGCAATAGCACCCTGCTGGCCCCAGAGGAGATCAAAGTGAGTCCCAACCCCCCCCCCCCCCCCCCCCCCCCCCTCCTAACATGAGCAAGGACTTTAAAATAAGTCAGGTAGAGAATCACCTACCCTCTGCCTCTCTGTGAACTCCTTAAGTGTGTGATGAGACGTTAAATGAGGACGTTAAATGGGAATTGGTGCTTCTCTCGCGGATGCAGTAATGCGATGTCCTCTCTCTCTCCCCTTTCCTCTCTCACTCTCTCTCTCTCAGGAAAAGAACCGGGCTGGAGACATCCTGGGTGACTCTGAGAAGACGGCCACAGACAAAAAGCGTGAAAGGCGCAAGAAGAAGCTGACGAAGCGTCTGAAGCTCCAGGAGAAGGAGAGGAGGCAGAAACTGCGAGAGGCCAACAAAATGGGGGAGAAGAAGAAGGCTACGAAAGCAGAGGTTGCAGAGAACCTCAAGAAGGTCACCAAAGGAGGAAAAGCTGTGGTACTGAAGGTATGGTTTGGCTGTATTTGGACAGTTAAGATATTTACCCAGCTGATTAAGCATGCGGAACCGTACACTTCTCCCTATAGCTGAACTTTCACAGTTATTTCATGCATTTTTACTTAATTTCAGTATGATGCATTGTTTGGCAAGTATTTATTGTTAGGTGAAACACAGCTAGGGTATCTGTGCCAACAAAGAAAGACAGTAAAGAAACTGATGGCTCCTTCCTAACTTGAAATGCCACTGTTTGTGCATTGAGTCGTCTTAAACCTTGTAGATGTATTTTACGTCTAGAGTTTAATAAGTTTGTGCTTGTCACAGAAGGAGGATATGGCGGAAGATATACATCACACTTGTTCATGTAAAATAGAAGAGATATGCATCTGTAGTACATCTCCTCAGACAGCTCTTGTCACTTGAAGCTGAGGAATTGTGCAGGCATGAGATTGGATCTTAGGAAAGAAGTGGTTGTTTTGTACTACAGCAGGGGTGATATCTGTCTGGTTTAGCTGAAGCAGTACTGTACAAATTCTGCCAGATGGGATGATGCACAAACGGCCATCTTTAGACTGCACTGATCCCAGCTCTGATCCCTTCTGATCACTTCATCTGAGACAATTAATCAGAGAAGTGTGCCCATAGTCATTATGGGAGGCATCATTTCTCTCTAGAGCTATACTGTAACATCTCCTCACTTTATGGTGCATGCTTTCTGCTGTTTTTGTTTACCTACTGCCACAAAATTGAATTCCATTGATTTATTTCAGTTTCTAATTCTCCATAATATTTCAAAGGGGGTCTATGAATTGCCTTGAAATTAGTCATCATCTCACCCAGCATCATTTGCACACCAACATTGGCAGTAATTCTCTCTCTACACAGTGTGTTTAAGCAAACACTCAGTTACCCAGGGTTTACAGTTTTATACTTCATGAAAGATAGTCCTGATTGTTGTCAGCCCCAGGGGAAAAAGCAGGGAGGTTGACGTGTGGCTCACATAATGTTTGTCCTCTGAACCAGGATGAAGGGAAGGACAAGGCCCTTCGGTCCTCCCAGGCCTTCTTCACACAGCTGCAAGACCAAGTGAAGAGTCAGATCAAAGGAGCCAAGGACCAGAGCGCCAAGAAGAAGAAACAGAAAGAAGTCTCTGCCGTCAAACTGAAATTATAACATTAAAATGGTGTTATATATTGCTTGTACAGACTTTATAAATGGTGTATTTACCTTTGTGTGCCAATGGTTGTTATTTTCAATAAAATGAGTCGGTTCAGATTTCTGGTTCATGATGTGCATTACTATTGGTAAACCTTTATTTGAACTTTTTCCCTGGCTGCTAACATATCATCAACTTTTAAGCTGAAGGCAAGCCACAAATATGTAAATGAATGAGATTGATTGTTACAATGCATAGAATATTCAGTGGAGGTAATCTATCTGGAAAATAAAATGTGTCAGCTCAGTCGATGAGCAGCTCACTCACCTTTCTCAAAATAAAACACCAAGTGATCTTTAGAGATTGAGAAAAATCAATTGAAATTTTGTTTTTTATTGTGACTTTGACTGCCACAAAGGACAGCTGTTTGCACAGCGAAAATACTAAGAAGCCTGGTATTCACATTATAAACTGTGGGAGCAAGTGGGAGAAATTTTTTCCTTATCCATTTGTGAAAGATGTATCGGGAGCTTTTATGAAAGATCACACTGACTTACATTTGATAATCACTGTTCAGGCCACACTGGAACATTTCTGTTAATAATTACTATCAGTAATGAGGAATGGCCAATAAGTCCTAGTTGCTAGTATAGTCTGAGAGTGATACAGCCCATTCAGAAGGATTAAAATTACTGCACCTTGTACTACTTTTTTCCCCACAGATACAGTAATCCTGAATTGACTTATAGCCCTGTCATAAATACGTAAATCATACCCTGAATCATACCAGTTTATATGTCTTTTGGGCAGTATGAAAAATATTTTTACATATTAAGTGCAAATTCACTGAGATATGACCACGTACCTGGAAAAATACAAAAAATTCAAGCCATTTTCAATTCAATTTTCAAATTTCAAAAATTCTATTTTTTCATTGAAATGCAAAGAATGCCCTCTACTGGGAGAAAATATGCTTGTTCCCAATGCAGGCTAAACAAATTAAAGTAGATCATAGATAAACTTTTAATTTAAATTGAATTAAAATACCTATAAAGTCGCATATATTAGGAAGGATCAACTTTCAAAATGTATCTGAATCTACTGACAGGGACATTGACAACAAGAGTCCCCCATGTCAGACCTTACTGGAAAAAAAACACTGCTCGATGTAGAAATCAACTTCTTTAGCCTAGTGATGATTCGCTCGATTGATTACTGCTGCCTTAAAGCGGGCAAACCTGGTCAGAAAAGAATACTTTGCTAAACCAGATGTAGCAAGCTAGCTATGTACCTCCATGCAAGGATAGGGTGCACAACAAGTACGACAAATAATACGTAAGAAACTTCTTCACCATGACAGGTTCACGCAAGGTAAGGGAAATAGTAGAGCAGTCTTCTGAAATGCTGTTACAGCTCGCTAGATAGTTAGCTCAGCTATGAAAAGATTGCTAATCAGATGGCTACAAATTGCTACAAGTTACTTCTGTATTATTTTTTGTAGTTATCAGTATTCGTGTTTTCCCCAATGTATTATTGACTGCGCATGATACTAAGACCAGAATGACCTGTCCATCTGATCGCATGTCGTTTCTTTGTTCACTCATTTAGGTGGCTGTCTCGCAACAATGCACCGATGGGATATCTATTTCAGGGAAAGGTTATTAAATACCGAAGACAACACAATAAGCCTGGAAGGTCAATCTCATGGCTGAGAGACGCTCATCTCCGGCTGCCAGGGGGAAGAAGCGGCGGACTTTATCGCTGACCAAAAGGGGTGGAGATGGCCGAGCGAATAGCGGAACGAACTCTATCGCTGCGTTCTTCAACAACGCGCCTCCAGCCAAACTGGCCTGTCCACTGTGCGGTGAGATGGTGCCCCGGTTCAAAATAAACGAGCACATCGACTCACAGTGCCAGACATTTATTGGGAATGACCCCAAGGATGCCGGTTTGTCGGGGAATGGCGATAAGAAATGCGTTGTCTCCTCAACTCCAAATGATGGCGTCCCAAATCAGGGCAGAGCACCATGCCCTGAGGAGAAAAAACATTCAGCCACCAGCCCTTATTTTAAAAAGCAAGGGTTTTTGCAACAGGACCCACAGGAGTCCAGAAATAGTGGAACTAAGCTTGTGAGGAATGTAGACCTTGGGAGCCTGGCCTCAAAACTGTCCAGAAAAAGGCTGAAGTTCACTGACTGTGAGGATACATTGTGCCAACAGACAAGTAGAGCTCCACAAAACACTGAGCAAATAGGGGGCAGTGTGGAGCTGAACAGCTCCCAAAAGGAGAACTACTGTGTTGAGGTTTCTGATGACAGGTGCCCCACAGGTGACACTGAACCGACAAGCGACAGGACCACTCTAAGGACAGCTGCTTTTTCTGTGAACAGGCCTCAAACAGGGAGCGGAGAGGGCTCAGATCAAAAAGAATCAATGTCCGAGTCTCCTCTTCCAGTGGTGTCCGTGTCAGTGCAGTCTTCTTCCACATCCCGACTAAGCAATAGCAAGAACAAAGAAGTGTGCAGAGTGGACCCTCCCAAACCAGCTCTCCCAGCTGCTGCCAGAATTAAGAATAAGAGGCAGAGAGAGGCGCCGAACAGTCAAATCCTGAAAAAGAAATTTACCCCATCCTCAGGGCGCCCCCAGCTACCTCAGGATAGTGTGGGAAGTGCAGGTGCCGGTACGAGCACAGGAATAAGGGGGGAGAGTTCCGACCTGAAGCCCAGTGAAGCTGAAGCTAATCTGACTCCTTGTGGCGGTTCTGAGCTGAAGCCCAGTGAAACTGAAGCTAATCTGCCTCCTCATGGTGGTTCCGAGCTGAAGCCCAGTGAAAATGAGGCTAATCTGGCTCCTCGTAGCGGGTCCGAGCTTAAGCCTGGTGAAGCTGAAGCTAATTTGGCTCCTCGTGGCGGTTCAGAGCTGAAGCCCAGTGAAGCTGAAGCTAATTTGGCTCCTCGTGGCGGTTCAGAGCTAAAGCCCAGTGAAGCTGAAGCTAATTTGGCTCCTCGTGGCAGTTCAGAGCTGAAGCCCAGTGAAGCTGAAGCTAATTTGGCTCCTCGTGGCGGTTCAGAGGGGAACAAGGTCACTGTGCGCCATGCCCCGTTTGCAGAGGGAGGGAGGGGTGTAGAGCCGACGCGGCTGCCCTACTACCTGCGCAACTTCCTGACCGTGCTGGAGGCCGTGCTGGAGAACGAGGACGACAGGATGCTCTTCAACCAGGACGACCTGGCAGTTATCCACGCATTTCAGCAGCTGTCAGGTACACAGTGCTGCTGCAGACGCAGCCTTACCCTCCAACATTATCCTCTCAACATGAGAACAAAAAACCACCTGGGACCCCGTTACTATTATACTTAACAGGCTGAACGTATGTGTGCATTTTAAGGCTTGTTAAGTGCCTGGTGTAAGACATAAAGTAATGACTCCAATGATTTGCTGAATTTAAATACAGACAATATGAATTTCTGTAGTACTTGTGGCTTCATCAACCCAATAGTGGATGGTGCTGCCATGTGCCATTAATCAGTGGCTTATGGTGTATGAGCTAATCACAAAAAATTTTGTTGCCACAGCAAAACACTTTTATAGCTTCAGATCATTCATTGGTTAGAACATGGTGGCTCCACCTATTGAAGTGTTATGATGTCACACTTTCCCATGATCAGTTTTCCTGTCTCATGGCTATGACTCTGTGAATCCACTCACCCTTGGTTGTGTTGGCGCAGCTGCTGGGCAGATGCTCTACGTTCGGCTTTTCCAGAGGAAACTGCACTGGCTGCGGGTAAGCAGGCTGGATTACTCAGAGATTGGCTCAGACCTCGCCCCAGTGATCCAGGAGCTGGCCAGCTGTGGGTTTCTGCAGAGAGGTGAGTGTGGGGGACGGGAGAGCTGCTGAGAGAAAAGGTGTGTGTCTCTCACAGAAAAGACAGAGCAGCCCGTATGGAGATACACACATAAGGGACGGGGAAATGGCAAAGCTTTTAAGGGCCCTGTCACTGGATAGAGCCCAAGAGAGTATTTCAGTTCCCCCCCCCTCCCATCCGCAGTCACAATATCCCACCCCCACTCCTCCCAGAGCCGTGATTATAATCGCTCAGAAAGTACAGGGGGAGGGGGTGGCCATCCCCCTGCGTGCACTCACACATACACATACAGTTCAGCCTTTAACATAATACCCTGTTAACATGTTACCCTACATGCCACAGAGAGTGACCTTCAGGACCTGGAGGAGGTGCTGGAGCTGCTTCCTGCTCCAGAGCTGAGGGGCCTGGCCAAGACGTTCCACCTGGGGGCCCCCGGGGCCCAGAAACAGCAGCTGGTGACGGACCTCCTCCGGCTGGGCCGGCAGCGCTCCCTCTTCGCCCTGCGCCCCGGGCAGACGGGCGCCGGGGCCGCCATCCTAAAGAGGTGAGGAGGAGGGGGAGGGGGCGAGGAGGCGCGACTCCCTGTGAGCCGCGCTGAACCCTGACCGCTCTGTACCCGGTTCCCCTCGCTGTGAGGGCCGCTCTGTGCCCGTTCCCCTCGCTGTGAGGGCCGCTCTGTGCCCGGTCCCCTCGCTGTGAGGGCCGCTCTGTGCCCGGTCCCCTCGCTGTGAGGGCCGCTCTGTGCCCGTTCCCCTCGCTGTGAGGGCCGCTCTGTGCCCAGTCCCCTCGCTGTGAGGGCCGCTCTGTGCCCGTTCCCCTCGCTGTGAGGGCCGCTCTGTGCCCATTGACCGCTCTGAACCCTGACCGCTCTGTGCCCGGTCCCCTCGCTGTGAGGGCCGCTCTGTGCCCATTGACCGCTCTGAACCCTGACCGCTCTGTGCCCGGTCCCCTCGCTGTGAGGGCCGCTCTGTACCCGGTTCCCCTCGCTGTGAGGGCCGCTCTGTGCCCGGTCCCCTCGCTGTGAGGGCCGCTCTGTGCCCGTTCCCCTCGCTGTGAGGGCCGCTCTGTGCCCATTGACCGCTCTGAACCCTGACCGCTCTGTGCCCGGTCCCGCAGGGCGAGGCAGCTGGCGGGGGCGTGCGTGCGCGTGTGCCGCGAGCCTCGCGCCGTCTTCTCCCGGGTCCTCCTCCTCTTCTCCCTCACGGACTCCCTGGAGGAAGAGGAGGCGGGCGCGGGCGGGCAGAACCAGCTCTACACCATCCTGCTGGTCAACTCGGGCCGCCTGGCCTTCCCCGCCTACACCGTCCTGCGCAGGGAGAGGGTGTTCCAGGACAGGGAGGACCTCATCAGGTGAGAGCGTAATGAGGTTATGTTCCACAGTACAGCTTTTGACGGTCCTTTAATTTGTGGGAATGAGACCTGGAAATTACTTATAATGTCCTTCAATTTGTGGCCAAGTATGTCTTGGAAACCTTGTATTGGTTCTTTTGCATCTCGATGACATAGTGCGAACAGCTGAATTCAGATCAGGCTTTTCTGAACGACGTCACCCCTGTTGTTGTGCCTTTACCCTGTTGTTGATGATGTCACCTTAAATCCAGACGGCTGCAGGAATCTGCACTCCTTTTTTTCAGCTGTAATTAAATCCAGGCCTGGCTTGGAAGAGAAACCCAGTGCTGTGAATCCCCTGCGATTATGAGCAGAATAAACACCCCAGAAGTGCTGGGACTGTGCAGTTTGTCACTGAAAGCGTTGATTGCATGACGTTTGTTAGATACGAGGCCGCCATGCGGGCTCTGCAGGACAGTGCTGGGACTGTGCAGTTTGTCACTGGAAGCACTGTTTGCCTGGCGTTTGTTAGGTACGAGGCCGCCATGCGGGCTCTGCAGGAGGTGGTGTTGGCTATGCAGGCTGGCAGCTGGGAGGGGGCCCTGGAGCTCTACACCACAGCTAAGCAGGTCTGGCTGGAGCAGCAGGAGCAGGACAGCCGAAACCACAGGTGAGGAATATGATGTAACAGTAAATACTGAATCTGAAGTATTGGTCCTGGACTGGTCCTTCAGTCTTCAGACATTTGGTTGTTCAGTCCACTCGTATAGACTGCACTGCTACCTGTCCTGTACCACCTGTGTCTCAGTGTGTAAACGTCTCTGTACCAGTATGTGTGTGTTTGTGTGTGTTTCCTCAGGCACCAGGAGGAACTGCCCGTGTTCCTGCGCTGTTTCACCACGGGCTGGGCCTACACCCGGCTGCTGTCCCGCGGCGTGGAGATCCTGCAGAGACTGCGCCGCTATGAGGTGGGCGTGCACACAAATTCACACCTATAGTACGCTGTTATGAGGTGGGCGTGTACACAAATTTACACCTATAGCATGCTGTTACGAGGTGGGCATGTACACTAATTCACACCTACAGCCATAGTGCACTGTTATGAGGTGGGCGTGTACTAATTCACAGTCTCTTGTTCATGCGATTGAAAACTCCAGCAGGTGTGCGTCTCTTTTTATTTATGTGATCGCCTGAATGTAATGAATGTCATGTGACCATTTTCCTGTTCCTGTGATTAAAGTGTCCCTGTTGACTGCTTCTACAGGAAGCAGTGCTGGAGCTGCGGTCACTGCTGGCTCAGGCAACGTTCTGTCCCGACAGCAGGGGGCGCTGGTGGGACAGGCTGGCACTGAATCTACAGCAGCACCTAAAGCGCACTGAGCAGGTACTGCAGCAGTAGCCCTGAACTCTAACCTTAACAATCAAGTAAAGGAGCCAGATATACTACCCCGTGTGCCTCGTGCCAGCGAGTAAAGAGGCTATGGCTTAATTTACTCCTGTGAAACACGTTTGATCTCTGTGAAATGCGAATGATTCATGGTAAGGATCCTTACATAAAGACTACCCCCTTTTAAAGAGACACTTTACAACACTGTCGTTATGGTGAAGCTCATAAATTAAAGCTTTAGACTGTCCTTCTTACAGGACCAGCAGATGTTCCACTTGGCAATGCTAATGTGACCAGAAGTATAGTGTTACATAATAAGTCTCACAATATAGTGAGTTATTGTTCAAAAAATAGTGTCTGTCGTGCCTGGGCAGTGATATCTGTACTGTACTCTGAACAGTACTCTTCTAAACAGACACTTTTAAAGCTGACCTGCTCTTACCTGCTGGTCTAGGCCATAGGTGCCATTCAGGAGGGCCTTTCAGACCCTCTGGTGCGCACGGGTCACCGGCTGTCCCTGTACCAGCGTGCCGTGAGGATGAGGGAGTCCCCCAGCTGCAGGAAGTACAGGCTGCTCCTGAGGGACCTGCCCGCGGTGGAGGTGCAGGACGTCACGCACGTGAGTATCAATGACGGAGGTCGATGACATCACTTCCCTGGCAGCTGAGGGAAAACGAGGCTTTCGTTAAAACGGCACGGCCCGCCGCGCCCGAGGCTCTAGCGTGGCGTGACCCTGCGCCGGGCGTGTCTCTGCTCAGGTGACCATCCGGGGAAAGATGTTCCCGCACGCCGGAGGGATGGGGAAGTCGGTCTTCCTCATGGCAGCCGATGAGGACGGAGGGAATGCCGGCGAGGGCGACGCCCAGGCCACCGTCCTGTGCTCCGTGGAGGAGCTGGCACTGGCACACTACCGGCGGCTCGGGTTCGACCAAGGTAAACCTGCTACTGCTGCTATTTTATGAATGGGCTCAGTAGCGGGGGTTCTGATAGTTCAGTTTACATTGGCTCTCCTTACATACCAGCTATGCATCAGGCACATTTAACGTAATGGTTAAATGCTCAGGCTATACATATTTTTTACACTACTGATGATTTGTATACATGCGCAGAAGCAAATACAAGAAATACTCTTCAGACGCAAACTGAGAGCACCACAGACTCCTGATAGACACTTCGGAAACCTCCGGAAGTTTCTGTAAAAACAGTCAGGAATCTGCGCAAGTGTTGTCTAAGATTAAAGTACTTCAAATACCTGTTTGACCGAAGACTAAAGAAGTAAACAAATTTCTTTTATACTGCACACGGACAAAGTTAATATGAAGGGTAAGATGCTTTTTAAACAAGTGAAGCTGTTGTCCCCTAGGGATTCACGGTGAAGGCTCAACATTTTCCACTCTATTTGGCCTCTTGTTGTGGGATATCATTTTCATGGAGGGCATTCCTGACGTCTTTCGAAATCCATACCAGGTAAGGAAACGCATGAATGAGGGGTCGCAAGACTCGCTGAACCTTGACACACTTAGTTTACGATTGGTGGAAACTCAAGGTTGTGAAAGTATTTAGGATTTTCAGAGTGCTTGAAGGTGTTTGGTTATGTTTAAATTGAGTGACATCTGCCTCTAAAGCATGCAGTCGCCTTTCCAAACTGTGAGGCTGGGATTAGAAAGAAGTTGAGTTCAGTAAGTTAAGATATTTGTAAATGAAAGAAGGTCCTAGTAAATTTACAAAATAAATAAAAACATCCTTAAGAATTTAGCATTTACAAACACTGTAGGACCCCCTGTTGAACTGAGCTGTGTTCTTTGGCAGCGGGTTAGGCTATTACCTGTATTTTCCAATGAGGACAGCACTCAGTCCGGTCTTTAAATGTTCATTAGCACCGCTGCCAGCCTTGCAGTCTGCGTGGACACCTCACAGGAATATGCATTTATCAAACTAATGGATCCAGCACCCACTGAAACCGCATTAGAGAATTATGAGTCAAGCACGTTTGAATTTTCATAAAGTTATTACCTGCAATGCTTCCTGTTGGTTATGAACAGGCTTGCCCTCTGGACCTGCACACGGACCGTTTCTATGGAAACCGGCGGGAGGCGATAGAGGCGCGGGTGGAGGTGCTGAGGGAGGCCTCGGAGGAGACGCTGCACGCGCTGCTGGCCGACGCCTGGAGCTCACAGGAGGGGAGGCTGTGCACCCTGGTCAGCTGGGAGCGCTTCTCCTCCCTGCAGCAGGCCCAGGTACGCTACCTGCCAGCACCACCGCTGATCCAGGATCAGCTAACCCACCCGAGATCTCACTCCAGCCATTCTGTGCGAAACCACAGCACGCAGATCTAGAATCAGTAGTTTAATCAGCAGGAGAGTTGGTCTGTGTAGTTTGTTGGGGTGGTAAGTTGTGGTCTGTAAGGCAGTCAAGAACATGGAAGCAGAGGAACAGGGTACGTACCTTCATAAAGATGTCTCCGTGTTCTCCGCCTGAGCAGAGTCTGGCGTCGTGTCTCGGCGGGGCCTTCCTGGCGGGAATCGTGCAGCGCATGGCCGAGGACTACCGCCACTGCCGCGGGGGACTACCTGACCTCGTGGTGTGGAACACCAGCAACAACACCTACAAGGTCAGGTCTCAGGGTAGCAGGCAATTATTTCCCTAACCTAAAGGTTGTAGTTTATGGGGAATTGTCTTTTCTATTTGCAGGGTGTTTTATTTTATTTTTGGCCTTTTAAAGACAGTACACTAATATCTTCAATATAGGCCTATGTGTCAGTAACGCTGTGATGTGTGTGCCAGTAACCGTGCACCAGAGCGACAGAAACACACGGAGGTGCTCACAGTAACCCTCCCAACCTGCCGGCCTTTCAGCTGGTGGAGGTGAAGGGCCCGAACGACCGCCTGTCCCAGAAGCAGCAGATCTGGCTGGACGCGCTGCGGAAGCTGGGAGCCGACGTGGAGGTGTGTCACGTGACCGACGTCGGCGCCCGGGGGGATCGCCTGGACTGAGACACGGGATGGCTCTCGCACTCTCAGACAGACGCACCCTATGAGTGCTCAGTACAGCTGGCCGGCCCCACCCTCTCTGCTAGACCGAGCCCCTTTTCTCTTGAGAAGGCTTGTGATGAACCTTTGCCAGGGAGTGTGGCAAAAACAGTGCACTTGAACAAATGAAACACTACGAACTCAAAATTGAGATGGATTAATCTTTTTTTTAAATGCTCTCAGGTAGTACGCTATGACGTGTATGCATTTCTTGTGAAATAAAATAAAATCCTTATTCCTAAATGGACCTCATAACAGTACCATATTTTAACAATACACCCATATTCCACGTTAGAAAAATGCAAAAAGTCCACAAATAATTGTTAAAGCTTCTTTATTTGCACTAAATCTGCAGTATTAGTTATTGGTAATGTATGCATTTGGACTCGTAGCTTGGCTCTTCTGTGGCCTGAAAGCTACTGGCAGTGCCACTGCACTTACAGTGCAGACAGTTATTACCCAGCAGGCCACAGTGAGTCTCTTCACCACCGAGGTACGCAGCGAAACTGCGTTTCATCACGGAACACCCTGGAGTCCCGAAACTCAGGCACAGATCACCACCATTCACACACAGACCACACACAACACAATGGTCATCTGGCCATTTCTGCGTTAAAGGGGAACTGGTGAAGCGGCAGCTCCAAGATGGCTTCTGGTGGTGGCAAGCTTTGGTTTCAGTGTGACTTCAAACACAGTCCACAAAGTGATGTGAAAATGTAGCACGCTCTTAAAAGCACATTTGAAAGAAGAACAAAAAGTTGTTTGAATACAGTGTAAGCTCAAGCCCAAATTCCCCTTTTAAAGGCACAGTGGATTTCACGATTTCCCAAGTTGACCTGTATTACGCAACTGAATAAATAAATACTACTTCTGTCGACTAATATCAAACTGCCGAAATGAATGGCACAAATTTCAAACAATAACAGCAGAGTGCATTATGATTAAGAGTTAGTGGTAAACTAAATCAAATAATTCTATCCTGATATCACTGAAAAAAGTACCTACTTTTAAACAAAGTACAACATTTATCAGAACAGACTGGGAAAGAAGAAAAAAAAAACCCTGTTCTGTTAGAAAACTAAAGTCTTTATAAAGATTTGGCTGATTAATAGGGGCATTGTAATGTTTGGTGTGGATTAAGCAAGGGAAGAATGTTTTAGAAGACATACCCAGCCTGTGACTGGATACAGACAGTGGCCCAATCCAGCACATTATACTCCCTACTCCAGCACATCATACTCCTATGTGCCTCCAGCTACTAATGCAACCAGCTTTACCCAGACCATGGCCGCAAGACCCAAAAGGAAGGGCTCAATCACTGACCCCACTGGACTGAGCGCCCGACCGCCGGGACCAGCCAGCCCGCTGGCCTCCCGGGCGTGTCCTAGCAGCATCTGCTCCGCCCCCTCCGCCGTCCAAATCAGAGGAAGCGGGTGGGCCTTAAAATTCAGGCAGATATCCAGCCTGCCTCAAGGTCCGTAAAATGCATCAAGTATAGTACGCGTTTATTACCCATTACCCATTTCTGTACAGGAGTGCAACTAATGAATAAATCCAGCCCCAGGCAACTCACTGCCTTAGCGGTAACCCAACCCAACCCAACCCAACCACCGCATTTCTTCAAAAGTAAATCTGGAAATAGCATGGATTTGCTGTGGTTTTTCCTCAGGACATGGCATGTAATGGAGGAATATATACAGGATTACAACTACCTGCCCCAGCCTTACCCTTTAGCAAAAGATGCTCAAAATGGCTGTTAATTTCAACACAACACACACTACCTTACCAGAAGGTATCAGAAGGAAACATAAAAATATTCTATGTTAAAGTAAACAGATTAGAAAATGCCAGCTACCACAGAATAAATTCTATAAATTTCCTCATTTAATTTCAAAAATATCAACTTTGATTGATTTCCCCCCCCAAATATTTTTAAGTCCTTAAATCAAAATTAGCCACCAAAAAATGCAACCACGGCAACCACAGCACAACTGCACTAATGCTATTTGAGCAATGCAGGATTGATCTTGTGCAGGAAAGACAATCCTAAACAAGTCTGTCAAGATCTGTGTCCTGCTCCCCATCCCACCTGTAGGTCCCAGCTGCTAAATTTGGGGATTTGATAGACGTGTGGGCGGGGCGTGTGGGGTTTCAGACGCTCTCATTGGCCAGGGTCTCAGTGGACAGCCAGATCTTAGCGCCGCTCAGGAATTTACTGAGCGGGGTCCCCAGGATGCTGCGGCGGCACAGGTTGCCCACGGGGGAGAAGGGGAAGGAGGAGCTCAGGTACTCGGGGGCCGAGGGGGAGTCCTGGGGGGAGAGGGCCTTGAAGTACATCCTGCGCTGCTCGGGCTGGGGGGTGCCGGGCGTGGGGGCGGGCGTGCCGCCCTTGTACTGGCGGAGCCGGGTCTGCAGGGTCTCGATCTCGTCCGCCAGCAGGGACAGTTTGTGGAAGGCGGTGATGGGCCCGCCGCGCGGGATCTGGGCCTCGGGGACCCAGCGCAGGAAGTAGAGGCGCCACAGCCGGAGGTGGGAGGGCAGCAGCTGGGGCAGGAGCAGGCCCTGCAGGTCCGCCGGCCGGGAGAACCAGTCCCGCAGGAAGCGCTCCGACGGGCTCTCCGCCTCCCGCTGCTGGGACAGGTCCGGCCGCAGCCGCAGCACCAGGGAGCTCCGCCGGGGGAGCGAGTCCAGATCTCCCAGCATGCCGTTCCGCAGGAGGGAGGGCACTCCCCGCAGCGTGGAGCTGTAGTTCTTCTGTCGGCGGGGCGAGAGGGAAATGTCAGGGGGAGCGCCTCACTTCAGGCACAACCACAGTCCAGTGTCATCAATGATCAGGGATGTGCAATACCAGAAGGTCCTAGGTTTTAGTCACCTTTCAATTACACACTTAATTTACTAAACCTTATTGAAGGGGTGGAACAATCAGCAGACTCTGCAGCCTTTCAGGACTTGAGTTACTCATTGGTATTCTGTACTATAATGGTGATAATGAGTTGCAGTTATATAGCCTCTTCTAGCAGTTTAGAGAATCACAAAGCACAGGCGCTTAGCGGGAAGCCTACCTTGCGCCTGAATGTCTTCACTGCCCCGTTCTGCACGCAGGTGGCGCCCTTTCCCACGTACATAGGACTGTTGAACAGGGCCTGGTCCTTCAGGCTGAACTGCTGGGACCAGTCCCACACCGGGGGGAAACGCAGCGCCTTATCCTCTCCAAGCGGGATGTTCTTATTCTGGGCAAACTCCTGCAGAGGAGAGACTCGGTCAGGCACTGCCCATTTACAGGCCTCTAACTGGGGTTAACAGTGATGTCACAGAGGTAGGTGGGGCCTCACCCTGGTGTGTTCCACGTGCTGCTGGGGGCCGTTGAAGAGGAAGGTGCTGAAGACGGGGATCCACATGCTGTCCATCAGCACAGTCAGGTAGGTCTCCGTGAACTCAAAGGCTGCTGGGTACTGGTTCATCAGCTGCCACACGCAGTCCAGGAACAGCAGGAAGAGAGGACACTGAGGAAGCGAGCAGAGAAGGCCACTGTGAGGTTTAGAGCATCAGCCTGGCATTACTAAAACAGTCACAATACAACACACAGGCTTCATTACTGTTATACAGTGACTCTACTGAGCACTGTATGCCTCTCAAACTGACAGAGGATTGGAACCTGTGGCTTTATGACAGACGTAAATGTGGAGGCAGTCCTGACGCTCTCTACCGAGGCACTGAGTATTACAGGAGCCTGCACAGGTGCACCCAATCAGCAGCGCTGACCTCCTCTCTGTCGTTCTTCTTCAGGTGGTTACACCTGTCCATGAAGCGATGGCCGGCCATCACCCACTCCTTCTGCACCAGGCTCTGGAAGCCGCTCAGGCTGCGGAAGTGAGGGTCCAGCATCAGCTGCACCAGCGAGGAGACCACACAGCTCAGGTCCCGGTCCTCCTCCTCTGCACAGGGGGGGGCGGGAAGGGGGGGGGGGGGGGGGTCAGCACTGAGCGCCACACGCACTCCTCAAACCACATCACTGAACTGAGCCAAGATATAACCAAGCAGGATAGAGCCAAGTAAAATGAGCAGCAATAACAAGTAACAACAAGCAAGATCTGACAATGCGTTACATTGCATTACAATCGCTTGGCAGACACGCTCATCCAGAGCCACATAACTAAGCTGGAACATTAGTTTTACAAAAATAAAGCATCACCAAGAAGCCACAGAAAGCCATTTATGATCACCAAGTGTAATACTAACCTAACAAATAACTTGGTATTTCATGGTATTACAACCATGAAAAGACTTAAGTTATGAGGTAAACAGGTTGAGTTGTGCAATGTTTGACTGTAAAAGTTAGTGTCCGGGTATCACCTTGCAGAATGACGGATGCACATTTTCCCTCCAATGTGAAGACCACCTCTGCAGAGTTCTTCAGGAAGGCCCTGGAGACCAGCACAGAAAGAGACTGCATTCAATCACAACACAAGTCACGCTCCTGCACTTAACAGTACCCATCATCCTCAGAGAACCAGAGACCCTGACGTACCTACTGTGTCTCTACCGACTGAGCGCGGACACCCACAGCTAAGAGTGCACAGCAGACTGTAAGAGGAACTGCCACAGAGAGCAACCGCTCAGAGCTACGGTTCAGAATGTGGACCTGAACGCTCTAGCCCAGCACAGGTGTGTGTGCGTCACCACCACGGCTGGCCTGTGTAAACGTGAGCTCGTACCTGACATACTCGAGCCACCGCGAGCTCTCCACGGACGACAGCCACTTCTCCTCCGACTCTTCAAAGGGCTCTGCGGTCAGACAAGCACGCGGTCAGGGTCCGATTCCACATGTGTGGCTCAGCAAAACAATCACTAAACAGTGTATACTCAGGAAGATTTAGCAGTGAATGCCAACCCTCAAATTACACTCCATAGTAGTGAGTAATATATGCTGAGAAGCGATCTGTATTACTGGACGCCTAATGAAGATGAATAATGGCTATGCCAAGTTAATTACAGAGGGGGTGGAGGTGCTGAAACTCTTATTTACTGCAAGCCGATGGGAAAGTGGAAGCGATGATGTAATCTACTCCCGCACCTTAAGGGGCGTGTCATTTATGCGAGAACAAGATACCAGAACCAGTTTTCTTGAAATCGGCCAAGATCAATTCGCTACTCTCAACTCAGCAGTAATATGACAGGCATTGAAGGACACGCAGTGTAAAATCCCTCCAACAGGAGGGCAGGCTCACCTATCACACAGACTTGCCGCAGTCTGACGAAGGCAGCCTGGATGTCCTGAATGTTGGGGAGGGACTTGTCCAGGTCGGCCTTCAGAGCTTCGCTGCGCTTGGGGTGGCTTTTCGTGATGCCGTTACAGATCCTACCAGGGGGGAGAGGGTTAATTCATCAGCACAGCGCACGTTTCCCTGCATCTGTCCTCACCCTTCTGTGTCCGCTTCCTCCGACCGTTTTGCTCTTGCTTATCATGGAACGGCTTCAGACAGCGCCGCCTGCTCACCGAGCCAAAGCAACAAATCGCCTTCCACAAACTAATCGCACATTTCCCATTTAGATTCAAAACAAACGACTGAGGGGAGAGGGCTGGGTGCACTGGCAAGCACAGGCTTGACTCATGAAGTGACAACACTAAATGATGTAAGAGGTCTGCAGTGACTCATGAAATAACAGTATTAAATGATGGAAGGATGACAGAACAGATGTATACAGTGACTCATGAAGTGACAGCATTAAATTATGTAAGAGGTCCACAGTGACTCATGAAGTGACAGCGTTAAATGATGGAAGGATGACAGAACGGAGGTATACAGAGACTCATGAAGCAAAGCTGAGCACAAATAAACATGAAGGGACCTGAACACCAAGCTTTCATGTAAAACCCAGGGAATCATCTCATGCTCAGAACCTCACCTCTGGTCCAGCTTCCTCTGCTGGGCCGGGTCCCTGATGCTGGCCATTCGGACCAGGGCGCTGCCGTTGGGGTGGTTCCAGCACCATAGCTGCAAGGGAAAGCAGGAAACCGGACCTGCGTTAGAGGTCTCAGCGCCACCTCACAGACAGCATTTCACCTCAGAATTTATATTTCAACTGTAGCCTCGTATGTGGGTGTGCGAACGACACACAAATGGCACTTTAGGTTTTCAGCGTTGACTGAACAATTTTTCTTATTCCATCCGGGTTAATGGAGAAGTGATGGAACAGGGACTGAACACTCACGGGAACTCGATGGCCCGTGAAGAAGCTGGAGTACTGCTTCAGGTCCTGATCAGCCAGGGACGCGGGCACCACAAAGTACTCTGGGAGACTGTGGAGGAGCAGAACCATCATCAGCTCATTTTCACACAGAACAGAACCATCATAAGCTCATTTTCATATGGGAGTCTGGCTTTACGCTCCTTTGATCTTGTCTCTGTGTGACTCATCTCTTTACATAAGTCAATCAACAGGGTTTGTGGTCAGTGGGTTCAGTAAGACAACTGAACACGCTGTGCAGAAAATGCTGTTCTGTGTGAGACCACTGGATGGGTCCACAGAGACACTAACCTGATAAAAAAAGACTGTTTTGACCATAACGGAATGAGGATTTAAGAAATTGCTACACACAAGGTGTCATGATCTAAAAATTACAAAGGCTTGTGGCTTCAAGTCCCCCACCTCAGACCTGATTAGCCTCCCTCAGACGTGCTACCTAACGGGACTTCCCCATGGTGTGGTCTCAAATGCTGTTTACTGCCGAGTCTTTCAGTTCAACAGATGCTGTAAAACGCTGCAGTAGAGATCAGAAGGCCAAATTCAGCAACTATTTACCGCACTGCAGGTGTGACTTCAGTGACAGCTGCACTGCTGTAAGCAGCGAGTGCTTGTGCATGCTTCCACAGAAGCCTCTTATGTACAGTCCAGCAGTCAGGACCATACGAGGATAATGCATCTCTGCTACTTTACACCAGGCTGGCCTGTGGAGGATGGGCTCCCCCTCTATAGCTGGGTTCCTCTCGAGATTTCTTCCCATTGGGGAGTTTTTTCTCGCTGCCATTTAAGGGTTTTCTCCCGACTGGGAGTTTGTTTACCTTATGTACTTGCAATTTGGGGCTTCAGGCCTGGTGTTTGCTCTGTTTGCTCTTTTTACTCTGTCTCTTGTCTTGCTACTCTGTAAAGTGTCTTTGTGACAGTCCTCTGTAAAAAGCGCTATACAAATAAAATTGAATTGAATTAAACTGCGATCATAATCCAGAACTGATGGTTGTGATGGATGCAGGTTCATAAACGAATCAAAACAAGGGAACAATTGGAAAGTTCCCTCACCCAAAACCCCTTAGCCCGACTCATGTAGCGCCCCCTACCTTTGAGAGACGGCATAGCCCTCATTGATGGAGCACACCCTCCACTCTGACGCCCCCGTCCTCTTAATCTCCCGGTCCCATTCAGAGGGACGGTCAAACAAGGGGGTTTGCAGGCCCCCTCCACGGTCCACACCATTGACCCGGTCACCTACGGGCACAGACCAGGGACCCATCTTATATCTTCACTTCTCTACATTCTTATATAAAACTTCATTTGCTGTTTAGTAGCACCTGATATAGTCAGCTGGAATACTTTTGTCTGACAAATGTATAAACATATTCCATGTTTTGTGGGGGGGGGGAAAACAGGTCTATGGTCTAGAGAGAGAGTGTAAAGATTCAGGCATCACACTGTTACTGTTTTCCATGTAGAATTCCTTGAATTTCCAGCAGGCACTGCACATGCCCAGACTTGCTAATGACAGACTATTGACAGTACAAACAGTTCAGTTGGCAGGTGATCTGGTACAGGGTGTGTCAAATGCCGTCACTTAAAATGAACAGGGAAGAATACCTGAAGAGCCATAATATCGCTTCCCGATGTACTCGAACCCGAACAGCAGCTGCGGATCGGCCGGCTGACAGTAGTGGGCAATGGCGAGGCAAACCTTTAAAACACAGAGCGCATTTATCAAATAGCGCATCCAACCACAGAAATCCCCCTCTACACTAGAGCGGCCCAACCACAGAAATCCCCCTCTACACTAGAGCAGCCCAGAGCTGCCTCAGCGTGCAGGAGCAAGGTGCCCGTGAGGTGTTCGCACAGCTGCTGCAGAATGGAGCGTAATCATGACGGAGGGAGCGGTTCCTCTGCACTTCCACAGCCAGGAGACGCGCTCCATTGGTGGGGAATCTGCTCCGGCCTGGCGCGCCGTCTGTAAGGACCTCTGTGTTTCCCCGCTCACCTGTTTCTGAGCCCGTCTACTTGTTCCTCTGGACCAGCCAAGTTTTTCTTGGCACAAGGTTTTTGGCCCACAGTGGAAGCACTCAATAACAACTCAAGCTGGGCCTACGATAGGAGCTCACTGCCTTTCCTACAAAATCCCACGTTTAGGGAGCAGAATTTACACAGTGGTGATCTGAGGAACAGCTGGGCCACTAAATCACACGGCCGTTTTTTTTACAGCTCTGCGTGCAGAAACCCCGTCCGAAGGCAGACGAAAGTGAACTGGTCCCTCAACCGTCAAACCTCAATTTGACCATCAAAAATAACGGCGAGCACCCATTGGAAATGGATGTTTATCATTGCATTTGGCCCCAGACGCTCACATCTGAAATCAAACGCACGGAAACACATGCATGGTTTGTTGTTTTCAACAATGCAGTCATTGAAAATGAACACAAAATATTTTTGTCAATTCACTCCTAAAACGTGGGCTGGTCTTTTTCCAAACATTTGGAGTCATCAGGCACTAAAATAAGACCATGACATTTAAGACATCCTGACTTTCACCCTGGCGTGTGATATATATACACACGCACGCACGCACGCACGCACGCACGCACGCACGCACGCACGCACGCACGCACGCACGCACGCACGCACAGCCCCAAGACAGTTCAGTCTCTGCTGAAAGCCACAATATTCCAGGGACAGACAGCCTGCGCCTCCCGTGAGGAGCTGAGACTGCTCGCGTTAGGCGGCTCCACAACGCTGTCCATCAAGAAGAGGAAGAGCCAGACAGAGCCCTGCACATCCTCTGCCCACACCACAGCTGCTCCTGGCTCCACAGTCTCCCCCCTGCGTAACGAGCCATTACAGACCTGCTTCACACCAGCCGTCACAAAGAGAAAAACAGAAACACTGGAGCCTTGGAGCTGCTCCATAATTACACCGTGTAGCGCTGGGAGGGAGGGACAGGGAGGGAGGGAGAGAGAGAGAAAGAGCGCAGTGCTTTCAGCAGCTACACCCATTCTCCACAGCTCACTAACCAGCCTGGAAACAGCCCACTGCAGTCACTCCCTCCCCAAACACATCCCTGTCCCACCTCCATTATATAACAGTGCAATGATCATTACTTAGACTGCAGCCCGGAGAGCTGACGCACACACGCGCCTCTGCTCTGGGGGGTGGGCGTAAAAAAGGCAGTATGTAGCAGCGGTATAGGCGAGATTAGAGCTCAGGTCTGTGCTGCGGAGTAGCTGTCGGGGGCGGGGTCCGTTCCTCTATCAGGTCTGTGACGCGTACAGCCCATGTCTGATTCGCACTACAGACACTGCGTGGGCACCTCAGCTAAAGGCACACACACGCGTCAGCACAGAGCCACACACCGACAGTGCTCCTGCAGCAGAGGTCTGGAGTCTGAGCCGCTGGTATTACGCAGCAGGAAGCCAGGCCGCTGGGAGCGTTAGCAACGGAACCAGAGGCAGACGCCTCTTTGTGTTTGCTGAAGGGTCAGGAAGTACTAAAACCTGCATGTTAATCAGAATATGCTTTCTCCTTCTCCTGTGTTTCTGAAGCCCGAACCTTCACCACAGCTACATTCAGTTTCACATTTACCTCAGTATGAGCTGAGCAGCTCCAAAGGCTTCAGACCACGCTGCCCATTCCAGACCCGCTGGGTAAATGAGCAGACACTTTTCATTTTTTAATTTGCATTTTTTCGAATCGGTGCAAATTCCTTTCCAACTCAGAAAACGGTCATGCCTGAAAATCAGAAACAGGCCGCACCCCCTCAGTGGTTTCACTACATTCTTTTGGTCTTAATACTTTAACCGTAAAGTAACGTAACCCTGGACATCGAACCCCTGCCAGAACAAAAATGAGTCACGATCAAAATGTGGAATGTCCATTTTAAAAACCCTCCGCCGTCTCCCTTAGCAACCACAGTTGTTGGCTGCAGTGACGGCGGCTCTGCGCTCTATGAGTCATCATCACTTGCAGTTTTCCCTACAAACAGCCAAAGCCCTGAGCAGAGGCTGAGTAATGCCTTCCCCCCTTTAATCCTGTACTAAACTAAACATGCCCGGAATGAGAGCGCAATCCCAGAACAGACACACCACTCACATACCTCACAGCAGCCTTTTCCCAAACCCTTACCCCACAGTAACCCCGCATGTCCTACTGCTTTTGCCTGACTGAGCTCTATCCCGATGAGGCCTGACGAGCCGCTCGCAGAGCGCGGATCTCGATTTGGCATCCGCAGGCTCATCCGTGTAACTTGCCAGACAAACAAACTTAAAGAGCTCAGTCGGAACAAAAGGCAAAACAAACAAGGGGCTCCAAGACAAGGACTGGGAAACGGTCCTTGTCCAGGACTGGGAAATCCCTGGTTCAGCGGATTTTACTGCTAGGCAAACACAGTGCCAACTGCATGCCTTAATGGGCCTAATCCACTTTAACCTGCAACTATTTTATTCAACACGTTAGGCCTGATTATGCTCAGTGTGTAAGGGCAGCGGGAAATGGCGGTGAGGCTCAGGTAAACGGCTGCCCCTCCCTCCCGGTTTCTCCCTCAGACGGCGGAATAATTCCCGCCCTATTTTAGGCACGCCGCCCGCCAGATGGGAAAGGAGGATCAAAGAGCCGTCGGCCAGCAGATGAACTCTAATCTCCTGTCATGTGACGGATTCTCGGCAAGAGGAAAGGAAAAGAGAAAGAAGAGGGGAGCAACGGGATGAGAAGAGAGGAAAGGAGAAGAAAGAAGGGATAGGAGAGGGAGAGAGAGGAGAAGAGCCAAAGGGCCACTGGTACGCTCAATAGGGTGCTGGCGTGAGCTTTACTCCACCGTGTTTTCACTCAATACGCCTGATGCATGAATAAATAAGATTAGCACTTTGGAGCTTGCGCTCGACTAACAGCAGTAAAGCATGTGACGGTGACATTTGCAGATTAATGTATGACTAGCACCAGGGAAGACACAGTAATGAGTAATCAAGTAAGAGAGGAACTCAAGGAATTATTAACCTTGAATTACAGCACTTCAATATGGCCGGCTTGTACTAATGGAATCCATTTCCTCTAAAGGCCACGCACTCTAAAACAATACAGACCTAGATTAAAATCAAATCCAATCTGTCCTTGGCAATGATTGCAAAAACACCACAAGTCCAACATACTGCAAGTGTGAGTCTCAGTGTTGAGTGGGAATCCTCTTTGATTTAATCCACTTTCATATAAAGCTGGCTGGAGTCTGGGATTTAAAAAGGGCCTTCCTCTGTGTCAGAGATCACGCTGTACCACGCAGGCTCCAGCAGAGCGCCCCTGTGTTCCCCTCACGCACCTTTTTGGCGCTTTCGGGCCCGGCCTCGTCGAAGCGGAACCTGATGATGCGGAAGTCCTTGCAGTAGACAATGAGCTCGGTGGGGTTGAACTTCAGCTTCTGGTTGGAGCCCAACACCTTCTGCTTCCCTTTAGCGTCGTTCACTGGGGGGGGGACACAGAGAGGGAAGGTCACTGTATTAGCTCTTTGATAAGGTCGCCGCCATCACCTGCACCTGTACTGGTAACCCTTTTGCGGAGCAGGTTTTCTTGAATGTTTTCAGCGTTCTAGACCTCCACTGCTTTCAACTACCAGTAGTTTTTGTAACATCAACATTCAGTCAAGAACACGCATTTGTGACCTTACTGCTTAAAGGGTTAAATGCACTGTGGCAGGAAACTGAGAGTATTTTTAGACTAGTGTTAGACTGTTGGCTGAAGGTGAGAGCTGTATGCATCCCCTCCACACTTTTAACATACGATATCTTTAATCAACTAAATAAAGATCCCCCCCAAATCTTTCCTCCACCAATGCATCACTAGAGTTTAACTGTGGCAATGTCCTTACAGTAATGAGACTATGATAAGCAGCGCAGAGCAGCTGGTTTCTGCGCAGTTTTCCCCCAAATCGATGGGCAGGTCTGAAAACCAGGCCAGACACCGCCTCTGTATCACTTTAGTGTGTATGCAAAATAAATATGTGTATTGAACAAACACCATAGAGAATGGAGAAATGTGAAATTCTTCATTTTCAGGCAGTTCTGAGAACAGAGAGAACATTCTGCGAGTTACCCCAGTTAATGTTGCTGAGAAAATGGGCTGAAAATAAGTAGTTTCAGACATGCAGCTACAACACATTAACTGCAGGGAAATGAAAGTCGTCGGGAGGGGGTGGCTCCAGTGCACTTTAGTAAACCCGTAGATTAACTGCATCTGGTTTTCCCCCCCGTCACACTCGTGAGAGACAGTTTCGCAATTCCATGGCTCTTCTCGCTTCTGCTCGATGGCTGTCGACGCCCACCCAAAGGAACCCCCTCCGCATTTCGGGAACTGTAAATTCCTGAAACACAGCCGTCTGGCTGATTACATTTTTCTCGATTTTCATCAGCCTGGCAGTAAAATTCAAATAGGACTTTATCTTTATCCCACAAGACATGAAGTTATGGACAGAAACTGCAGCAGACTGCACTAGATTCAGTGTGTTCACCAGCACTGTAACAATTTATTTATGAGCTACAAGTGTTGCATTGTACTTCCACACCAGAATCACACAGCTTAATCACCGTTTGGGCAGGTATGTGTGGGGGGGCAAACAGGGCAGGGACACTGAGAAGATTCCAGGCCTGCTGGAATACAAACCCCTCCAGGCCACAGCACAGAAACCTCACCAAACTGGGGAGTCATGGTGACCAGATGAGGTCATGGTGGAGGAGATGGTGAAGACTGCAGACTATGAAGGGAAAGTTATTTTTAAACGCGTAGAGAAAAGTGACGGTTGTGTGTGGGACGCGTGGTTACGCTGGTCTAGGCGACACGCAGGGATGCCTCTGGATCACACTTCCACTGCACAGAACCCAGGAAGCACAGGAAGAGGAGGCCGCAAGGCCTTGTGCTGTATGGCCAAGTCAGGGGCTACGTTCTCCCCGTGCAGATCCAGCATGAAATCTAATCCAACACCAAACACTTCATCTTCATCTAAATATAGGAATCTCCCTACTTTCTGACCTGCCACGCCATTTAAAAGCACCACCTAGCAGCTACAGAAAGAAACGCCCTCTTCTCTCTGAGCACGCCCAACAGGGCCATAGCTTGGGGCCATGTGAAGAACAGCAGCTGTGATCTAATAAGAACTCATCCTGACCTGGCTCCCACATCACAGGTGAGAGTCTGTTTGATCTCACGCTTGACAGGTATAATCACATGAGCTGAGGGCCTTCTAGCACTGCTGGGATATACAGACGCACGCAGTGGGATTGGTGGAGAGGGGGGAGCGGGCGTAGAAAGGCATTAAGGCATGGTGGGAAAACAAGCACTGGACACGGAGGGATCTGGCAGGGGTGGGAAAATCATAAAGCCGTGATTTAAACAGCCAAGAACAAAGCCTTCCTGTGAGGAGACTGAACACTGACAGGATCCAATACTGAGTTTATGGGGGTCAGATTGGTGGGAGAGAGTGATGCTTCTGACAGGATAAATATATTGTGTGCACTATGAAAATAAGAAAGAAAAAAAAGGCAAAGGCCTCTGTGGCTTGTCAGGAGCCCATGCCGTAGTATATCTGCACTGAAGGAAGGTCAGTATGACAGGAACTGAGCAGCACAGACAGATTTATGCTGCAGCTTAGTGTTAGTGCTGTGTGTCCATTCACACATATACACACATCTCTCTGAGGCCTCAGGGCTGTGTGTCCATTCACACATATACACACATCTCTCTGAGGCCTCAGGGCTGTGTGTCCATTCACACATGTACACACATCTCTCTGAGGCCTCAGGGCTGTGTGTCCATTCACACACATACACACATCTCTCTGAGGCCTCAGGGCTGTGTGTCCATTCACACATGTACACACATCTCTCTGAGGCCTCAGGGCTGTGTGTCCATTCACACATGTACACACATCTCTCTGAGGCCTTAGGGCTGTGTGTCCATTCACACATATACACACATCTCTCTGAGGCCTCAGGGCTGTGTGTCCATTCACACATATACACACATCTCTCTGAGGCCTCAGGGCTGCGTGTCCATTCACACATCTCTCTGAGGCCTCAGGGCTGTGTGTCCATTCACACACACATCTCTCTGAGGCCTCAGGGCTGCGTCCATTCACACATATACACACATCTCTCTGAGGCCTCAGGGCTGTGTGTCCATTCACACATATACACACATCTCTCTGAGGCCTCAGGGCTGTGTGTCCATTCACACATCTCTCTGAGGCCTCAGGGCTGTGTGTCCATTCACACATATACACACATCTCTCTGAGGCCTCAGGGCTGTGTGTCCATTCACACATATACACACATCTCTCTGAGGCCTCAGGGCTGTGTGTCCACTCACACATATACACACATCTCTCTGAGGCCTCAGGGCTGTGTGTCCATTCACACATATACACACATCTCTCTGAGGCCTCAGGGCTGTGTGTCCATTCACACATATACACACATCTCTCTCTGAGGCCTCAGGGCTGTGTGTCCATTCACACATCTCTCTGAGGCCTCAGGGCTGTGTGTCCATTCACACATATACACACATCTCTCTGAGGCCTCAGGGCTGTGTGTCCACTCACACACACACACACACACACACACACACACAGCACTCAGACCTCGGTGTACAGTAACATGGCCTTGTGTTAAAACACTGCACATTAACGGCATGAAGTAAAACCCTCCTGAAGGACAGCTGTCAAACGCAGTACTTTATTTAACAGGGAAGGGCTGCAAATACATTAAACAGTCTTACAGGGCTTGTGCTCACCTGAATGAACGAGAGCCAAATCGTTCTGTCATAAACCAACGCAACACACATTTAGGAAAAAAGCTAATTCTCTCTGATGAGTTACAACATCCCTGTCACCCCAGTTAGTTTTTAATGTACTGGTATAGGACATGATGCACGCTGGGGCCCATGCTACGCTATCTTACGCTACGCTACGCTACGCCACACAGCGCGGGGCACAGCAGCCCGCCCAGGCGTTCCGCCCGCCCGCCTCTCTCACCTGTGACCACCTGCTCCACGCAGGCCAGGGGAACGTCGTGCTCTCCCAGCAGCCGGGTCCTGTACTGGAACTTCTGAGGAGGAAGCAACACAGTGAGCTCCGCCGTGAAGCGGGAGAAGGGGCGGGGCAGAGTGCGTCGCAAACCAATTACCGTACGCTCTTCTTCCGCCACGCATTTGGCTTATTTTCAAACCAGCCTCTATTCCTGATGGGGAAGAAAGCAGCTTTGGGTGTGCCCGCCGCATTTACGGTAATAAAACACTTAAAAAATCAATTACAGTACCGATCTGAATAAACAGACCGCACGCATCGTAAAACCCTTCATCCTTCTCCTGTTTGGCTGGGGTAAACGGTTCCCCCGCCCACACTAAAACGAAAGCTGGAGACCTGTAACGTGCAGACACAAAGCACCCGTGTGAACCGCATGCTGGGTGAAGACGAGTGGCTGTGGAAACATCTGCGAATCGTTGTTTTGAGCTCCGTGTGGAAAAGCGGAGCGAGCGGGGGGAGCAGGTTCAGCTTTTCCAGCCGCAGCGCCATCACCTGCTGACTAAGGCAGAACCTGACACACAGCGATCACAGGGCTCACGCACGTGCACGTGCACACGCACACGCACGATTCCTCGCATGCAGACAGGCCACGCGCACGTAACCCGGCCAGAATGAGTCTGGTGGAAAAAACTGGTTCTTTCGCAGACCAGATGAGACGCAGGGAGAACAGCTCTATGAAGTATCTGCCAATGTTTACAACAGGATCGCAGAGTAATAAGGGATGGGCAGAATACCTCTCATCATTCTCCCCATTCTACAAACAAGTCCAAAAACAAGCTGCTGCTGTCTTAAGCCCAAGACAGTCTAGAGTCAGGACACAAAACTTTACCAAATATAAGCAAAACAGTGAGAGAACTGAAAGGAGTGAAATATTATGTCTGAAATGTGGCCATATCTAAAATGGCAACAGAACAGTAAAAAGTAGTATTTGTAGATGTAAATGAGGTAAAAACATTTCAATAATATGAGAACACAAAGTGGTGAATGTAAAATGGTCCGAGTAAAACCCAAAGCTCCGGGAATCAGCAGGTACCTGCAGGGGCAATGCATCATGGGTAATGAAGGAGATCTTGAAGTTGGTGCAGACGAGCTTGCCCCACAGATCGTCCTTGCTGCTGTCCGCGCCGATGCACTTCCGGACGAAGTTCACCTCGTTCACCACGATCTCTCCTGCAATGACAAACAGGGCATCTGGATGTACACAAGCTTCATGAACATAACAGAAGACTGGATGTGTGGCGTAAGAGTTAGAACACTTGGAATGGGCCCAGACATGTGGGCTCCGGGTGTGAATCTCAGGTGAGGCACTGCAGTTTTGTTTCCCTTGAGCAAGGTTCCGTACTGCAAATGGCCAAAGAAACATGCCGTTAGAGAAGCCGTGTGAACTGAATGTTTACGGCTATGGAAGTTAAACTGTGAGCGCTGCAAATAGCCCAGGATAATGGAGTGTCTGCCAGCAATTTGCACACTGGAAACAAGTTGTGCTGCGTCATCCTATCTAACACTGCAGGGTACATTTCAGAGACCAGAAACAAGCCAAGTCACCTTATAGCCTTTCCCAAAACAGACCGGTTATTTAAAAGACTTTGCTAAAGTGAAGTGATTAGGAAGGTTGTGTGACCACCTTTCCCTGAAGCTAAAGAACAGTGACACCACCCACAACAACGAAGCCAATGACATGAGCAGGAAAAGAGTCATGGGGGAGCTGAAGGCTGGAGGGCAATATTAAAGGAATTAAAAATCAAAACATAGATGGAGTGACTCCTTTACCAATTCATTCCAGCGTTCTGATTACCATCTGCAAGGCTGTTCCTTCAGGTTCCCATCAGCTCAACGAAACCGGTTTCTCCCCACAGGCAAATCAATTCCTGAATTCCTACAATTTTTTCAGTGTACAGTGTAGTGATTAGTGAAGGTAAAAACTGCCTTACTGAACTGGGGCTTGAGAAAGCACCTCAAGCTCACATCATGCCCCCCTGTTAGCACACCTACAGAGGGTTTAATAGGCTTCCCCTTTCCCCTTTCCTAGCCGAAAGCCAAAGGCCATTCCTTACAGACTGCAAACCATGGATTTCACGCCATTTATGGGATTCTTTCCTCCCCCTTACAAACGGCACTTTTTACATTTTTTTGAATGACCATTCCAGCTTAGCTGCCAAGAGCTTCAGAGGTCTTAGCTAGAGCAGCATGACTCACCATTATTTCTGCTCAGCTTCCCTCAGCACAGATCACAGGTCTCTGTGTCCTGTCTCTCGCTGTCCAGAGAAACCCAGAGACCTGCTGCTTAAGACCAGGGATAGTGGCAGCTCTTTTTGGGAAAACAGTGGCTTCACACAGGAACATTACATGCCCGAGACCGTCAGGGAGGAGACCTGAACCAGGAGACCAAGCTCAGCTACGGAATCTCAACTCAGGGAGTCCATTCCATCCTTCTTTAACAGCCTCAGTCCTAACAAAAACTGTTATGTGGCCATTTAATCCATTTTTTGCACAGAAATGTAAAGAGCACACACTTCAAAGGCAGGGAAGCACTGAACTTAAGGAGGCTGACATTTCATCCGATTCATTAATTTTCCTCTTGTGTAAACAGGAAGAAACGTACAGTGAGTGACCGGGGGGGGTTCCCTACAGTAATTCAGCTGGACTGTCTGAAGTGAAGGGTGGGGCCGGCCCTCAGCAGAGGCCTCATGTGTCCCCCCTTTAAAAGGCCGTCAGGAAGTGCCACAGGCTGTGTGTGTCAACCCTGCCTGTAAACTTAAAACAGCCCTGCGCTCAACTGCGGCCTTGCGACCGCAGAACGGGGCCCCAATTAAGGAGTTCCACAAATAAGAACCAGCACAATTCAGCCGCGTGGTTTTTCAGCAGAAACAATCTGCATTAGTCCTCGACGTCACAGCCGGTTCCTCAAAGCGTGGGACGGCAGTGTACCAAATTTAAGCTGCTGCAGACAAAGCCGTACGCCCACGTACAGAGCCACAGCAAACAGCCTGACGCGACGGGGACTGCACTACAGCTGGGCAGCCCTGAGGGGGAAAGCGTTTCCCTTCCTGGCCCCTCCACATATGAAGCTCATTAGTCCCAAATCAGCGGACCCCTCTTTAACCTGGGTGCAGAGCCCACGTCAGGCCCAACAGCACACTGCCATTTACCTGAAAGGCCAGAGAGCAGAGTGCGCTGAATCAACCTGCCCTTTCTGTCAGAGATGCATGACACACCCACGAACCTCCAACAGACACCAGCGCAAAGCAGGCGCTTCATGACCCAGGCTCCAGTGTGAATGGGTCTGCAATATCACAGACTGCTTCACTCCCAGTGTGAATGGGTCTGCAATATCACAGACTGCTTCACTCCCAGTGTGAATGGGTCTGTCATATCACAGACTGCTTCACTCCCTGTGTGAATGGGTCTGCAATATCACAGACTGCTTCACTCCCAGTGTGAATGGGTCTGCAATATCACAGACTGCTTCACTCTCAGTGTGAATGGGTCTGTAATATCACAGACTGCTTCACTCTCAGTGTGAATGGGTCTGCAATATCACATGCCACACAGCCACCTTACCCAGCTGTGGACGTTTCACTATTAAACACTGTTGTCACACGTTCATGCTTTCAGGGGAAAATACTGCTTTACTTTACTTCGCTTCACTCCATGTCTGCAGCGCAAAAACAAAACTAAGAGGGAAAACAAGAGGAACAGAATGTGCCCTCCCAATGAGATTCACATGCATGGGTCATCTGAGTGTGGGAAAAGAAGCAGACCTATTTTTTTATTTTTAAAACAATGTTGGTAAACTGCCAAATGGCTAACAATTTAAGCTGAGAGGATATCAAAGAAATAAATTTTTTGTCTGCTTCCAAATGTTACTTTAATCCACAAGAAGAGTCTCCAGGCACCGTGAAGGGCAATTCAGGACAACGAACAAAAACAAATCGCCTAAAAGGGAGTGAGCAAGGGAACTAACAAACACACAAAGCGCTATACAGTTTCACTATGCCACCCATTGACAAAACCTGCGCATCTTGAACAGGCATCTCTGCCCTTCGCAAGCTTCCGGTACAGAGGCTGGTGCAGTTTAACACCGCTCTTTTTGAGTGCACCATTCAAACTAAGGAACAGTAGCACGCATTAGAGAGAGCCCTCCGGTTCTTTCCCTGTACCAGGGTGTCCTCTTCCAAAGAGCACCTTTCTGCGTGGGTTCTGTCCCCAGTGCACCCGTGTAGCGCTCCTGTCTGCTGTGTGAGGAGCTGCAGCACATAAATGTGAGAGATGCATAATATGATGTATAATAAATGTGTTACTGGGCCGTTTACGCCACAGTGCGGTAGGGTTTCTTCCTGCCGTAACATTAGGCAACAAACATCTCAGGGGTGGGAGGCGGAGCCAGAGCCAGGCCTTCTGCAGAGGGGCTTCCCATCCAGGAGGATCGAGAGGAGGGCGGAGCGAGAAGGGGGCGGGGTGGGGGGGAACGCCCGTTTTGGTAACCGAGCGACCGCAACTGGGGACAGGACCAGCAGTGTGGCTTCAATTTAAATGAAGTGAAGCCCCACCCCTAAATAAAACACCGCGTGAGTGCTGTCCACGCTTCCTCTGACAGCGCTGGCACACAGAGGGGCTATGCATGTATACGATGGTGTAAAAACCCTGGACAGGACAGAACCACGATTGTTCCACATCCTCCTGGCCAAAATGTGATGCTGCATATTGTGGTTTTTTTTTTTTTTGCATATAGAGGCAACCTGTCTAAACACCTTGCACACTGTTTGCACAGGTGATTGCTCAGTTTACCAGTATGGCACAGAGCTACCATCTGGATGGCGTTTATCATAATTCTTTTACTATTAGTACAGAGTCAAAGTTTATCAGCCAATAAACAGATGAAAAAATCCTGGCTGCCAAGATAGAAAATAAACTTATGTCTGAAGCTTTAAGTTACTACATAGCAGCCCTTCTTTAAGTGAGCCTACTCCAAATTAGGTATGTCCCTGCCTCTCCCCTATAAGAGCACCAGCATTACGTCAGCAGTCAGGCAGTTCACCCAATCACCAGCACAGGAACACAACAACACAAACAGGACAGCTTCTGCAGTCTGTAGAATTGGTGTGAAATAGGAGTCGAGACGCCATAATGGCCAGCTAAATGCCACACAGCTGTGGATAAAGACCCTTTCAGACACACTGAGAGAACCCAGAGAGGAGAATGCAAGCTCTGTGTAAACTCTGGCAGCACAGAGACTGCACAGCTCTTGGCTCAGTGGTTGAATCTGCCCTCAGAAGAACAGGTGCCAGAGATGTTGCAGAAGAACACAACCTCTACTTACAGGCAGGCAGTGCCTTACTGAAGCATGAAGATAAGAGAACTGAATAGATTCCGCCTTCTCCCCTCACCCACCTCCCCATCCCGTACCGACCATTGTGCAACCTTTGAACTCTGACCCCTGAAAGCTCTCGGAAAAGGTCTGGCTTAACGATGGCATGCTCGAGGGTGGGGCAGGGAAGCAGAGCTGGGAAATGGCGGTAAGTAGAAACTTCCTCCAGGAGGTAAAAACATGCTTGTTTTTTTAATGTGGAAATAAAAGACAATGAAATACAAGGACCTGCAAGGGGCTGGACTCTGTTATAAAAAAGACGAGACAGATAGACCTCCAAAACTCACAGAACACTGGCCATTATTTTAGGATTTTGAAGGCAAATGTGCGTATGCATAAAGCAAACAAATGCATGGCCAGCAACTAAACCAATGACTGAAGCCAACCTGGCTAAAAATGGCTTAAGAAATGCCTCCATTAAAGCTTAGTATAAACACCTCAACACCTTTTACCCACACCCGAGCCTTGGCCAGCACAGGCACCTGCTCACCAGAGCAACGCTTCAGGAAATCATACTGCCGAATAGCCCCCCCAGTGACGCACACGTTAGCGCCCGTCTCCCCCCAGCACACACTCAAACACACACACAGCGCGCTCTCACTTCTCTCTGCAGGACTCTGTAAATGACACTGACACAAACAAACCAACGCTCTGGCAGTCGCCCGCCGCCCAGGCGTGTAATGACAGGGCACTGCTCCCCAGTCAACAATTTAGCAGTCTGTAAAGCACCACAAGGACGATCAACCCTGCAACCTAGCACTCTGCTCTAAAAGTAGCCTTGTTTACGGGTCACCATCACGGTGGTGCAGAGGAGTGCCATCTGAAGGGGGCAGTTTCTGTTTCACCGGTAAACAAAAGCGGAACTATGTGAGCAGCTTCTATTTTGGAAACAGGGAAGGCTTATCTTGCCTTGGTGAATTACAAGGGCAGAAAAGACAGAACTGCAAAATGTTCCAAAGATCCCACCGTACAAGTAGTGAACTCAGCACTTGTCCACATCCCAAGGTTGTTTGTCAACCTCCCAAGGTCGTTTTTAAGGAATTGTTTAGAAAGCGACAGTGTACCCACTTCGCAGAGCTGTTGAAAAACCTGAAACCCTTTCCCATTCCATTGCGTAATGGAGTGCAACTTACCCAAGGTTTATGGAGCAGCTTCCTGAACAATAAGCACATGAGCAATAGTACAATAGGGTTATAGAAGATAAGAAATCTGTTCCAGTCTGTAGAGCTAATTAACTGAATGCTAGGCTTAGAATAATAATTTTTGAAAACCAGCCAGTGCAACTAAACAATTCAGAAATGCAGACATCGATCAGAACTCAAGAGCCACAGAATTTTTTCCAGCAAACAACATATTATGCCAAGTTTACATCGGTGCCCAAGTTTTCAATTATGGGCCTGCAGGTTGTCCAATATCCAGTCACCCCACCGAGCCACCATCAGATCCCCGTGATGTCTTTGAGCCTGAGTGGGGGTCCGAGTATCAGAAATGGTTGAAAATCCTGCATTTACATGTTTTGTCTCGCCTGAGTCATACTGTGTTTTTATGTCGGCAGTTATGGTGCCTGAGATAAAGCAATTTCCCTTTTTTAGATTAATAAAGTTCTTCTACTACTGCTACTACATTAGTGTAATTGGTTTATAAAGAACTAAATGGAAGCAGCAATGCACTAAACACAAGGGTTCAACTTAAATGCAAAATGGACCACCTGCTACAGTGGCTGGTAAGGCTAAATGAATTACCCATCACAAGTGCCTTTCACCCACATTTGGTGGGAAGTGAGCGTTCATTTGAAGATCAGCAACTGGCGAGGAGCCCCAATATTTATCCAAATAAAACACTGAGGTACACATGCACTGAAAAACAAAAACAACTGAGCAGCATCTATGCCAGCCTCTGGAACAACCCGTATTTTTTGCACAATTTTATATGTTGCTTCTCCTTGTAATACCGTAAATCTTTAGTGTGAAAACAAACACTTGATGGAACTGTGACTGACGGGAACACGCTGTTACAGTTGACATTTCCACTGTTTCCAGTACTTCTGCCTTCTAGGTTCGTCTGGAGTTGTATCTTGATTTGGTTCATGATTTCTGGCATCCTGTAGCTACAGGAAACCAGTTTAACAAGACAGAAAACTCCCTTGCTAGGCTTTGAAAGCTCACCAACACATGCAGCCTCACTTCACACCCAACTGTTGCTTAATCAACAAAAGCTGAGGAGAACACTTCAGTAACCTGGTGAGTTGGTGTACACTCAGACAGTTGCACACTCATTTTTCTTTTCTTTTTTTAAAAATAAGACGGCAGTTTGTGGATGTAGCAGTCCAGACGGCTGTTCAGTCTCACCGTTTTAAACATCTGACAAGGAGCCAGGAAGAAAATGCCGTTTTTAAGCTGATCAAGAGCACAACATTTATTCACACCCGACGACAAAAGGAGGAAATGTTGCAGTACCCTCATACTTAGAGGTGTACAAACGGCAAGTCTGCAGAGGCTTACAGAAAAACCTATTTTTTTAAAACATCCTACTGTACATCTCACATTATCTAGCGCAAAAGGAGGCAATAACAAAGGGTAGAGATGTATTTTCAGATACATTTCACTTCATATTTTGTAACATGTGCATTACACTCTTACATAGGCGTCCTAAAAAATTAGGCTATCTGAAGCCCTCATTTAAATGTTCTGCTCCTGGGGCAAACTAGGACTACTGGACCTCTCCCACCACATAAGTTCTGCATTCATCACATTGAAAACAAGAAAAAAAGTTACTAAATTCATATTTGCATATTTACATTTTGAAATCGCATCAGTTGGCGCCTGCTTATTTTAATTTATAGAACATTTCACGTATCCACCTCCCCTCTGGGCCCATTTACGGTTAGTTATGTGGGAGTTCACCACATGATGATTAAACTCATGCAAATTTATGGTATTAGCAATGTGCACAATATAGGCTAGGTACTGAACTTAATTTATTTGCATTTCATTTTAACATAAAGCAAGCAATCAGCAGGACAATCCAACAGTAATTAGTCAAAGAATATTTATTCAATATTCTTGCACCAAAAACTTTAAAATAAAATTTAATTTGCACCCAATTTGGGGCTGGGTAGATCCACTTCCCACCCTAATTTGGAATATCCAATTACTATTTGTAGCCAAATCCATGCGAGTGAAGACAACCACAGTTCTCCTCTTGATTCTTTTCACACCACAGCCCACAGGCAAGCTCACAGTGAGTTGAGTCGGAATGGGGGTCACTACAGAGTGATGAAGTGCAGACATCTAACCAACTGACACCTCCAGTACCCTGAGTGACGCAACAGCCAATTACGCACTGCCCTATGGGGCTACCGGCCACAGTCAGGACAGGCACAGTCCAGAGTCGATTCGAGATGGTGGGACATCCATACAACACAGCGTTTTGCCTTACACAAATGAGCCACCCAGCAGCCCAATTGGCCATTTACACACTGCAGCCCCCAGATTCATGATGCTCTCGACTGGTAGACTTTCCATGCATGAAACATGTCTGTGAAGGCCTCCACAGTCACAGATACAAACTCATCACAAAGTCCCAGATGCTGTGAACCTTATGGGCACCCACACCCTATACTGAACTGTGTGCAGCTCTTCTTAATGAAAGGATGCAATATCCAAGAGAAATAAACGTGTAATATTGATACCACGCCAGGTGCTAACACTAGCAGCAGTATTCTGTCCTCTAAGAAAACAAAACACAAGTGTTCATTGATTTCAGTATGAAAATGATTATTCAATTAGGCTATACCAACTGCTGGTAATACGTAATGCAATCAAAAATATCTACAATAGACAACTACAGGGCATATATTCTTTTGGTAGCACCTAAATGTAATCTTCACACAGATACAAAGCAACAACTGATATTCTCAGGTTACAATTTTTTCTGTTCTCTCAAATGTAGGTACTGCTTGTCTGCTTTTTAATTATAGCGAACGTATCTAATCTTGACACAATCGAAACAGGAAAAGCCAAGAAAAGTAGTAACTAAGCTCCAAACAGCGAGTCAAACAACCCTGAAAAAGACGCACAATGTTTGTTGAGACGTGGACATTCTCAATATCCTGATAAAGTTTGAGTTTAATCTCAGAGTTAAGACAGGGGGAAATAAAAATAAATCAGGGAGGAAATTAGACTGATCTGGCCAAAGGCAGGAGCATTTTATTCACATAATCAGACGGGAAGCAAATGAAAATCATTCTGCTCTGTCAACAGGTCACAAAGGATAAAGATCCTCATACACTACACAGTGAAAATCAACCACATACTCCAAATAATTAAAGCAGTACAACTGCGCATAAAACCACATGCCTCTCAACTAGGTACAGTTGACAACTACAAATACAACATAGTTGTGCACTTCTTGTGTCATGCTCCTGAAACAGCATATTCCCCCCTCTCCCGTGATACATTTGCATTTTTCTCCTTTCATAGAAAGAAGAGATCACCTCTGGAACAAAGTCTTTCTTGCACCAAGGCATTGTTAACCCAATGGTAATGAAAAGGGGGCCCAGGACTGGATAACCATGGCGACTGACAGGAACTCAGAAGCCTTCAAAGACAGAGGATCTGTGCCCCTAAGCAAGATTGAGAGTTAATATGACAGAATTTGTTGAGAAAACTAATGGACAATGACTACAAGTAGAGCAGTAAATACTGCAAACCACTGTGTCTTGCTTACATAACCATCACAACCATTACCCTCACCCCACCCCCTTTTCTATCATCTCACAGTTAAAATGAATAATTTCCACTGAAAAACATTAGCAGACACCATGCTCTATAATGAACTGCAATTCTCTGAACCAAGACTGGGGTGCAGTAATGGCTTTCCTTCAGAAATATTTCCCTCATAGAACAAGGTCATATTACTTAACAGGTTTAGTAAACAAAGTTACCCAATGCAAGTGTTATGAACACAAGTGTGGCAATACGTTTAACTTTTATACAATGGAGAATATAATGGCTTATTGCCTGCAATAGACAAATACAATCCCGCTTTAAAATGCAGTACCTTTTAACAAGACGTCAGCAGTGAGACCTACCTGGAAGTAACTTTGCTTCTAATTTCTTTGCGGGCTGGGGAGTCTTCTTCAAATCGGTCTATTTTCAAAATAGAATCAGATGCACGCAATATCAATATAGCTGGAAAACGGCATATTGAGATTATGACAACTTTTGCACCTCAATGTATAAAAAAGTGTCAAAAATGCAAAGCAATTCAGAGCAACAATTCTCCACAAAAACCCGCTAAGCTAATAAACATCTGTAATGACGAATTTAAAATTATCCAGACTTTTGGCGTTCTTTATTAAACACGTGTTGCTATCGGGCTATCCAAACACCAAACCCTGTTAAACCAGTTTGATTTACCATTTTGCAAACAACCGAGAGGGGAAAGGGTGTCTCCCCAAAATATTCCTCGTAACATATGACATTACGTAGTTAGCAAACTAAACTGCCTCTAAATGTTTAGATAGCGGGAATTTGTTCAATCTAACTAAGCAAAGTGTGATCTTCACAGTTAACGATACGCATTTTTGAATCGTCATAAATTATGATGACGTTCGATAGGGATCAAAACACTCACCTGTAAAGGAGGAAGGTAGGACTTAAATGTTGGCTTCAAAGGTTTGACAGAAAACATCTTGCACTGCGAGTGGCTAGCAGGTTCGTTCACTAGCTAGTCAAAGTTGAAATGAGAGCAAGACTGGAACTAGCCTTCCCCAACGTTGCCGAAGTAACGTGAACTTACTGGTAGGCTAATTTACGTTAGCTAAATCCAGCAAGCAACAATAATAATGTCCCGAATTAAAAAAAAAAAATTCAAGCACTAAATCGTTAGCGAGCCAGTCAGCTCCACGCTAGCCAGTAGAAATAAAGTTTAAAGTTTGGTCCATTGTTTGAAGATTTTAACCACTGTCGTTTGTTACCTTTACTCACTAAAAGGCGCCTGAAACGTCTGCTAATTTATCCTGTTTGCAACACTGAGCTTTACTCACGATGTTCCTACTGCCAGCCAGCAAGCTCGACTGGTACCGTCCTTTCACGTTAGACTGGTGCAGTGATGTTGTGCATTAAGTTTTCGAGTCTCTCTTATTCCACTGCAACCTTAAAACTCTTCCGTTAGTTTGGAGTCATACATCTTCAAAGCCGAGACCAGAACACGGCGAAAGACTAGCATCGGATACCATATCCTTCAGTACTGCATTCCCGATTAGAAGAGTTCAGCCTGATTATATCCTACGATACTACTAGAATCGTAGACACTGCGGCCATGTTTAAATGTGGGGAGGGCCATATCATGTCTACGGGGAGGAACTCCCAACTACGGAATCGCAGTGAAGACAATTCGAAAATATCTCCTGCTTTATCAAACTGCGAGCAGAATGAGTAGTTTTAGAGGTTATCGATTATTTCTGTAATTATATATTTTTTTAGTTACTTAATTTTTGTTTTAAATGTGCATATTCCCACATACACGTTGCTATTGGTACCAAACTTGAACGCGTCATCATTACAAATATGTTTTTTTTGGCAAATGAATGGTATTAGGCGCCATCTAGTGTCAGGTTAAAACAAAAGGCATGCGATTTGTATAGCAAAAATTCTTTATTCGGAATCATTTGTGTCAAGATTTACATTTAATGGAAACCATCTAAACGGACACATAAAGTCAATTCGTTAAGTAAACATACGTAACACCACAAATACGCCTCAAAATGTATTCTGCGGTCCATCACGCCCGCTTTCAAAGTATTGGCACTTGGTTGGGCCAACACTGGTCCTAAGTCAGCAACGAACCGGTCAATTAAAGATATAAGCCGCGTTTCCACCGCAGGAACTATACCCCGGAACTAGGAACCTTTTGAGGAACTCAGTGCGTTTCCACCGCAGGAACTAGGGTCTAAATTTAGTTCTGGGGGCTTTGTTTTACCCCCCAAAACGTTCCTGCTCGGGGGGTAGTACTTTCCGAAAGTACAGGAACCTTTTGGGTGGAGCTTGCAGCGCTGAACATTTCTGATTGGTCGAGTACTCGTAGCATTTGTGTTGTATTTATTTTCCGCCATTACCCGCCATGTTTGAAAATATGCAGCGGCAAACCAATTTATTTTCATAATAACTTCAAATCAAACTTGTATGTTATGCGGCGCAGTAGCCTACTTTTGGTTATAGCCTGTCAACGTCTTGGAATTATAACGTGTGCTCTTCTGTTCTTTTCTTGCTTTAGTATTCGTTTTATACAATGCTAAGCATTCGTTCTGTGACAGCATATTACGTAGGCTACCAAAACATTCAAACGGATTAATTCGGTTGCTGAATATTTTCTTCCGGATTTTCTTTGTTAGCCCGTTGTAATTGACTCAAAACGTTTGATACAGTTATGTGAGGTATGCGGTAGTTCTGCATAATTAACATTGGTGATACAGTACAAGCAAACTGGAAATCACCTTCCGCACTTTTTATCCGGGTAAAATAACAGGTTAATTCTAGTAATCTTCCCTTTAGCTTTTTCAGACTGCCGTAATTTTACTGCCATTTTTCAATTCCACGAAAAGACCAGGAAGACTATGGACTCATTTATGGTGCATGGTTCGCATCTGGAGGGCACACTTCGCTGCTCGGCTAGCAGTAACTTCGAAGGAAAGCAAACGGTGGCTGTACCACTACTAATTTACATTTTCACGCAAGTCCGAGTTTTCGTTCTATTCTTGTCATTTTGCGATTAGCCTATATGGAATTTACGACGAGAAAGTAATAAAACAGCAAATTGTTTACAACGTGTGCATGTTTTCTGTTAATGCTGTTAATGAATGTGTTTGAGAGGATATATGAAAATCAATAAATACAAAAGTAACCATATATAGTCATTGTTGGTAACCCGTTGTATATAAGTGGAATAAACCCCTCCGGGCTGTCCCGGTTATTAGAAAATAATGTAGGCTACGTCGGTGGTAGTATGGGGTTACAGAAGAAATCATATGACAGATGGACCGACGACAACGTCAGTGGGCTAATTTGCCTAATCTTCGCGGTACTTTAGACCCCGGTGGAAACGAGTAGACAACCATTGGCTGAAGGAACCTTTTAGTTCCTGGTAAAGTAGTTCCTGGGACTGAAAGTTCCGGGTAATTTTGGTGGAAACGCGGCTATAGATGTGGGAAAGGAACCAGCTCGTGCTGTCTGCGGAACCAGGGTTGGCCATCCTGTTTGTAGACTGAAGAACAGGAATTTGCTGTAATTGTTGAGCGTTGAGCGTATTTTTTTGATTTACAGAAAGTTAGTTACTTTCCACATACAGTTTTACAGTGTAGTTGTTGTCAGTGTTTCTCATTACCCAGGGGCCTAATGGCTTGCCAAACTGGCATCATTTCAGTTCAACAAGAAAATAAAACTTCTGTGAGATGAATACAACACAATTAGCAACAGTTGTCTGTCAAGCAAAGCATCAAATACAAATTATATTAGCACATTCATTACTTGAGGACAAAAACTATCACAAAATAATACTGAATCAGTAGATTACATTTACATTTACATTACAGGCATTTGGCAGACGCTCTTATCCAGAGCGACGTACAACAAAGTGTATAACCATAACCAGGAACAAGTATGACGAAACCCCTAGAGAGAAGTACCGGTCCAAGTACAGGGAACAACCGCATAGTTCAACTTGGACCCTGATGGTTAAACTGATTAACACTAACAACGAGAACGGCAACAACGCAATCTATGGAAAAATGAAAATAAAAATAAATAAAAATACAAGTAGTCGTTAAGACAGTTGATGCGCCTAAGTCACCTATGAAACAGGTGCCTAGTTACAACCCTAAGTTTAGTCATTTACGGGGGGGAAGGGAGGGATGGGGAGAGGTGCAGCCTGAAGAGGTGGGTCTTCAGTCGTCCTTTGAAATGGGTCACAGTCTCAGCTGTTCTGACCTCCACAGGGATCATGTATTTGTGATAGTTCAGAAACTTCCTATATAGTTCTATGTTAAATGCATCAGTCAGCTGCAGTAAAGAGAAGGTTGAAAATGAAATTTATCTTGACTGTCACAGGAAAAGATACATTTTATTTACACACATAAACTTGTCCAACTGTCACTATATCATGGACACACAACACTGAGAGTAAATAACAAAAAAAAAACATCCTCTCATGTTCAAACATAAAATTACCCCATGAATGACCTGCTGCATCCTGAAATTGCACTTTATGTCATGTAATCAATTCAAGAACCTGATTTCTGCTGATCTGATAGCAAACAATACAAGATGAAGAGAGGACATCTTGTATATAAGCACAATACATTTACACTTCAGCGTTTGACAGACTCTTAACCAGAGCAACTTCTACAGGTTACATTTAATACACAATCCATGAATAGATATTCACAATAACAGCTAGATATTCACTGGAGAAATTCAGGTTAAGTGCCTTGTACAAAGGTACAACGGCCCTGCTGGGAACTAAACCTGCAGCCTTTCAGTAATGAGCCTCAGTCCCTAAACATTTGGTCAAAAGAAAAATTATTGGCCAAAGCCACAGGCCTTGCTCACTTTTCTGCAGTGGAATAAAGAATGAAGAGCAGTGAATTAACCATTTTGGACTGCAATTTCCGTCAATTTCATGCAGACATTGTAGAGCATATTTTGTTCTAAATAAAATTTTACAGTATACCCTTTACAGTATGAATAAAACTGCATACATACAAAGCCATATTCCTGAGAATATTTTGGAGAGGAGGCTTTTAACGGGACTTGTGTTTGTGAGAGAAAGGAGTGAAGGGTCACTGCAGTCTCCTGGGGGGAGTAATGGTGGGTTCGGGCTTGTTACCCCACACGCTCGCCGTGCTCAGCCCCACTGCCTCGTCCCTGGGTCTGTCGAACCTGCTGCTCCAGCTGCTCATGGCCTAGCTTCATCTTGGCTTCCAGCACTTTCCTCAGGGAAGCCAGGCTCTCGTGGATGATGGCAAATCCTAGCAAAGAAAAAAAACTGATGGGTTTAAAAGCAGAAAATAAGGGTTTAAGAACCATTTGGTGCCCTTGCAACAACAGCAATAAAAGCTTATTACAGTACAGCAAACCAATAACTTTGCCATCGTAAAGGTTGATGGGTGTTATTGTTCATGTTTACTGGGTGTACACAAAATATTTGTAACACAATTCCATGTGGTAAACTGTCTGATTTGATCAAATATTGTACTTGATTTTTTAATCATGAACACCTCACAAATCAATTCGTAATTCCAGTAAAACTGAGCCACTTAACAAAAGTGGGCCTTCCGATAAATTAGGTAACTTGTCAGAAGTGCATGAAAGAGAAGTGGAAGTGATGGGCAAGGAAATCCAATTCTGCTTTCAGCTGGGTACTGGCACAGTTCCTATTTTGTCACAGGAAAATCTTATTTAGGACTGTCATGGCATTCATGTGCACACGAAGACTACAGATCCTGAGGATTCGTTACAACTCACCGGTGTTTGTCTCTGCCCTTAAATCCTGCACTTCATCCCACAGTCTCTGCTCTATCCTGCTGATTTTGGCTTTGAGCATTCGCTCAGAGTCTCTCCCTCTCTGTGGCTCCTCCTTCTCCCTCCGCGTCTCCTCAAGCTTGCCCAGCTTCCCCGCAAACTGGACAGCCTTGTCATTGCTGCTCTGCCAGAAGAAGATCTCAATCATTCACCTTCCTTTAAACACACAGGCAGGGCCCAGGGCTGAGCACCACAGCCTGCCCGTCTGACTGAATGACCTTCATTGCCTAAGCACTGAACTGCATCCAAAAGCAAAGCTAGATGGCTGAAAATAAACAGTCTGAAGAACGATGAAACAGTGCTACCCATAAAAATTCAACCTCCAAGCAGTTGGAAAGGAATTAGACATTGTGAAGGCTAAGATGAATTACATTGCATTGCCAAAATCACAGTAATACACAGTCATTATATATATATATATATATATGGCTGCATTTATTGTCTGCTCCTATTGTTCTCACAATCTTATTCTTTATGAGTTGGGAAAGCTGCTCAATCTTGTTTAGAACTTCCTTGAGTGTGTTCTCCTGTTCCTTGTCCATCCAGTTCTGAACAGAGAGGATCTGGGCTTTCAGTTCATCCGTTACACTTTTTAATCTGCCAGGAAAAGAATTATAAAGAAAACCAGAAATTAAAGCACAAAATAAATTAATTTGAGATACATGCAGATGCCCATAGAAGCAAAAACATACACATCTACATAAAAGTCTTAGATAAATGAATATTTGTGAACTATACATGATATGCTGTACACACAGTATATACATTCTATTGATTCTATTCCATCAGCTGCTTAAATAGCTATGTAAGTGTTTGAAATGTTATATGAACATAAAACTGAAATAACTTGCATAACTGCACATTTTGGTGGCTACGATTTGAAATATAAGCACAGTAATGCTGTTTTGCACAGTCTATTTGGAGAACCTACTTCCCCCTCTTCTCTTCCCAGTTGTTGTATTGGCAGTCATTTAAAAAAATAGCTTGCTGGCTTGTTCCTGTTTGCACAACACAACATACATTTCCCTCCAAAATTATTCATACATTTTATAAAGAAAAGCAAAGAAGGCTGTACATTGTAAAATAATACACGTAATGAGCTCCATTGTAGTTTCCAAAAACAGAGAACTTATTTTATATTGATACATATACTCAGGGAAATAGATTTTGTTTAATAACCATTTGTTTTTCCCCGGAAGAAGAAATGCGTCTCAATAGTTCACACCCAAAAAACCTCATAAATATGATCGAATAAAAATAACATTCCACTCTACTAAACTCTCTGTCTTAGAGAACAGCATTGTGGGCTACCATGGCTTCCTATTTCACTGGGGTAAAAAAAAAGAGGTGAAGCACAAGCAAAGCCCATATGTCCTCCATCCCCATGGGGAACAACAAAGAACTCTCAGAAGAAAGAAGACAGAAGGTTGTCGATCAGAATTTTGAAGGGAACTGTAACTAATGTTTAGTGATGACAATGTATGACAATTCAGTGTTTGCGATTAATTGTAAAAATAAATAAATAATTACAATTCAAAGAATACAAAAAGTAGTGAGATCTCCCTTTCATTGCATAAATAAATGCCATCTTCCTTCAAAAATGTTTTGTACGCAAACCTCCATCTGAAACCCAGTTAGGTCACAGAATGAAGTGCAGTTAGCGTCTGTGCACTCACTTTGAGTCCAGTAGGCTGCTGTCTCCCTCTATGGGATTCTTCTTGGCTTCTTTTAGGGTTGTAGTCTGATCTACCTTACTGCACATCAGAGAGACCTGTAGCCCACAATATTTATTAATTATTCAAAAAGGCACTAAACACAAACTAATAGAGAGTAAAAAAAACAAGATGGCTCCAATTCAGTTATTTTCGGTAAATTACTTAAATAACTTTAATCTCTGTCTTCATTCATAAATGTTCTTTGGTCTTTTGGTATATTTCAAGATGTATCATATTTTTGTGAAATTAAGCACAAATTATTAAATATATTAAAACTTCAATTAGACACAAAAACAGCGCCATAATGAAAAACTGGTTGTATGGCTGTTAGGGGATGAGATCAAACACTAGATGGCGCCTTCAAGAGTTCATTATTATTAACATATATTCAAGTACATTGATAATGCAACAACTGGCAATGGACATTTTATGCGTTTATGCATCAAATAGTGTGTTTTAAAAGCTATGAGAGATTGGGAACCATTGGGTCCAACATAATTTTATCAACAGAATGATATACTGAAAACAATGTTTAATTGGATAAACCTAAAATTTTACTTCAGTTTGTCATGCCTTTATTTTTTAGGTTTTCTCAATTGAAACATTTAAGGTTCATTTGAATTTTAATTGAGAAACCACAAAATATAGGCTTAACAAGCGGAAGTAAATAATTTATAAAGAATATATCCAGTGAAACATTTTTTTTTTTTATTGTATCTTCTCTTTTTCAGTAATGCTCATTTATTTATTCAGGTTACCTTGCATTACCTGGGTTTCTACCTCCCTAAGTTTGGTCTCTAATGCAGCTTTAGAGATCTTTTGTTCTTTGTCCAGGCTTTGGAGATCCTCTCTGGTGGATCGGAGGTCAGTTGATAACTTGGCAATGTTGGCATCACACCTGTTATCACAGGCGCTGTCTTAGACACACATGCGATCAAACATACAGAAGTATTTTCACATGGACTATGTGAAGTTATAAAAATACTGAAAACAGCTACCTCACCACTAAATGTAATTATAAAATGGGCAAGCTACAAACGTTTAATTGGCATGGTACTAAACTAGCCATAATGCATGAGTCATTTTTTTTCTTGGTCTTTGCATATTACACCATGTTGATAGTAATCACAAGCACAACATTCCTCCAAGGGTGGTTATTGTGTGTTATTATAAAGTACACAAGTTACATAAATTGTAATCCTCACAGGATCCCTTTCAGAACTTCTAAGAAATAGCAGCTCAAAATCATTTTTGTCATGATTAAGTCATCAAATTTTAAGAGCATCCAAACTACAGTCAATGAATGCTTCATTGCCCAGAAATTATGCAAGACTGATGTGATGTCACCAGTAACAGGAAAAAGCCGTTGCAAGAGCTGGCAAGGCATGATTCATGAATTATTCCCTGATGTTAGTCCCTATAACTGGGTTTTACGTCAGAACAAACAGAAAAAGAATACTGCTGGCAAGCAGTGTCCATTCGCCATTGTTCAGGCTGTCAGGCAGGTTACACCCAGATAAGGTCAGCAGTCAGGCCGTGTCCCTGTCTCCCAGCTCACCCCCGCAGCCATTCTGCAGAACCAAACGCAATATGACACCCCGCACACTGTGCTGCCTTCCAGAGTGAAGATGTAACAGCTCTGCTTCAGTTACAGGCCAAGTGCATCACCTCTTGTTGTTGTTAAAAATAAAATATAGAGCTGTTTCATTTGCAGGTAAATTAAGCAAAATATTCTTTCCTGATAAGGTCAACAATGCTGATTAACATCAATACCGGGAATCAATTGTCCTTATGACAGGGCTTCTAATACACTCTCAAATCAAGATTAAAAACACTTCATTTTACAAGTTGTCCCATCTCTCATACTTGCTGAACCTCAAACCCTTTCAGTTTCCCACAGTGGACCGTCCCACAATACAACACCATTACTAGATCCAGCTACCAATGCTGCTTCACACAATTATTCTAACTCTGTGGGAATTATCTGTGTTATATGCATCTCCTGCAGCCCCCTTCATGAGGACACAATGGATAATTTGGGTCAGCATTCCACGATGACCCCATAATGAGTAATGCCCTTCAAACCAAAGGAAGACCGGGTGAAGCAGTGGGGTGTGCGTCAACGTTCCAACAATGAGCAGGCTGTTTCTTCTCGCTTCTCCACTTCGCCCTTTTGTCACAGTTGATGCTCTCGTGTGAGAGCGCGGCATAAATTATGGCACTAAAAAGACACAGCGCTGAGGACCTAATGGCCGTGTTTGCTTTCCCTTCAAATTAGTAACCATTACATTGTATTATTTTAGCTGGTGGGCCCTGTCAGTCCAGTCGACACAAGGTAAAGCACGGTGTGCGCAGAATTAATTGAAAAGCTGCGCACAGACGGATAGAGGTCATTGTGCACAGGAATGCAGACCCGTAGGATGAGGAGGAAACAGTCCGATAAACACAGATGTTTGTGTGAAATCTTGCCTAGCTAAGCACAGGGCTTGGAGCCTGAATAAAGTCTCCTAGAATGCAGTGCAAGCAGACAGGAGCAGAAATATAAGAACTGAGTATTTTTCTGGAAATGCACTAACTGCAAAACCTCAATGAGACGGAGAACTGGAAAACAGACTGAGTACAGACTGAGGGTCAAATAGGAACGCGATATACATTATTGTTTGTATACTGTCGATGGAATGTCACCCAGAATACCCCATACATTAAATGTAGGGATTACAGTCAAAGTAACTACTGTAGGGTACCATGGGATATGAAATTATTTCACCAGCCTGACCTGGCAATCCTTCCACGGAGGTCTCCCAGGACGGCAAGCTGCTGCAGCTCCATCCTCTGCAGAGCAGACTGGGTCCCATAGGTCACCTCAGCCCAGGACCGCAGTTTCTCCTGTAACACCTACACAGAAACACAGAGACATTTTCATATCTGACCTGTGAAACGACACGGCAACACATTTACATGTGGATGTATTGCCGTGTGCAAGAATACTCAGGGCCATGCCTCACATTAAGCTGTACAACAATTTATGGTACAATTTCAGCTATCAGCACCTATTTCAGTAGCACTAAAATAAAGTGGGTCATCATGGTATAATGTGACTTAGAATTTTGATTATGACCAGTGGTAAAATTCCTAACCAAACCAACAGTTTCTTCATGATCAACTTTGGCATATTTTCTGCTAGAGTTCCAGAATATTGGGTTGGCAACCCCCTCCATCCTTTAGTCATGCCTATGATGATGGTTATTAATGTAAATCAGATGCCTTGCAGTTTAGCCTTCTCCTAATTCCTGCTACTTTTCAGGGAGATAGAAGACAGATCAGCTTGTACAGCTGTAACATTTATAGTTTGATCACAGCCTTTACATACCCAAGGAGTGAGTTACTCAGGAGCTCCAGCAGCATATTCACTCTTTAATGAATTCATAAATGCTTTAAGCACACAACTGACAGTACTAACTTCTCTTGAAATGTTCAACGATGCACTAAACTCAAAATATGGAAAGGGACAGGGAATGGGTGAGAGGGTGCACTGCACACCAAAAAGGATTAACATTTGGTTAAGAATAATGCACAGGAATTTGGTGAGCGACAGCACTAGAACCCAAAGTACTTCCCTTCAACTTAACATGATTGGCACGGATAGTTAAGGGTTTGGAAAACCATCAGATACCCCAAATCCAGCCCATAATTTGGGAGAGGTAAATGACTGCAAGAGGCAGAGAGGTCAAAGGAGTGTGGGATTTAGGAAGAGGGGGGCTAAAGACAAGACAGGAGCGAAGGAGAACCTCACCTCAATATCTCCGTTCAGCCTCTGGGTCAGCATGGTGACGCTGTAGATGTGCTCCTCCAACATCAGCTTGAGCAGCTGCTCATCGCTCGGCCCCCTGCCCTGTAGTCTCTTCACACTGCTCACAATCTCCCGGCCGCTCTGGCAGTCCATGTCCACCAGGGTGGCGCTAGTGTTCAGCATCTGCGGTCTGCTGTACCTTTCGGGTTTCAAGGCAGAGGCAGCGGGAGGGAGGGGCAGAGGGGGGAGTGCATGGTGCGGTTGGAGATGCCTTGAACTTCTTGGCCTGCAGAGTTGGAGAAAACAAGGAGAGGTGGGAGAAAAACAAAATGTAAGAATGTAAAAGATTGTAAAGTTATAGCCTGAAAGATTTGAGCACTGTTTTGAAGACCATTATTTCAACCCTGGCAGGTGGGCAAATATTTCATTATCCTTCAGCCATGTATGTAAAAGTAGTCTTTATATAAAAGATAATAACATGTCTAGCCTGTCTAGTAAATGCAGATCTAATACATAATTATCAGAAGAAATAGTGCACACACTATGCGCACACTCCTGCACTGCCGTATAATGAATGATGAGCGCATGATAATGTGTCATTGCCTTTCTTCCAAATGAATAAAAAATAAGTACCTTTCGAAAGGCAGCAGAGACGAAAATCCTGGCCTTGCTCTTGACATTTTCTTTGTGATAAAAGCTCTCTGTTGACAACAGTATGCTGAGTTGACTTCAACAGTGGCAAGGTTTCTGAAGGTTTGCACTGTAACAAGCCTGCATGATAAATAAATAAAAACTCTCTGGACAATATTTGATTGGGAGAAAATCGATTTTATAGCAAGATAATGACACGAAGCACACTGTTAAGAAGATTAAGCTGCTGGTGTTCTCAGAACAATGGACTGGCCACCCCAGAGTCCAGTCGTCAACATTATTGAATGTGTTTGGGATTACTTGTTTCGAGAGAAGTAGAAAATGCCACCGACTTCAAAATGCAAAAGACTGAACTATGGCGTTAACAAGAAGCACGGAAAAATATCCCTGTGGATTTCTTAGAAAAAATCAAAATAAGTCGAAAAGAATGGAAGCTGCAAGGCAAAGGGTGGGTACACGGAATACTGAAAGATTTAATATTATACATAGTTGTGGAGGTTTTGTGTTAAATATATGTTTGCTGCATTATTTTCTGACAATGAAAAATAAATACTTTGCACTTAATGGCTGTTTTCATTGGAAACTAAATAAACGAATAGTGGTCTCTGACTTTTGCACAGTAGAATACTGTATATTTCCAATAATCACTCATATTTCGCATAATACCTTTGTAGTATTCAGCCTTCAACAACCTGAAATCCAATGTCTATTAAGTGCGAAAGCAAGGCAAAAGGCAACTCACCATCAGACAATGTCGCCATGTAAAAACATATTATCAGTCATATTCCATGTAGGCGAATTCCATCCACAGAACGCTGTTTTGCTGAAATAACCAGAGCATTCACCCGCGCAACGTAGCTAACCAGAAAACGAACCTACAGGTAAGCGTGAATATTTTATTGCAATTACACTTATACGAAATAGTGACAATACCCTTTCTGTTTTAATTTCAGTGCAATGTGCTTTTCGAGTAGTCGTCTAAACCTCGGCTGCAGCTGGTGCCGCTGGTGACGCTGTTACCATAGCAACCATAAGCACAGCTGTTCTGGCTGGAGAGGTGTGTCCTGAAATGACAGGGATTGCATCTAAGCATGTACCGAAGAGTTTGACGTGTTTTACATACGTCACCGATGCACTATGATATATATTTAGTAGCTTGTATATATTTTTAACTGCTGTATTTGAACTCTTATTGAATACTACATTACCCAGAAGTATAACACAGGCTGTCCGGCCACCCCCCGCCCCCCCCCCCCCCCATTATTCCCACCAGCGGCCACAGGAATGAAGTAATCTGGGAGGATTCCCTCTAGAGTGACGCAATGAAGTATGGCTGCCATTGGTGGAGAGCAAACGACGAATTCTCCATTTATGGATCGCTTGCTTAGTATGCGTCGTAGGTCGTCAGCGACCAGTTCAACTTCAGTTTGAGTGCTGGACTGTTTTCGTTGTCTTGTGTGTGCGCAGATGATAGCTGCTGTTTTATCTTGCTGTAATAGCCATGGATAGGGGGAACACTTGGCTGTGAGAAGAATCTGAATCGACTTGTTTTGAAAAACTAGGACATCACCTTTCTCATCTTTTAAAATTTAAATCACCCTGTTCAAATAAAAATTGCAACGGACCTCTAACATTAAAAAAAGAGAAAAAGAAAATACCTGCACAAAACGGACTTATACAGCAGACACATCATACTGTAACTTTTCGGTATAAATAATGGTGAGTGAACAATTTGGTCTTTTGTATTAATGTAGTATTAAGAACCACCATTTTTTCTTCTGTACATAACAGTTCATGATGGAAACCTGGTAGCCAACGTCCATGGTACATCTAACAAATCAGCACTGATATTCTATTGGTGCTGTCATTTTCACCCAAGAGTAAAGTAAACAAAGATAGCTTCGGCAAACAGATCAGCCTGTACTATAGGCTACTCATAGCTACCACATGAATTTCTGGAAACATAACTGTGTAAAATTCCGCTAATAATGTGAACTATATGGCTCCCGTCTGACTATTTGATGGTTGCTACTTGTTATTGCAGTAACAAAAAGTCGATTATGATTTAGGTAGGAAGTAGTCGATATATAATAATAACAGGTTTTTTTTTTCCGGTTGTGGATATGTAGGCCAGCTGGTGATACAGCTGGCTGTACCGTTGCACGTTGCCACGCTCAGAGTTCCAGAAGTTCGACTATTGTTTTGGTGGTGATTCCACTAATAGGAGCAAACACTGGGCGGCTCTCTCTCACAGCTTCATTGGGCTACTGTAGATAAATAACCTATTAAAAGGCAGATACCTGCTTTGTAAACACAGTCACTCGTAAGTAAATAACCGGATGAAAACGGCGCACTATATCATTATACAATCATACTAATATTATTGTCTGTTGTTTTTTTAAGGATAACTCTACGGCAGGATTCTAGTTTGATTAATAGGTTCCAAGTCGTGTCTGTGTTAGGTTTACTGCCGATGGGTAGATGCCCTCTCTATTTAAAGTTGCACTGATACTGTAGATGAACGAAGGATTTAATGGATGATAATCAGTCGTCCTAGAAAACCCTGCAAGTATGTCAAGCAGTACAGTTTCCATCACTGAATCAGCTGACCCTGATGTGTTACATGATCTAGCCTACTAAAGACATTGGTGTCCCGTGACGCTGCCTGTACCAACTAAAACATGTGTGTTTTATTTATAAATGTAGCATAAATATAACATAGTGCTTCTGCTAGTTTGGAACATAATTATGTTAGGGAGTGGCCACATTTGAACTGCCTTTATATCCAACATTTCACTCCCTCATCTGCACTATGAGAGAAAGCGAGAGAGAGAGAGAGAGAGAGAGAGAGAGAGCAAATGGGTAATTTGACTGGTCTATCTAATTAGGTAGAGGTTGAGTTCCTCAGATTACAAAAATCCACCAAAATGGCACCTTGTGAGAGTTTCTCAAAGGTCCCTATTGGCGTGGTTGTGACTTTCCTACATAACATAACTTAATTTAACGTATGTTGTGGAGCACTCAAATGGGCAAAATTTACTTTTTACCACTTTTTTTTTTTTTTACAACCTTTCTGGAAGACAGCATCTCCTACAGCACAGTGTCCCTGTCACTGCACTGCACTTAGTAATTGTAGGTTTATTTATACAGTGGTTTTCATACAGTACACTCAAAGGGATTTAACTTTTGGATCTTTCGACAAGTGTAGTGTAAATTGTTTTTCAAACTTCACTGGGTCAGTTGGAATTGGCTGATACTTATATTTTGACTAGAGCTGTGAGTTTTTGTCTCCCCGACAAAGTACGATTTATGTTTTCAATTTGCACAAGGAAGCAGAGTGATTTGTTATTTGTGAAGAAACTGCCAGGCCATTAAAAAGGACAACCTTCGAGATACAAGTTCAGTTCCCTAAGTATTATGCTACACTACCAAACCAAATCGATAATGCAATTCTAATTAAAGAGATTATCACAGCGTGTGTGGAAAAATAAACATATGGGAAATTGAGATGTCTTTATTCCCCACTGTGAGATTTCATTAGCGAAGAGAAATTTGTATGGGATGATAGAGTCTCCCCACCATGGTAATCAGGTCCAATGGGCTGACAGACTGACTTATTCTGATACTGAGGTAAAACTAATATTTTCAGATTTGTTGATACATATTAGGAATACCATGATCTCTCTAGGATTTGGGTTTTATGTATATAAGAAATGATATAGAGCACCATACTGAGCACCAGACAGAAGCATCACTGACAGAGTTTTTTTCTACCAGATGCTTCTCAGTGGGTCAGCATGTTAGCATGTGGTTTGCATTAGCGGGTCATTTGGGGAGGTGAATGTGTCGTAACAAATCCTCTCTCCAAAATCAGCACCTCACTTTGAACAATACACTGCAGCACCAGCTAGATTCTGACAAATTCAGGAATCCAGGACCTCTTATACAAACAGACTAAGGCACTTGTGGGAGTACAGGAACGTGTTAAATTAGGACCTCAAAATCCAAAATATTCTGAGCCCTTACTCATCGATCTAGTGCACCTAAATCTACTTTGACTACTTCTGCAAAGACCTAAGTGACCATTGTGCAGTTGCTGCTATTTGGAACACCAAGGTTCCTAAAATAAAGCCACGCTTCATTTGTAAGAGGAACCTTTCGTATTTTAATGAGCAATGTTTTTATCATGATTTATTTTATTTTAACAGGAGCAGAATAAAGCTCATTCCAGATGTGGAAACTACCCGGTCACAAATCATGAATAAACATGGCCCTCTCTGGATATAAAAAGTTGTGGGGTGGGATAACCCTTTGTTTTCCTCAAAACTTCCCGATTGTATTCATGAGCAGAACTTAGCTGGGGTTAAGGCAAGGAAGATGGGTTTTGCCATGGACTGGCTTGTTGTTGGACAACTGTGTGCAAGTGCACTTCTTTTATCAAGAAAGCCAACAGAAAATTTGAATGGCCCAGGAAATTTTGGGAAGCCATTAAATCCCTGTCTGTGAGCAATAACTGAAGTTTTACCTACTTATGTTCTGATGGAGTCTGTTTCTCTTTATGACAAACTTGATATATTGATCTGTTTTAATGAGCATTTTATATTTACTGGCTCTCCAATTGACTCCTCCTGTTTTGCATTTGTGCATCCCTGTCCTGATGTATCTGTGAGTGGTGGTCATTGTTTTAGTTTTTTACTGAGCAGGAAGTTTACAAAGCTCTAAAAGCTTTAGATTGGCATCTGATTTTATAGCAGAGCCCCTTACATATCTTTTCAACCTTACATTGGAATGTAATAAAATCCCAAGCATATGGAAGTCTGCTTTTGTTCTCCCGCTTTTGATACAGTTAACCACAATATGGTTCAAGCTATGAAATCAAGCAGTTGCTTGCTTTTCTGACTGTCTTTATAATAGGTCTAATTGCATCAAATATGATGCTCTGTGTTCTGATGTTCTGTAAGGGTGTACCCCAGGGTTTAGTGCTTGGTCCACTTTTGTTTATTATTTATATAAATAATTGGGGCCATAATGTGTCACATGCTAATTTTCATTTCCATGCTGGTGAAAAATATTGTTGTGCGTTAACTCTTGTTCAAGCCATTGAAAATTTACAAGTCACTTTTATTGAGCTTAAATTGAGTTTTTATTTTAGAAATAAGTTTTGTTTTTCTTTTAAAGCCAAAAGGAGTGTTGTTGCCACTATGTTTCTACCTGTGTTGGATATGGTGACAATTTATATTCAGTATGCATACTTCTGCTCAGTGTTTTCATATGATTGACACAGCTAACTGTGGTGCCCTGAGGTTTATTACAAATTGTAAAACCCTGTTGGGTTGGCTGCTTTCGCCACCCATAGGCTCAATCATTGGTACATTTTTCTATATTAGGCAATTCTTGGCCTGCTCCCATTTTAGTTATATGTTTACATTTTGTAGAAAAGTATTGGACACCATGTTTTATGCTCCCAGGACTGTTTTATGCTTTTGGTATCCAGTGACCGTATAGAAATTTGGGCATTTACATATGTATTCTGTACCCTCTGCTTGGAATATGTTGCAAAAGGACTTCAAATTTACAGAGTTAATCTCATGAAATATTTTAAAATACAAAATGAAAATATGGAGTCAGTCTCACCGGGCTTTCATTGTTTTATTTAGCTTTTGTGTTTGATTATTATAGTAAACTGTTTAATGTTCTTTTTGTTTAATTATATTTTTATCTGTGCTGCTGCCTGTCTTGGCCAGGTCTCTTAATTTCGATGAAACTCCCTAGTTAAATAAAGTTAATAAATAATATTGATCATTCATGTCTAAATATATCCACCATATATAAATTTCCTTGACATGTTTGTGACACATTATAATCAAGACTGTGTGTGCGCCACAGCTATGGGAAAATCTGACAGGATAAACAACAGCTTTCCTCTTGTTAGGATATTTTGCCCTTATTCGTGGAGTCAAATGCAGGACGATGAAGAACACGCTGACAAAGTTTCCTCAGAGGATTTGTGGTTTAATTCAATGCGCAAGGGAGAGACAGACCCAGCACACTCGGGCGCTGCGCTGAGAGAATCTCTGCCCATCACACTGTGTGGTGTCTAGATATACAGTTTTCCTTCATACACATCAAAAGGTTGAGTTAAGTGGCGGACCGGAGACAAATGGTCTTGTCCCTTCCTGTGGACCCTCGCAGCCATTTAGCATAGGAATGTGACCTCCTTGCCGCAGACACTAGAGGTGTTATACGGAGACACACTACAGAGGTGCTAGACATACAGGTATACAAACTACAGACACAGTGATGGCAGAGAGGGAAACACAATACACTACATACAGTCTAATATATATATAGTAATACATGTACCTAAAACAGGGAACCTATCAGTCCCCCATTTTGTATTTGGGAATATGGTGCTAAATGCCATATTCCCCATAACCTATTCAGGCCTTTACCCCCAGTGAGCAAGCACATGGCAACAGTGGCAAGGAAAAACTCCCCTAGAGTAAAGGGGAGAAACCTTGGGAGGAACCAAGGCTCAGCAGGGGGGACCCATCCTCCTCGGGTTGGCCTGTGTACAGTTCTGGTGAGAAAATCAATTTCTCACAATTACAGAATAATTCATGTTCTCTAACATTTCTACAGAATGTATGGCATGCAGACCTGTCTTTAATTTACGATACATGGCAATTACCAGGAAAAGGGTAAAAATGTTGAATACCCACACACATTGGAAAAAATGACCCATACAATACATACAAACAACCCCACCCCAAGGGACAGTAATTACTATTTTTAAGCCATTGGGTCACAGTTGTTACCTTTTATCTGCATTGTGGTGTTAGGGTTCTACACCCAGCTATCAAGTGCTAGGACAGAGATGTTAGTGGTGACATCAGGAGTGACCAGAATAGAGCTGATAGTGGTAGGAGTGTCAGTTGGATTAGTGCAGTTGGAAGTGTTAGGCAGTAGTTTGGTTAGAAAGTAGTCCTCCTTTTGTCACCAGTATTGTGCCTGTTGCTAACAGGTTTCAGCCCAATCTCAATTAATAACATTTATTTTATAACCAACAATGACATTTGCTGTGGACCCAGTGGCTCCCTCCCATCATGCGATATCCTTATGTTTCCTAATTATATCTAATATATATAATTTTGTTACAAAGAAAACCTAACCTAACCTGAAGCGTTTTACACCAGTGATTAATGACTATGTGAGCGTGTCTGATTGATACAGCCACTAGGGCAGGCAGAGGCTCTCTTTCAGAGGAATTAAACATTTAGGTCCACTATACATTTTAGGGCATGTGCCAGGCTTTATACAATTTAGGGCATGTGCCAGGCTTCTCTGGAGGGCTGCATGTGCCTCACCTCTTAGCTGAAGGGCATATCCGTATATGGCCTTCCGAGTGGGACAACCATCTTCCTCCAGTCCTGCAACCTTTTTATCCTAATTAATATAAAACTTTTCCAATATTTTAATTGCCTCCTCCCAACCTATTCCTGTATCAACCCACACTCTCAGACTATATACAACATTACAATATAATGACAAAAATATCCAACATGACAACATAATGATGAAGATGTCGCTGTGAAGTCATCCCAAATCCAACTGCAGCTTGCAAGGTTGGTGCACATTCTTGTCCTGGAAACGTGTCTGATTGGAGACACGGAAAGAGAGATAGCCCCCAGGGGCTATAAGGGTAGACGGGGATTATTGTGCCCCATGTTGGGTCTCACCCTTGTATTTCCTTAACTATTGAATGCGGAAATGCCTGTAATGTAATGGAACCACACTGGAGTTCCAGTCACTGGAAGCAGCTGATGGAATCGTGAGCCTGTGTGGTCCAGACCAAATTTTGCCGATTATGTTTTTCACCAGGACCTTGTCTCCAGGTTCAACCAGGCATTTCTTTGTCCTCAGCCGGGTCAGGTCCAGTTCTGTGATCCTGTGGAACACACTTAGGACAAAAGCCTGCAATGTTTACCTAAACGGTCACCCATTACATGCAATTTCCCGTCAATACACTACCCACCAGGAGTCCTCATGGGTCAACCTGTAGGAATTTCAAAGGGTGAAAGCAAATGTTAATTACTCAGTGTTAATTACTCAGTCCCGCTTTCACGGAGAGGAGCACGGCTGGTGGCTGCGTCACCCAGTCTCATCCTAAAATGGAGAACAAATGATTAGTTAGTTGGAATTGATTAGTTAGTTGGAATTGATTAGTTAGTTGTTGTTTTTTTTTTTTTTTTTAACCAATGTTATTTTCTTGTACCAGTCCCCCATTTTGTATTGGGGGCTACTGCACTAGTCAGGAGTCTCCTACAAGTTCAAAAGTCACACACCATTTAAAAATCCTTATGCCTCCATCTCTGGTGTATTTACACGGCCTTGGTTGCAACCCCACAGATCACCCACAGGTACATTCACAGTATTAACAAAAGTCTCATGCAAGATGCTACTTTGAGAAGTAAAAACGATTTGATTACCTCAGTGTCAGCTTGAAGCCAACATTGCTCAGCGTGTATTTTACATGAGAAACTGTGGAAAGGATGGTGTTAGGATGTGCCACTAGGGGTCAATCATATGTGTGCTACCTTATTTATTTATTTATTTATTTATTTATTTACTGTTACTCCCTTATCTTGGGCTCATAACCCTTATTTATTTATTTATTTATTTATTTACTGTTACTCCCTTATCTTGGGCTCATAAATTAAGAATATTTAGGGACTTATGGTGTCCACGTCCTTATGCTATTAGAACGAAACCTCAACACCTGATGCAATGGGGGCCGACGTATCCTATTCTGAGGTTTCAAGCGATTTAATTAATCTAACGAGTTCGTCTTTTGACATGTCTTGGAGCTGGCTACCTCGTTCTGACTGGTTATTCCCAGATCTGCATGCCTGGGCAACGTGTCCATATTTGTGACAGATCTTACATTGGGTCCTTCTCCCTCTGTGACAGTCCGCCTGGCTATGCCCTGATCTCCCACAGTTGCTGCAAGGAGCTATCTCCTGTACCGGAGCCATGTGGAGGGGTGCTTTATTGTGAGAATGTGACCTCAGACCTGATCTTGCGCCCCCCTTGTTTACACCACTATGGTATTTATTTAAACATGCAGCCCACGAAATTAAGTCGCTACAATCCTTCGGTCGAAAACCAGCCTTACCCGCTGTGTCTCGGTATAAAGCTACACTTCCCTCGAGTACATTCATCAGGAAATCGGGGTTATCTTTACTTGGATTGTCACCTGCATTACCATATGTGGAGTACAAACTGTATTTCTCGTCAATATACCTATCAAAAGGTTCATCTTCGCGTTGTTGGCGGGTAAGATATAATGAATACAGATTGGAACCTGTACCTAGAGCTTTATAAACGGTCTTCCTGAACTTTTCCACTGCTTCTTCCATCTCAAGCGTGGATGTGAAGCGGACAGATGCCCATGCAGAGTTATTAAATTCCCCCAACTCGCTCCATACAGCACTTGGACATTTTGCCTTTGTTAACACATAAACGTCGAAAGCATGTAATCCCCCCACCGTCATGTACTGTGCTATTTTCTCCCAAAACGCCATGTTCGGGTCATATCTTTTGAGATCGGGTAATTCCCGAACCATGCTACGCAAATCAGAAGGACTTAGTGGTGTATGTTTGATTTGTGTTATAATACTTGGCTGTCCCTCACTCCGATCCGGATTCGGAATCGAGTCTACTGCTATGGGGGCCATTGGGGCACTAGGCTCTACAGATATATCATCCATAACCTGTGAATATGGGGGAGCCTTGTACAAATCCTCCTGTACCTTAGCTAACAGTTTGTTTTTGCTGTCTAGTTCGCTACGACACCTTTGCAGCTCGTCTATTTCGCTACGACAGCGCTCCAGCTCTCCCTCATATTGTTTGAGTTTGTGTGCTGCGCTTTTATATGCCATCACTACGCACATTGCTGCATATTTACCTTTCTGTTTATTATTTTTCTGTTGGGACCACCATACGTTCAATGCCTTCTTTGAAATTACCCCGGAATCATTTTTGCTAGGGAATAGGGGGTTAGTTCTAATTGCTTTCCCATATCTTTTAACCATAGCTTTTAATGCCGCTGCCATTAGATCCCCGCATAAAACCTCTTTCTCCGTCATCATTCCCGTAGTTGGTAGCCCTTCAGAATTACGCGGATTAGCTATCATGAGCCGAAAGTATTAACTACACGAGAGGAAAATATGCGCTTTTACTCTTATATTATATGGGTTATATATAGGCTACTATATTGTGTACACATATAACAAACATATCACGTAGGCCTAACACAACAATACGTTATTCTGTAGACATGACAACACTGATGGAGCTCCGAACAAAACAACATTGAGTGCACTTTCTCGCATTCACTCGCATTGGTAAACAACCAAGGTTCTCTTCTTGCACACACTTTGGCACGCAGCCCAGTTTTTTCACAATTCGCAGTGTTACTCCGAAACGCTTAGGCTACTAACAGCAATCAGCAACACCAAAACTTGTCCAACAAATTATTACACAGACGCTCCCTCGTCTGATGTGTTCTGACCCAAAACGACACACACAGGAAATATCACACGTTACTGTTTTAAGGAAGGTGGACGCTACTTCGCCCGTGAACCCGACGTGGCTCGAAACGTGTCCTTCTGCCAAATACCGACACACGTTACTACCGACGCGTTTCTCAGCGTCGAGGACCCGACGTGGTCCGGAACGTTACGTGACTTCACCCAGCACGCAGACGTTACTAAGGAAAGTGGACGCTACTTCGCCCGTGAGCCCGACGTGGCTCGAAACGTGTCCTTCTGTCAAATACCGACACACGTTACTACCGACGCGTTTCTCAGCGTCGAGGACCCGACGTGGTCCGGAACGTTACGTGACTTCACCCAGCACGCAGACGTTACTAAGGAAAGTGGACGCTACTTCGCCCTTGAGCCCGACGTGGCTCGGAACGTGTCCTTCTGTCAAATACCGACACACGTTACTAAACAGACGCTCTTCTTGGCGTAGTGGACCCGACGTGGTCCGGAACGTTACGCGACTTCACCCAGCACGCAGACGTTACTTAGGAAAATGGGCGCTATTTCGCCCGTGAGCCCGACGTGGCTCGGAACGTGTCCTTCTGTCCAATATGACACACGTTACTAAACTGACGCGTTTACTCAGCGTCGAGGACCCGACGTGGTCCGGAACGCTGCCGTGCTCTACTTCAGCACGCAGACGTTACTGAACAGATTGACGCTCCCGCGTACTCTGTTAATACTGCTAGCACTACCACATTAAAATGACGTCAACATTAAAAGACAAACTCATTATCAGTTGTTACATCAAAGTCCCGTCCACGTAACTATTTCTTAAAATACAGAACAGGAGTCACTTCCAAATTGCACCAAGGAAAATCAACGCCTAATGAAGGTGGTAAGTTGTGTTTAATAAAAGATACTCACCTTCTTGTTGATTCTCGTTGTTTCAAGTGGAAGATATTTCCTGTCCCTTCGTGGTCGCCAAAACTGTTAGGATATTTTGCCCTTATTCGTGGAGTCAAATGCAGGACGATGAAGAACACGCTGACAAAGTTTCCTCAGAGGATTTGTGGTTTAATTCAATGCGCAAGGGAGAGACAGACCCAGCACACTCGGGCGCTGCGCTGAGAGAATCTCTGCCCATCACACTGTGTGGTGTCTAGATATACAGTTTTCCTTCATACACATCAAAAGGTTGAGTTAAGTGGCGGACCGGAGACAAATGGTCTTGTCCCTTCCTGTGGACCCTCGCAGCCATTTAGCATAGGAATGTGACCTCCTTGCCGCAGACACTAGAGGTGTTATACGGAGACACACTACAGAGGTGCTAGACATACAGGTATACAAACTACAGACACAGTGATGGCAGAGAGGGAAACACAATACACTACATACAGTCTAATATATATATAGTAATACATGTACCTAAAACAGGGAACCTATCACTCTGGACATTATAAATCTGAATGTATATGGAGTCGTCTAATGGGTTTTGAAATGAAATTCCTCCGATTCAGTTCTCTGGACTGTAATTAAAAGGAATTTCCCTGACGTTGTCAAATGGGTGCATGGATCAGCATTTCGCCGATGTAGCGGACTGGCCAGAATCAAACTGAATTAACCTGGGGTGATGTGTAGATAACAGTTACTTGGATTTAGGTAACTGGACGGTGTTAAGATGGCGTTGTTGTTTCAACAGTGCTTTAGGGTGTGCTGATCTGTGTTTTCATCTCTGTATTTACTGGGAGCGATAGTTGTTCAAAGTTTTTGTGGTTTATTTGAGCAAGGTAGCAGAATCCAATACATCAGACTGACAAAGAACCTGACAATACCTTGATATATGTTCATTTAAGTCTACATTATTAAAATGTTCATATTGTGGTTTTTTTTGTATCTGCCACCATTTCCCCATTCCTTTTCCATAGTCTAGGAATAGGCCTATATCTGGTTTCCTTTTGATTTTCGTTTGATTTTCTGTTTAATTGTCTGTGGAAAGAACAGTCTGTTCAGCACTTGGTGAAAATCGTTTGGACATTGCACTATAAAAAATATGCTTTGATCAATTCAATTATGGGCTCAGTCAGGGGGTTACAAAGTTACATATTTGCTGTTTTCGTGAAATTACTCATTTATTTTATGTCATATATATTTGGAGGAGTCTCTTCAAAACTTTTATTTGGTAAAAGAGCTTAAATCCAAGAAATGATTGGAATGACATAAAAGTGGACTTTGTTGCTGCAGTCAATGACATGCTGTTCTTATCAAATTTTCTGAATAGTTTCTCAACTATAGCACATTATTAAGTCAAGAGTATGACCACTCGTGATTTTTTGGCAATTTAATTGAAAATGGTCTGGCAACAGGATCGAAACTATGTTTGGATTTTATTTACACTGTACTTTTGGAAAAATGTGTCTTCCTCTAATGTCCATAGTAGGCTTTGGGAGGTCAGACACAACTTGCTGTTGATATATGGGCTTCTATCCTCTGCCTCTGGGAACACAAATGCAGTTTTCTGGTATTCTTAATGCTCACAAATTTAATCTCACATTCTTTCTTTTTCTACATTGAGCACAAATCCTACAAAGTGTTTGTTTTCATGCTCTGTCTGTTGTGAACTTGACCATCACATAACAACCAACCTGTAGACTAGCAGCTGGGTCTTCAGAGCAGGTATGTGCAGAAGCAGGTGACACCATGCTGCATTCTACTTCAGGCAGCTGGCACAGTTTGATTTTAGGCTCCTTTGAATAGCCAGATACACAGATTTCTCCAGAATCAAGTACAAGATCCTGTGCACTTGCTGAGTAATTGGCACCGATTGGACAGGTCACCACATGTGACCCAACTCCAGCTTTTTGCTGTAGTGGCAGTGCAGTCCGGCAGCTTTTACCACTAGCTGAGCACACTGTGTATACTGCTTTGCAGACAGCACAAGGAATTCATGTGTTTTCAGCTAAAATAACAACAGCTCCTTTGATGGTTCCTCCAACACCATCTACTGCACTTTTTCCATGGGATGTGGCAAAGAAGTGTCAGCTGATGCACAGATCTCTGCTTTGCTTGCATACCAAAACATGAATTTCTACTTGAAATGATGAACCGCTCCATCTGAAAATATCTCTACTTCATACATTTTCCTTTTTGACTTCAAACAGTCGAGCACAGATTCTAAGAATTTTGACGCACCATACTCGTCATGTGACAGGTTATCGGAAGTCACCCCAGATGTGAACGTCCAGTGAGCACTCTGAACCAGAGGCACAGCTGAAGCCTCTGATCTTTTCTGCACAGCCCTGAATCCTTTCGGTAATTTATTCGCTGTTTGAAATACGGGGGAGCGTAGGGAGCTCAGCTTCCCAAAGAGACCCTGAATCATTACCGTATGACTTTCAGAAAACTTTCTCCCAGTGGAAGCTGCCCCCAGACCGCTTGTTCATTCTCCAGGAATTTGTGTATCTTGAATGAAGGGACATTAATTACTAAATATTTATATTATATTCTTAATATATATCATATATTATAATATTTATATTACTAAATATTTATATTATCAAGACAATAAAAAAGGGATGGATTCTGATACTTCCTGTCAATATAGACACAGATTTTGCAAGTACTTAAACCTTAAGTATTTAAAGTTGTGCATTTTATTAAAATATTTCATAAGATCCATAGTGGGCACATATTTCATCTATGTTTAAAAAAAAAAAACTTTGAAAAGTACATTTCAGACAAATTGCTTATGTCATATTTCTCTTTCTTTGAGAAATTTTGAACTTTTAGATCCAATCACAAATCAATGAAACCTTAAAGAAACGTTTTTTTGGCAATGGAGTCACAAACACTGTGTTTTCAATTTTCTTTCTAAAATACCTAGCAAGTTTTCAAAACCATTTTCCCAAGTGATTAGGAGAGAATTTGGTCTAGAAAATAAAGGTGATCCTATTATATACTGTATCTAGAAACTAGAGATTTCCAAAAGTTTCATTGTAGTTTCATAAAATGTATTTTTTGGCAAAGAGGCATACTTCCAATGTTGATTTAACAATTGCAGTTAAAATTTTTGCAGCGAAAGGCTTACGCTGGCTTTTTAAAATTGGACGTGTAGTACATTACTGCTCTGTCAATGGCAAGTCCCCACGAAGGGCCCACTCAGCATGTTCTTTGGAGTAAAGGGTATTTTCAGCTCAGTGTCCATCTGTTGAATTTAATTCACTTTAAATCCTCTTCTGTTTACTATTCAGTTAGCTTTCCTCCGGCACATATTATATGGCAATTAATGTCTTGGTAAAATGCTTTTGTTTGTACTGTACACTGGGCTAATTGGTAGATGTTTCTATATACAAACCTTTTGAGTGGCTGGTGCTTTTTTTGGGTTTGTTCTGGACTCTGATGTTGCCAGTATAGTCCGTATGTAAGGCTTTTCTCTCTCTTTTTTTGTGGCCGAATGTTGGATTTTGTGTATGTTCCACAGCTGTGGGCAAATCTGACAGGATAAACAACAGCCTTCCTCTGGACATTATAAATCTGAATGTATATGGAGTCATCTAATGGGTTTTAAAATGAATTCCTCCAATTCAGATCCCTGGACTGTAATTAAAAGAAATTTCCCTGATGTTGTCTAATGGGTGTATGAGATACAGTTCGAGATACTCTTTAATGCAGATCTTTCTTGTGTATTCACAGTCTCGTCTCTGAATATTACATGGGAAGCTCCACATTTCGGTTTTAATCTTTATCTCTATGCTATTTCGGTCTGTTCAGTGCTCACGCAGTGATATCACTTTACATATTCTCAGCAGTCTGAAACTCTAATCTGAGAGGTCGCTTGGGAAAACAGGGCCTGATTCCAGCTGTGCAGTGGAGGTGGTGTGTGGAGGGCTGTGTTTTTGCGGGCTGTCAGTCAGCGGCAGCCAGCTCAGGGTCAGGCTCTCTGACTCGGCCCTTGCTCACTCACATCTCTGAGCCACTGTCCTCATTTACTCACCAGCATGTGAGCCCTGTTTCCGATCCTAAGGACTCTGAATAGAGTCGGCAGCTCTCTACACAGACAAAGGCTCCATAGATCTGAGACGGGGAACGGTTTTACAGTCTGACTGTGCGTTCCACTGTCCTGTTGGTTTTCGCTTAAACCAAGGAGGAGGAGAAGTGTGCCAGTTATTGATCAAACTTTGATAAGCTCACAAAAAGCAGTGGGCTATTAAAACAAAACAAAAAACAAAAAAAAAAAAAAACGCATTAGCTTAAAAAACAAACTGATATTTGATGTCAGCAATGATCGATTTTTCCATGTCTAAATGGGCCATTGCCATATAATTGTGAATGCTTGACCCATTAATATGAGCTCCATTTCCCCCCCGGGCCTGAGCACAAGCTGACACAGGCCCGCGTTGGTGCTGGCATCATTTAAACAGGCTGTGAGGTCCCACTGTGGGGAATGTGCCCCAGCAGCAGGCGGCTCTGCAAGTAAATAAATTATTCATGATCCTGGCCAATGAGGAGCAGTCGCTCATTAATGATACAAAGTCATGGTGTCCACTTTCTGAAGATCTGTGCTCTTTTATGTGTTACAGCACCACATTACAGGTCGTTCATTTAAACTTATGATCCTTTTTATGTGTATGGATTTTAAAATCCTGCCTGTGAACCTTATGGGCCTTTTGAGTTTTCCATGTGAAATCCATGTTGGATTAAATGGGCCACGATTCCTATGAGATAACATATGCCGTGTTGTTGGATTTGTTTTGAACGTACCCTTCCTGCTATTTCCTGAGGGTGGATGTGGGCACCAGGTACAGACTGGTACATGCCTGGAGAGTCTCTCTCTGTTCCTGTCCCTCGGGGCTCCAAGTATCCCTGGGTAACTGCACCTGATAAAACAAAACACATCCCACCCCTTTGCCTGGAGGTCATTGCAGTGCAGCAAAGAGTAAAGATGCTGAGCATGCTGTATGTGCATTTTCATATTGAGAAAACATTTGACTTGCTGATTTCCCCCCCAGTGGAAGCTACAGTATAGCATCTATTTCCATTGGTTTTCTGTTTGCTTTCGCTTGGGTAAATGTTTGGAAAACTATCTTGGTTGACATTCATACCTAATTGAGGCCTGGGTCCAAATCAGGAAACTGAAACTCTGTTGTGTACCTTTCTTTTTATCAACAAATTTGAAATGTAAAAATACTTCAGTTTATTATTACAGTATATTTTATTACTGCACCCAGTTTTTGATAACTGTTGAGAAACAGGAACAATCTGCCGTTAAATGTTCTCTTTTCTATAGTATTTGTAGTTATCCTTTGTTAACCTTCATAATGTAAAACTCTTGATCTCAGCTCAGATCAGATTCACTTTTAAAAACACTTATGCATCTGTGCTATGTACGTTGAATCTTTGTCTCACCTAGCTTATCTGTGATATGCACTTTGAATCTTTGTCTTACCTAGCTCACACATTCAGCTGATCAGTCTATTTCTGAACGAGTCACTCCTCAGTCGGCACCATCAGCTGCCCACTGGTTCCAGTTAAGCAGGATGTTATTCATCACTGACACTTGACAATATTTTATTTTTGGGTAAGAGACATGAAGTGAAACAAATATTTTGGCATGACTTAAATGCAATGTAAAAGAATGGCAAAAATGTGTAATCATTTTGTAAATGCAAACAACACATTCATTTTTAAAGATATTCGGGTTAGGCAGGTGCGTAAAATGTGTTGTTTTGTTGACTTCCTCCCACTGAATCACATGACTGAATGCGGCCTGCATGCCCCAAGTCTCCTCATAGCCTCTTGAGAAGCCAGCGTTCTCATCTGTAGCAATTAATTTCTGGCTCCCAAATGGACCAGTTTAACACAGCCAGTGTGAGAAAATGGCTCCTGCAGGACTCCCTAGACACCTGGGAGAATAATGAGCCATACAGTCCCTTCAGCCTTTTCTTCAGTAACTATACTGGGGGTGTTCTGTAGCTAAAACCCCTAACATTGTACTCTCTCAACAGTGCCCCTTCCAGCTGATGTCTTTTCCACATTGTCTCTGAAGGTCTGCTGTACCACTTTATGCCCTGTGGTCTCTGTCTGCCCATTTCTCTAACAGTGTCCACTAGGGGTGCAATGGCTCCCAAAACCCACGGATCAGTTCGGTTCACGGTTTTGGTGTGACAAATCCTCACACACTTGCCATTTCGCAAAGTGAACAGCTGACTAAAATTGGCAGATAAAATTGTTAAAATCAACTTCAGCTGTAAGCTGCACTGGCTGTGACTTCACCTCTGAAAATAGTTCCACTGGAAGTGATTTAGGTGAAAGCTGCGTGAGTTAACTGATCTTAACTGAGTATTCCTATTCCTTACTTTCAGTGTTGTATGGTATCAAATAGAAATAGCCAAAATGACCTTTACATGGAAAATGAAAGAAGCACAAAGTTGTGAGGACCTATTTTGAAAACATAGCTAGACATGAAAGAAGATTTCTAAAGCAACCGAACCGAACACGCACAGACTGAACCGTTGGTGGTGAACTCAACTGTTGCATCCCTAGTATCCACTGTGCCCATTAAACCGTAACAACCCCAATACGTGTCCAGGACAGACAAGGCCCTGTTGACTTCAAGCACATCATTTAACAGTATGTCTGACCTTCAGTGACCTATCCCACAGTAAATCCAGAAAGGGGCATTCTACCTTCCCAGAATCTGGCATTTGGCCAACAACCCATGAAAAGGGGATGCAGCGAGATACTGTAATATTAGCTTCTATTGGAGTGAAAGACTTGCACAGCTTCAATGGAGACACTGGTGAATCATTAGCAAGGCTGATGCACTTAGTGTCATCTTTCATTTTGCTCCCTGTCTCATAGTCTCTCAGGTCATCCCCCATCCTAGAAGATCCCTCTTGTATGTGCCTCACTTGGGAATCAAAGGACACTATTTCCATATCACCTTTACGGACGGGGATAAAACATCCTTCCTGGTCAAGACAGGCTGATATAGTTTCTCTCTCACAGAGGGACAAATTTTAAACATCGTCAAAAATACACTGTCTTCTGTTCTGAAGACAACACCCATGTCGAAACAGCTGACAGTTGAAAGGGGACTGTGTTGCGGGTATTGTTTAAATCGACGAGCAGCATTTCTACAGACTGGACACTTTTTAAAGCTGTGACATCACGGGACCCCATCAGCTGTGCCCACTATGTCACCAATCACCTCTTCTTCAGGATGTGTGAGCTGTGTCCATCTGAGGCAAAGGATCGCTGAGCTGGAAGGTAGAGTATCCCTTGTCCATGAGATAAGAGAAGATGAACAGCTCCTCGACTCCCTAGTGGCAGTTTCTCCCAATACCACCAGAGGACTAGAAAAGTCTGCACTGGATCCTGGGCCTTGTGTTGCCCCAATCCATAGTCTGCGGTGGGAAGCGGGGTGGCAGGTGCTCCTCCCGTCCCCCTCCACCATGGCATCTCATGCTAAGCAATGTGACAGATGCCCACTGTCACCTCTAGTGCTTTCCTCTTCTCAGTGTGTGCATGATTTCATGATTTTGTTGCATATAAATGTACAGTAAGGAGCAGAATTCCTAAAATAGACTCCTTGAGGGTTTGGTCTTTGGACACTGATCCTGATGCTTCTATTGTGTCTGAAATTTGTTAAAAGTCTATACCTGACAAAATCTATACCTATACAATATTTACAGAGCTGATAGGAAGGATATGTTTCAAAAATGTTTTTTATCTATAATTTTTAGCTATTATTATCAAATTATCTATTTAATATGTAATATCAATATTAATATCAATATCAAATTATATTTGGCTTTAATGTGTATTTATATTTCTTTAATATTTTTATGCTTTTGTTCTGTCATTTTATATATTTGAAATTGTATTTTGACTTTTAATTTGCATTTCCGTTTCCACTTAATTTGCACCCCTTTGCTTCTTTTAATGATTTTAATTTGGTTGTAAAGGGCACTTCCTAAAATGAGACCCTGGCTTTCATTGAATTTCCCTCAAAATCATTTTTAAAAGTTCCAGAATGTTCACAATGGCGCACACTGCATACTGGCCTGCTTGGAGGTGATTATTAATAGCCTGTGTGTATCTTAAAAGAAACAGTCATTTACCGGCAATTGAGTTTTTCCCTGGAAGCGAGTTTTGTTAAATTAGCAGTACACAGCTGTGTGAGCAAAAAGGATAGCATTCTGGGGGTGGGGGGGGGGGGTGGGGGGGGGGGGGGGGGGGGGGGGGGGACCTCAACATCGTATTTTAGTGTAGCAAAACTTGGTTAAATCACACAGGCCTGCTTTTAGGAAACATTCAGTTCAGGGCAGCAGACACAATTACACTTTAACCAAGTGAAATCTTCTTGATGACAGTAAAAAAACATTCAGGTTGTGGGCTATATTACAGCTAGGGTAGGTTTAAGAAATTCAATCAAATATAACACACAGATTTAAATAAAATGTGAATGGTGTCAGACGGTTTCACAGGAAATTTGTTTATCAGAAAGAAAACAATGTTGCTTAGCAGTAAGACTACTCTTGTTTTCCGGTGGTATCTGTTTACACAAAAATAGTCTCAGTGTGAGCAGTATGAAACTGCCACAGTTGTGTCAAGTGATGCTGTGGGATTCAAGTCAATGACTGGGCATCAGGAGAATTAGAGATCCAGCATATTACAGGACTTTGCTAATAATGATTCTCTACCAACCGTGTAAAGTGATGCGGTCTGCAGCAGCAAGGCTGGTCTGTAGTATGGGGTTTGTTTTTGTGCACATCTAAGAAACATACTGAAACATACGGTCAATTTCGGCTAGACGTTTCCAATCCATGCTGTGCAGTCTACAGCACTTGTATTTCATGGCCTCCCCCAGGTATTAATGGCACTGCGCCTCCACTGAATTCACGAGCACCTCTGCAAGCATCAGAGAAAAGTCAATAAAACCTCAGACTCAGATCTCCATGGAAGAGTAAAAAGGCATATTGGAGCTTGGTCATGCAGGAGACTGTGCGTGGTCTATCCATACCATGCTCACAGTAGAAAAAGGTGAAGACTACACCATGGGAATACCATGGCTCATCGCTTCATGCCACAGCTGCGTACCCTCTGAGGCACTCCTCCTCTTTTTACTCAACTATTTTAAACTGTTTCAGGGGAAGCCCTGAATTTGATGGTAGTCTAAAGATCTGTGATCTCCAGGCCACGCCCCTGTGCTGAATTACACTGTTCTTCTGTTTCCGCAGAACAGTGATGCTGGAATGATCATGTTTTTCAGGATTCTGTGGGTCATATTAAGTTTGCCCTTGTTCTATTGGTAGTTTATAATTTGTCAGCATTGGGCCTATTGACATTCAACCACTGATGTGGTTTTGAAATCTGCCGACTCAGGCCTGGCTCCACAACCATTATAAATCCCCAGTGGGAGCTTTGTGTGTTTCCTCTCCCAGATTCCAGCTTATGAAAGGTTTAACTGGAAAATGCTTTCGGGTTGAAGTGGCAGGTTCTGTCATGTATGCATTTAAAAAGCTTCTGCAAAGTCCTCAGACTGTTTTTGCTGGCATTATCATCCTTCACTTCTAGTGCAGAATTGATTATGCTATTAACAAGACGTTACCATCAATATTCCTGTACTCAGCTGGGGGCTGGAAATTGCATTTCCATGTTCCAGTCCGTAAAGACATAGCAGAGAACATCAGAGATGGGCATGGCTTGGATTAGACTACTCCCTCTGGAAGGCTTGGTGTTGAACTGACTAACTAACCGACTACACTTCATTAGGGAGTCCAGTCTCACAGTGTTAATGGCACAGTGGAGTCCTGACTGGATTCTCTGCCAAACCACAAGGTGTTGGCTAGGATACCTCTTAGCTGAGAGTCACTGAGAGAAAGGGAGGCCTGCACTCTTTAGTCTTTGTGAGTATATTAATAATTTAGGAAATAATTTTCCTTTCATTATTGAACAACCACTTACTTTTGTACACATCCATACACACATACAGACACGTGCATAGTGCTGTACATATACCCTTGCATAGCAAGCACATACACCTACACACATACATATGTAATCACCTTGCAGTCAAGCCTGTGCACTCACATGCACACACACATACGTGCAAACACACACACACACACACACACACACACACATACGCTCAGGACAGTAATGATTTAAAAGTTAAATTCCCATCAAATCAATTTAATGGGCCCCATTATTAACAACAGTAAAACCTCTGCATGTCAGGATAGTTAATGTGGGTTTAATGCTGTAGGCTATGCATTCACAGAGTGGGTTTGTTCTCACAAAACATCATGCAATGAAAAAGATGAAAGATTTGGCCTTCTATATAGGAACCTAAAAATACGAAAGTGTGGCTTCCGCAAAAAGGGAGAAAAACTAATATAAATAGAAGAGAAAAGAGGAAAAATATGGCTAGTAAGAATGAATCAAACCTAGCCATTTCCTGTACTCTCAGTCAGCTTTGTGCTTCCCATATATGGGAATGGTATTTGCATGAAGGAGAAGCTGGCCTATGGATCCAGGCTGGTGCAGGAATTCAGCAAATGCTGTTTTGGGACTAAACTGGCAGAGAAATTAATTTATTTGTTATTTCTGTGTTGGTTTTCAGGCCAGATTGATCACATGAGCAGTATATGCTCTTGCTCCAAAACCTGGAGGTTATGTTCACACATTGCATGCACATGCAATTTTATGAACAGGGGACATTTTTTAACCACGGGACATGCCCCAAGGTTAAATACTAGGCACAGCTTGAACCTATGAGGATTACCACCAAAGCAAACGTAAAGTTGCCTTGCTTGGACATTTCAAACTTGCAGACTCGCCAAAAAAAGAATCAAGTTACTTTGTGGCTAGGTGTTGCTCTGAAGCACAAAACAATAACCAAGTCATCCTCGGTAACTGCAGCCCCTCTGTATTTCACGTGGACGCTCACACTCAGTATGGCATCTCTGCTGACTCGATGGTCATGTTATTATCATTATTTTAACTGAGCTGTCCTCCAATGAGGCCATGGGCTCTTAGATCTTATTACAAACGTAAAGACTCTGGGAACAGCTCAGTCACCAGCTGGTTTTCACTCAGCTGCGGGTTAGCTGGAGACGCGCTTACTAGGAAAGCACAAGAACGTGCAATTGCACCCCAGTGGACAGATGATGTTTACCAGTGTGAGGATGTGTTAACACTCAGCTCACGACAAAACCTCCCTTCCAGAAGCATTCCTTGCTTATGATGTGTTCTGTAAGTATCCATAAAACATTTGTTTGCATGTTTGAGGTTAGGGAGATTTCACTGAGATTTCACTGTAATCTGTTTCTGGGGGAAACCAGACTACAGTAAACCTTGACCTTCTGCTCACAGCCCCCTCCCTGTGCTAGACTGTTCACAGCCCCCTCCCCGTGCTAAACCGGCCCGCTATCACCCCAGCAAACAGGAAAAAATAGCATTCTACAACATTCAGTAATTTTATCCAGAACTTGGCTAAGCGCAGGTTTAAATGTCATTTTGGCTAGTTTATAAGGGCACCCAATGCACAAGTCATTTGGTATGAATTCCACAGGCTGTGTTAGTCCTGAGATTTTTCCGGAAGTTGTAAACCGAGTTAAGCGCGTCGTGGGAATATCTATGGGAGGCTTACTGCAGTGCAGAGACCCCATTACTGCACACACAGTACATCAATAGATGAACGTTAATGGAACTATTTGTAAGGGCAATTTTAATTTGCTTTTTTCTTCCTTTCTGCGGTATCTTAATGGATCATACATTCACTCACACATTACGATGTATATGAACAATGCAAGTTGAAACAAAGGGAATAGATGAGATTCCCCCCCCCCCCCCACCCCCCCACCCCCCAGGTGCTTCAGGGAACCCCAGTTACCATGTGTCTTCACCCACACTATCCCACAGCCACACCCTGCTTTGCCTGGATAGCTCTGTATAACCTGGGTGTGTTAAAGTGACCTGGAGCCTTTAGGCTGTGACAGTTCTCACACATCATTGAGACTTAGGGTGAGGAGCAGCAATGTGTGGAGTCTGCAGTAAACCTGTTCACACTGTTAACACTAGTGAAACTGCTAAGACTGAATTAGCCTGACCGTGGGAATCCATCTTTTTCATCGTCAAGGTGTTTATTAGGTCTTTTGACATTACAGCACTCATTTGGCTCATCACCCAGTTTGTCAGTCAGAGAGGAAGGAGCAGACGTCTCTCCACTTTGGACAGAAAAGCATGTTGTAAATCATGAAAATTGACATTGCCTGGCAATTCAATCAGGCAGTAATTAATGACATGCCTACATGCCTGATGAGAAAAGCATGTAAACATTCCCTCTCAGTTCCCCCATGCTGACTGAATAGAACAAAAGAAAATATAGAGTATAGAAAATGTGGAATGAAAGGAAACGTATTTGTAATGTTGGTGGGAAAATGTGCCCGTCCCTCTGCCTGCGGTCTAGTGCCTATTTATATGTTATTTTTCCAGTATTCCTGTTATTTTCCCACAATTGTACAATATCAGCATCTTCCCTGTACTTTGCTGAGGCCATCGTTTTGCTGATTTATGGTGTCTCATACACTAAGATCAATCTGTTTGCCTCTGCATGCTTGTGGTTTTAAAGTGCTTTTCAAGTTAGTGCATTACATTGACTTGGCTTGCGATTTGTGTTGTGAAATTCCTGCCTTGTCTTTTAGTGCTTTACTGGAGCTGGGTTACTCACTTGCTGCCTTTTTAGTTGAATAGACAGGCTGGGAAGACTTAAACAGAGTTGGACTCTTTTCCCTTGTTGACTAATGTTACAAAGGGGTAGAGGGTCTTTGATTGGTCCGCTGTCTCGGAGAGAGAGACTCACCCCTCACTGCACGCTGCGATCCCCACCAGAATGAGCCAGATGACATTGACTCACAGCTCGTGATGAATGACCTCAGCTTTTTGGATGGACAAAAAGCAGAAGTAGAGGCTGAGACAGAAAGAAGTGTCAGACAGGACACTGCTATCTCTCTGCCCTTGTACAGAGTGTCTCTTTAGAGAAGAAAACACTTCACATCTGTGAGAGCAAAATGAAACCTTCATTTGGTCAAATGAAGACACGTCTGTGTGGAAAATGGGTTGCTCGGTGGGCTGTAGGATAGAAACAAGAGCCTTTCAAAAAATCTGCAACATCATTGCTAAATTGCTAGACAGAACCACTTTTGTTTTTGATGAGAGTGTCAATTAATTTCAGTCCATGTGCCAAGACAGCTAGTCTTCGACTGAATATGTGTAACCAACTGACATTATCTCACGTTGTTTGTGTGTGTGTGTGTGTGTGTGTGTGTGTGCTTGCGTGATTATGTGCTTGTGTGTGTGTTCTTGTGTGTGTGTGTGTTCACAGGGGAGCAGGGGGCACTACCGGTACCACTGGCTGAGCCACAATGTCAAACAGAGTGGCGTGGACGACATGGTCCTGCTGACAAAGATCAACGAGGACGCCATTGTGGAGAACCTCAAGAAGAGATACATGGACGACTATATCTTTGTATCCTTCATATTTGCGGGTTTGAAGAATGCTGATGCTAGGCAGCTCTCACACTTTCCCCTCTTCCCTGTAAAAGGGAGTGTGCTGTTTTGCATTTCACTTCCTCATGACCCATGATCTACAACTCACCCTGTGTTTGCCAGGACCAGGATAGAAAAAGCACTCGTATTAGATATATTATTCAACTGCTTTCACAGACTGTTTCTTTTCGTGGAATTTACATGCCTTTTGAATTTATGTCGCAATGAATACAGCTGGATATTTGCAGAAGTAATAGCTCTCTAAAGGGTAAAAGAGACGTGCCATACCTGGTATTTGAACCAGAAACCTGAACTTGTGACTATGCCACTGTGTTGTCTGGTCCTTAGATTTATTTTATTTTTCCTCTGGATAGCGTTCATTTTAAAGGTAACTTTAAAGGGGGATATAGTGGTAGTAAATATGAGAAATTCCCGCGGCAGCTGTTGAGCTGATTCATTGATGGGCCTGGACTGTTTATAGGTATGTGGCCAGTGTTTTTGTATGGTTGCTACAGAAAATGTAGTCCTCTTAATCTCTCATAGAAAAATGAGTCTTTTAAAAGACTCCTTTTTGAAAGACCATTTTAAAAGACTGTGTATTAGTAATATAGGAGTTTTACAATTATAAGCTATTTTAAACAGTTAATGAATCCTCCACTTGTGGTAAAAATAGCAGCAACACCAGAGTGTGCCAGCTAATACCACACTGGCCTGGGGTCACTGCTATCCCCCTGCCAATACATGCTTTGTTCATCCACTGCAGATTTGGGATAGGAAGCCAAAAACCTGTGTGCACATGAACACACACATGAACACACACACACACACACACACTCTCACACTCAGTCACTCACTCACTCAAACCAACATCCTCCCTAAAAAGCCACAGAAAGTACACTTGCCCTTTTTGAGTGCTGGGCCTCATAAAGGCCTTGACCCAGATAAATAAAAATGATCTAGTGCGGATACACGAAAGCATACTGCACCCTGATTAAAATAATTTATTTTCTATTATTTACATCCAGCATCTGGCGCTCATGATTTTTTCAATATGTTATGGAACCTAAAAATCTTAAAAAGCAGATGAAAAAAAAAGTTATGTATTGAGCTATGATATCTTTAAAAACATGCAGTTTGTCTAATGTAGTAAGTGTACGGTAGATTTTATCACGTAGGCTCACATTACAACTAGGCTGCATTGTGAATGAGGAAGTAAAGCCCAGAATTTCACTGAACTGAAATGAACGGATTCATTTTTTTCAAGCCATGGAAAATGTCTACACACTGTAAAGCATTACTTGTAAATGGTACAGTTGTGACCCTTGACCTCCGCTGTGTGCGCATGCAGACGTACATCGGTCCTGTGCTCATCTCCGTAAACCCTTTCAAGCAGATGCCGTACTTTGGGGACAAGGAGGTGGAGCTGTACCAGGGTGCGGTGAGTGAAGATCCTCGTGACGCCCCAGAACAAGAAAAGAAATTAAAAGCCACTGTAGATTTTCAGATAATTCAATCAGTTCGGCAAAGCTATCCACCCCCACCTGAGGTATTTCTGCTGCTCTCTTATTGGTCACAGGCCCAGTATGAGAACCCGCCCCACATCTACGCCCTTGCTGACAACATGTACAGAAACATGATGATTGACCGTGAGAACCAATGCGTGATCATCAGGTATGTGGGGGATGGAAATGGTTTCTGTCAGGGTATGTTCCAACATTTTATTTGGCAATAGGAGCATTGGTATGAGGTGAATGTGCGCATAGGGAGGAGTTAGATGGAAAAGATGTGTTTGACTGGACGGATGATGGCAATGTATGTGAGTGTACCATTAAATAATAAGGCTAAATGGGGAAAGGAACATACTAAGGCTTTCTATGCTTCTATAAACATCTGTAGTGTTTCTCTAGTAAAATAATAAAATATCATTCTTCCTGACAGGGAGGGGAAATAGTTCCATTCAATTATATATTTTAAGTTCTAAAAAAATGGCCCTGGGCCCATATTTTACCAGTGGCTGCTGGCTTTAGAAATCTGTTCCACTGCAGGGCATTGAGGAAAAGGCAGTCTGGGATTAATAAACCGCAGGAGTTCTGCTCCAGCCACTTTCATAACAGAATGTGCACCTGCATGGTTCTCTCTGATACTCTTTTCGCTAAAACGTGTGCAAAGCATTATGCATTTTCCTGCTCTCACTCAACTAATGGATTTTACATTGGACATACAACAGAAGCACATTTGTAAATGAAACCATTTTTAGAGCTAATTGAAGCCTCTGTATCATGGCCATTTTAGTCACCCAGTGTTATTCTGGAAGTGTCAGGAACTCTGGACTCAAAGCTCTGGGATAAGAGGTGCTTTTTTTGAGAGCAGCTCAGGGATAAAGCTGTATCACATGTTTGTGGGCTGGAAATTCCCAGGTTCTGGTTCACTTTCGCACCGTTCAGCAAGCTTCGGTAAAATATCCAGCTGTATAAACGGGTGACCTCAAAAAAAGCTATGCTATGTAAGTAGCCCTGCATTAGACTGTCTATTAAGCAAGTACTCATTGTCTCACCATGTGAGAGGTCACCTGAGGCTGGTGACCATAGCTCTTACCTCATGGCCATTGACTTCAGCCCCAGCACTTTTCCGTGTTAGCCTATTTGCATAGCCAGCAGCTGCGTGCAAACTTACCTGGATAAAAGTAACGGAAGCATAATGGCAAAAGGCCAGATTAGCAAACAGAGCCACCTGTGAAACTGCTGCACAGGCACTGCGGTCAGCGTCTCTTTACCAGAGCCATTTTGTCCCCGCTATAAAGAGCGTATAACTCACTGTGAAATGAAGGACTTCAGATTGTTATGCAGCACTGGTGCCGTCTTCTTGAAGTTTCTCACAAATCTGTTTTTATAACCTTTCTCCTTTTTGGGGGAAGGCCACCTGAAATAGAAACAGAGCAGAAATGTTTCAGTGATAATAACACATTACCGCTCAAAACTTTGTATAAAATTTGCTTATCTTGGGCAGTCCCACACGCATAGATGGGCAGTTCAATGAAAGGCTATTTTGTCATATGACAATTAGATTCACCACAGCGTTCTGGTCCCTGTGTTTAGGCGGCATATCCTGGTTACTGGTAATGCCTGTTTAAGGGCAAGTTTGCAATGTTAAGCTTATTCGTGTTTCTACAGGACATTGCTGTTGGTCCCTATCTTCACTTTTGTAGAGGGGAAGCCAATAGTTCAGGTTTAAATGACATTTCCCTGCTTGAGTTTGCCAAAAGTTTCAGTTTCCCAACCATGGGTGGGTGGTTGGGTGGTGATTCTGCTCTTACATTCATCTATTTGAACCTTTTGTGGTTAATTTTTCCAGGTTCATAAGAATTTAGGTGTTTCAGCCCCTCTCATCACATGCGTTGTTATAAAGAATAGGGATTTCCTCTGGAGCCTCAAGTTGTTTTTTAAGTTCTTGTGAAATGAATGTAAACAGATGGAACAAGAAACATTTTTCTCAGGGAATTCCAGTAACTAAAAAAAAAAGCTAACAGAGGAATATGCTCACAGAGGAAAATACGTTATGTAACATGGTGGTGACAGAAAGGCTGCAGAATTAATCATAATTAACAGCATTCAAACACATGGGTTTAGTGAGGTGGGAGCCAGCACTTTATTGCTAGTGTAAAGGAGGCCCATCTGTTACAAGCAGGGCTTGACGTTAACTTTTTGGCTAACCAGCCACTGTGGCTAGTGGTTTTCCAGAGTCACTAGCCGCTCAGCCCTGGTCTTGACCACACCTCCAACTGGAACCTTGAGTGCCTTCGTACAGCAAAATACTTGAACAGCGAAGCTGCACCACGCAGTGGATAGCAGTATCACATTCTCGTGAATGGAACACTGAAAATGTAATCTGTTTGTGTCAGATAACCATACACGCAATTTACAGCCATTGAGGAGACATTTGACTGTGATTCATTTCTCCATTAGCCATTTGCAGGCGTCACTGAACAGAAAAAAAATATTACAACTGATTGCGCAGTTTGAGAATTACAGTACTTGCATGGACTCTCTTTCTTTTTTGTCTCTTTCTTCTTATGTTTGGCCAATAAATCAGAGGAAGTTAGCAATGTGTTTGCCTTCTGTCTACAGTGCAAGTACAATAGAAATGGGGAAACCCCCCCCCTTCCCTCCCCAATAGAGTTTATAAATAGGACGCATTACCTCAAGCCCTGACACAGAAGAAAAGCTAACTGCATGTATACCGGAACACCAGAGCTTTTTGAAGTCTGCTGAACTGACAATAGCTGGGAGCCATGGTAACCACTGCAAACCAAACACAAATGTTCAGTACCAGTTTACTTCAACACTGCAGGAAATGGATAGTGGAGACAATGCTAGATCCTATGAATATGGGGGTGAGGGGAATTAACAGTAATGGTGTGCCTATACAGTTATCATGATGCTCTTATCTGCTGTTTAATGCATTAGGCATCACAAACCCTTGTGCATTTCTTCAAGAAGAAGTGGTGTCCTCAGGCTTTTTAAGTATGCAGCTGTTCTGTTTCAAAGAGCCATCACCAACATGGCTACCCTTTAAAAATTAAATAAAAATGTGACATTCGCTGCCATCTGCAGCCAATGCACATACCATATGTGAATTCATTTAATCATGCCAAATTTAAAAGAGCAGAAGGAGGAGATAGATTGGTCTTAATGTCATTATCATGACATGCTTGCAAGGCTTCTGCTAAGATGTATTTTTGTAGCAGAGTGGAAACATTTATTGGGTAAGACAAAAATGGAAAATGCATCAGAAGACTGATGCCCACCGGCAGGATAGCTAAAAATAAAGAATGTGGTAAATCAGGAAGTTTTGAAATCATTCTGATTTCTGGACAGTGTTGCTGTCGAGCAGAATGTTGGTTGTCCTTGTTCATCCAGCTGTGGCATCACTGTCTCAATCCAGAGAATGTCTGCTTGGTTTTGAACGTGCACAGCACGATCATGTCCTCATTTTTATCCAAAAACCTATGAGATCTCTCAAATGTTGTCCATTATTAAGGCTATAGAAGAATCATATGATCTATGCTCCCCATAGCCCTGATGGTGTTCATTTTGGGGTGGTGTTCTTTTGTCCCCTCAGTGGTGAAAGTGGGGCTGGAAAGACTGTGGCAGCAAAATACATCATGAGTTACATCTCCAGAGTGTCCGGCGGGGGGGCCAAGGTCCAGGTACTAAAACATCTCAGACTCGCTCCTTGTGAAAATGAACACATGGTCATGGGCATAAACAGCACACTTCCTCATAAACAGCTTCTGCTGGCATTTGGGACTGGGGTCCACAGGCTCCCCGTTCAAGTCTCACAACACAGACTGCAAAAGACAGCCATTCAATTTCTACTGTGCCTCTTTGGTGAGGAAAAGAATCAGTGAAATTGCAGGCAAAATGCCTACTGTATTTTTAGCAGCTTAAGAATGCCTCAGAAATGCCACAGCTCCACTATTTTTTTTTTCAGTTTTCATGGAAAGGCAAACAGACTTATCTGTCTTATCACCAGGGTTCTGATTTCAACTGTCCTTTGATAGGCTACATTGGCAGTTGATGCCCTCCAGTCAGTATGTGTGTTCTCTGAAGGTCCCGCTCACTATAGATGTGGGTGTGCAGTGCAACACAGTTCAATTTCCTGTACTCACCTGTCACCTCTGCCCTCCCAGCATGTCAAAGACATCATCCTTCAGTCCAATCCTCTGCTGGAGGCCTTCGGGAATGCCAAGACCCTGAGGAATAACAACTCCAGCAGATTCGTAAGCACTTTCCTCCGATTGTGGAAAAGAGGGAGAGGGAAGGCTGGGGAGGGATTGATATTGTCCCGTTCTCTGAGCTAGTCGTGCCAATGCCAATCCGGAACCAAAGCAGGCCAAAGCACATTCAGTTCCGAGTGTGAGAGAGAGAAACTCAAATGCAAATAACAGCATGTTCTTTTTTTGTCTTGCTTTGTTTCGTTTTTTTCTACATAAGACGTGTGCAGTAATTTCTCTCTCTGCGCTCCATTTTTTGGCCGGGGCCGTTGGCCCCGAGCGTGCTCAGTTATACTGGAGCGGCGGGACGTGCGGGCTCCGTAGAGGCCAGAATGAGCACAGGCTGTCCACAGAGCGAGGCAGAGCGCCACTGTTTATTACTCCACCGGGCCGCTCCAAACCAAGGCCGCCACGGCGTGAGCAGGAACACTGCAGCCGTTTACTGCTTTACTGCAGCGTTCCCACGCACAGCAAGGCCGTCCTCACTGTTCTTACGCAGAACATGGTTCCATTGTCCACCATGTGCAAAGCATGCAGGTCTGTTATTATGGAAAGGTTCAGAAAAGAAAGCATGCTAATTGGGTAGATATTGTCAAAGTGTGAATCCATTGGAATGAGACTAACGTAGTAGAATGGATGTCCACACTCCTATGAAGCTCACAGCAGGCTTATGAACGGGGTACAGGTTTATGAGGCAGCAATGTGTTGCATTTCTTTTTTTCCTCCCTGAGAGGTCAGCTTTTCGGTTTAGCACTCCCCTGTTCGATTCCAAAGCTCCGCTGTCGTTCTGCAGGGGAAATACTTTGAGATCCAGTTCAGCTCTGGTGGAGAGCCAGACGGGGGGAAAATCTCCAACTTCCTGCTGGAAAAATCTCGGGTCGTCATGAGAAATCCAGGAGAGAGGAGCTTCCACATATTCTATCAGGTGGGGACCTCAGACACCCGTCTGTGTTGTGTGTGGATGTTTGCTTGGTCTTCTGGTCCATGTGTGTGGGAAAAGTGTACGATATTGTGCCTGATGTGCCCTTGACTTTTTTTTTCTTTTTTCTTTTTTCTTTTTGAGAACATTAACAACTACAAATTACATTTCGTTTCTTAAAGCTGTTTGTTTTTATTGTCCCTCAAAGTGCACCGCCTGAGGTCTGTGGCCATGGTAAAGGAGGTTTAATTTCCCGTAATACAATTTTGTTGGCATTTAAAGACCGGATACAGAGTATAGCACAAGGCCTCTGAAATAACAGTGATTCAGCCATGCACCAATTGCTTTTTCTGGTGACCGGAGGGATTTTTTTAAATGTTGAGACATCTTGCTCCAGCCTATTTCTGCAAATAAGCAATTTAAGAGCCATTTGTAGGACTTTCAGTCTAAAATTATGTGGCACACGGTGCTAACCATCCTTGTGTAACTTCCTTGTGTGTTCGCAGTTGATAGAAGGAGCCAGGGAAGACCAGAAGAGTAGTCTCGGAATCACTGATTTAGATTACTACAGCTACCTCAATCAGTCGGAGTCCTACAAAGTAGATGATATTAATGACAAGAGCGACTTTCAGGAGACGATGGTGAGCCTTCCTGTTGAATGTTTCATTTTGTGTAGCCGCCTTGAAGAGCACAATAGTGATGGAATGACAATGACCTGAAACGAACTTCCTCAAACAAAAAAAGAAGGAATGTCATAACAGTAAAGAAGTAAAGCACTTTTCTATAAATATGGTCAACCATCTCTGTCTTCTGTCTCTGTCTTTGACTTCTTCTGTGCTGGGCATGGCTAGCAAAGAGCTTACCCTTTGGTTTATATTTTTTGTGATTAAAAGTGATTTTGAGCACTCGTAGCAGTTAGCAGCAGGGAACCGCTGCAGGTGTGTGGAAGCTGCCGTTGAACATGGTCTCCACCCCCCCCCCCCCCCTTACCCAGCATGCCATGAGTGTGATCGGCATCACGCCAGAGGACCGCGCCCTGGTTCTGCAGATCGTGGCCGGGGTGCTGCACCTGGGAAACATCAGCTTCAAGGAGGCGGGGAACTACGCGGCGGTGGAGAGCGAGGAGTGTACGTCGACGGCCCTCTCTTCCGCTTCCAGCCCGCTCTTCCAGGCTCCTTTCCCAGGCCCTCCCGGGTGTCTTTCTCTCAGACGGAAGGGAGAGCATATTTCAGCCTCCTGGCTGCGGCATCCTTCCACGCTGTTATTGTGTTAGGTCCAGGACCGCGGCCAAACGCTTCCGTGCCACGTTGAATTACAGAAGAAAAATGAAGCGCGATTTCAGGGTGTGGGCACAATACAGTACATAGCATCACAGCCTAAAATTATTCTGGGGAATTTTGTATTTCCTGTTTTCCCCTCTGCCCATCTGCCCATCTCTACCCCCCCTCCCCCAGTTTGAATGATGACACTGAATGCCAGGGTACAGAAGCACACTGTTCTGTGCAGACATGTCTCTTGCAAACCAATTTCTTCCTTCTGTTCTGTGGTTCATCTTAAGGTTTTCCATTTTCCACTATATGACATGTTTGATGTTGTCTGCACTGATGTAGGTATTTGTTTTGTTTTTTTTGCATCAGCATGATGGTTTTGCTCTTTAAATTATCCCATAATAATGTGGAAACTTTAAGAAATGAAGAATAAATGGAAAAGGGAGGTTCTTTTCTTTTTTAAGCTTAACTGCTTGCTTTTCGGGTGGTTCAGGCCTGGTTTTTTGCCCAAGGTTTCTTCTGTAAAGCATCTTTGTGACAGTATCTCAAAGTATTATACAAATAAATGTGAATTTGAACTGACCTGAACTTAACTGAAAAGCAGAACCGTGCCATTTGCACGTATTGCTAGTGCACTGCGTTTGACTTCCATTCTGAGCGATGACTCTGTTCTCCGCGCCCGGCAGTCCTGGCGTTCCCAGCATTCCTGCTCGGGATAGATCAGACCGGCCTGAAGGGGAAGCTGACCAGCCGAACGATGGACAGCAAATGGGGCGGCAAGTCCGAGTCCATCGACGTGACGCTGAACGTGGAGCAGGCGTGCTACACCCGCGACGCGCTCGCCAAGGCCCTGCACGCCCACGTCTTCGACTTCCTGGTGGAGGTAAAGAGACCTGCTCTCCCTTCTCGCATCTGCTCCTGAAAATGAATGTGTTTTAAATGGAAACGTTAATTAGGAGCACACCTACTAAGTGGGATGCATTAGTGTGCTCCTAATTTTTTCCAATTTAGGAGAATATGTGCTCCTTGGAGAAAGAAAACAATGTCAGCGTAAAGCCCTGTTGCCCACCCAGCAGCTTATTAAGGGGCCTATGGCACATTTCCTCCTCTGCCCTAACCAAGATGGAGGAGCCCTTCTCAGTGGCAGTCCTGTTTAAAATTACACACACAGCCCTTCAACCATATAAACAGTGCCCACGTACAGAAGCACTCATTAACATTGCGGGGTCCTATTGGTACTGCGGTTGCAGAAGCTGAAGGCAATAAAGAAGTTCATGTTCTTTAATGAAGCAAGGACACTGAGAGTGGAGATGGCAGCCCTCACAAATGTCTCGCTGGGCTGATAGTGTCCAGCTTGCGTGGGGATTGGCTTCCTTCTCAAGTCACTTTGGCAGGATTAATACACAAAACATGCACCCGTGGAGGAAACCTATAGACTAAATAAATAGATATACTAGACTGTGATTACAGGAGTTAATCTCATTAAATTACAGGCTAGTTGAAGAATTTCTGATAGGCGCTGTATACGTCACCATTTAGAACAGGGTGGAACCCCCATTCCTGGGGGCTAATGTATAGGCAGGCTTTGGTTTCCACCAATTACTCTCCCTCAGTCCACTTATGGATGAGACCGCACTAAAACATTTCATATAGGGATACAAGAACAGCCTCCAGCTGTCAACAATGAGCTTAACGATACAAGAAGCTAAAGGATCGTGTAAATAACAGGGCTAAATAAATAATTAAGCAGAAGTTGGCATGAAATTGGAATGAATACCAGCAGATTTTAAAAAGTACATTACAGTTTAATACTTTCTTTTTTTCAGTCTATCAATAAAGCCATGGTGAAGGACCATCAGGATTGGAATATAGGGGTGTTGGATATTTATGGTTTCGAAATTTTCCAAGTAAGTGCATTTATTATTCACTACAGTATTCATTTTCTTACTTGATTGAAAGAACAACAAAAAGAACAACAAAAACAGCAATTAAATATTGGATTATTAATGCATATCAGAGTATGTGATCATATTATTTTAGCAATTTTTGAAGTTTCATTTCTATATATTCAAACACTACAATATGAAATACAATATTATAATAATAATATAATAATAATAATAATAATAGAATAATAATAATAATATAAATTAATAAATAAATAAAACTATTTTGATATGCATCCCAAACTCACAGAGTAAAATACTGAATAGACTAATAATGGAACTTAACCCTCCTGTTCTGTTCATTTTTTAGGTACAGCAAAAATGTTCCCGGGTCAATCCCCATACAGGGGGGGTTTGCAAATACATGAAATGAACCATTTTCATTTAAAATGTTGATTACACTAATTAAGGCCAGTAGAAGAAGTTTCATACTGAAAAAATAATTTTAAGTATTTTTCCTAGATTTTCAAACTTTAAAAAGTGTCAATTTGACCCGCAACATAACAGGAGGGTTAAAGAGCACAGAAAAATAAAGATAATAATAAAATAATAAATAATAATAAATCAGTATTTTGTGTGTATCACAAATAATTGATGTGAACTGTTTTGATGTTAAATGTTTTGTGTCAGCTATTACTGATGGCAGTTTTCTTTGCAGAAAAATGGCTTTGAACAGTTCTGCATCAACTTTGTGAATGAGAAACTTCAGCAAATTTTCATAGAGCTTACCCTGAAAGCTGAACAGGTAACATATGCGCAAGTTCCTCCTGTTACCCAGAATGCCACTGTGGCAGGTCTTCTACTTGTGTGTGACTTCCTGTGTCTTCTCCTCCCAGGAAGAGTATGTGCAGGAAGGCATCCGATGGACCCCTATTGAGTATTTCAACAACAAGATTGTGTGTGACCTCATTGAGACCAAGGTATGGGATACTTTACATACTTTCCAACACATGTGCCCTCCTCTAAACATCTGCTCACTTCCTCACTTACTTTATCCAGCAGCTTAGTTCATCTCATGCAAAGACTTCCACATCTCTAGTGACACTTGGCCTGTATATAGAATAACCCATTATTTTAAATATAGTATATGTTCATGCTATATTTTATTTACTCACTTTGCAGTTCATTAAGCAAAACCAACTGTATGTTTTCTGGATAGCCAGGTATCGATCCATGCCTAAAAAGTTTAGATTCTAGAACAGAGATGGGCAATTCCAGTCCTGGAGAGCCGATGTGTATGCAGGTTTTTGTTTCCACCGGTTACGGTACCGTGGCTAAATAAGCTAATTGGTTGTATACACCAACACTGGGTTCACTCGTACAATTAGACCACAGTAAAACGCTTCATTTAGAGGCACAAGAACAGTCATTGCCTGTCTTTCATGCCTTTATCATGAAATGTATCTAAAATGATGGCATAAATTATAGGGCTAATAATTAGGCTAGTAATTTAGCCCAAAAATTGGCATGAAATATAGAAACAGATACTGCCATCGTTGCCCATCTCTATTCTCGAAGAAACTCACCAACACAAAAATACTGGACATGATCGTCATCATTTCCATCACCCGTTCTGGTGCAGCACTATGAGGTAGTTGGTCTCAGGAGCTCTTTATGTTCTTTACCCCTCCCCCCCTTGCCCACCTCCCCCACCCCCAGAATCCCCCTGGTATCATGTGCATCCTGGATGATGTGTGTGCCACCATGCATGCAGTGGGGGAGGGAGCCGACCAGACCATGCTGCAGAAACTAAGAGTCCAGATCAACTCCCACGAGCACTTCAACAGCTGGAACCAGGGATTCATCATTCACCACTACGCTGGAAAGGTGCTCCTCTCTCTTATTTAAACATCACAGTAGTGGGGCGCCATTCACTTGGTAATATCGAGCGAGCGTGTAAATAATTGTGGGTTTTTGGGTTAGAGATTGGGTTTGTGTTGGGTTTGGTGTGGATTAAGAGTAAAGCTATGACCATAGGTCTAGCGTGCCATGGTGTTTCCCCTGTCACTCAACCCTGTGCACCTGTCCCCAGGTATCGTACGACTCAGAAGGGTTCTGTGAGAGGAACCGGGACGTCCTGTTCACTGACCTTATCGAGCTGATGCAGAGCAGTGAAATGTAAGTGGCAGTACATTCTGTCTGCGCATGACTATGCAACAAGATGCCGTTAGATTAGTGAGTGCCTGCTTCCAATGGGCCCAAACTGCAAATGCCACACAACAGATCCCTTCCCCTGTCCCGTGGTCTGACAGCCCAAGGGTCTGTGCCCCTGGGGGCAGTAGGGGACTCTGACTGTCTTGGTCCATAAAGCCCTGACTCCCTTCAGTGATACACACTACTTAGGCACATCCACTATATAGTGGTGCGCCCCTATATATTTGCAGTGCCTGCCAAAAGTGTCCAGTGAGTCTCATTCATTTGGAAAAGCACACACATCTAAACACCAACACGTACATACGTACATACATACATGCGTACATACGTACACTCACAACCTCACAAGCATGCGGAAGGCACACACAGACAGAGAAGACATAGGTGGGTGCATACACACACACAGGCAGATGAAGAGACTGCCAGATTATGGTAGGACTGGAAATGTTCTGCTCCCACATCTCCACTCTCGTCAAATTTGGTTCCAGCATTAGCACTGAGAGAGATTTTTTCATTGTCTTATTGTTGGCTGCGAATTCTACGCCAGCTACACCACCCACAGCTGGCCAGTCCATGCCTCATGCCATTGTTCTGTTCTGACTGCAAGGGAAACTCCAATGTGGGAAACTGTGGTCATAATCACACATGGTCATATTGAAAGTACCTGGTATGATCACACTTTTAAGAGACTGTGGAATCTGAGAAGTTTTATAATACTTAATATCTTTTATATTCAAACTGCAACTCTGGAGTAAACCTTACATTTTCTTTTTGGTTCTGTTTTATAGACCTTTCATCCGGGCTTTGTTCCCAGAGAACCTCAATGCAGACAAGAAAGGAAGGCCGACGACAGCAGGCAGCAAAATCAAGGTCCATTAAGCTGAAGATCACTCTGTGGCAGCTGTGCTGATATATAATGTATACACGTGTGCCTCTAGGAAAAGAGCTGGTGGTCTGGTATTCTGTTTTATTTTGCGGCCTCCACTGAGTGGTATTCTAATCCAGGTCCTGGTCTCATCTGGACTGATCAGTCTTCCAGACTGGAGAGTGGGCTGACAGCCATATTTCTTTTCTAACTTTTAAATTTTATTTTAAGCAAACAATTCTCTACAATTTAGAGAAAATAGGATCCTTTTCTGACTGAGTTTCTCAGGTGTCCCGGTTCTCATTGCATTTCAGTTAGAATGCCTAAGGACCATTCCTCTCCTTCTGCTCTTGCCTTCAGAAACAAGCCAATGACCTTGTAGGGACCTTGATGAAGTGCACCCCACACTACATCCGCTGCATCAAACCAAATGAGACCAAGAAGCCCAAGGACTGGGAGGAGGGCCGGTGAGTGAAGTCCATCAACTGACATCGCCATGGTTTCCATTGTGACATCACTCATCAAACGCCCCTTCCGGTGTCTGATGTATTAGGGTTAAGTTTTAGAACTGGTCCTCCCCCCACCATACATGAAGGTTCTCAAGAAAGTGCTGAAGCAGGCTTGCAACATATAACCTAGTACAGAGATACAGATACTCCCTGTCTCTCTCTCACACATACACACACACGCACACGCGCACACACATACAAATACACCCACGCATGTGCAAGTGCACACGCGCACACACACACACACACAAACACATGCAGGCACACATACACAAACACGCACACAATGCCTTCCTTTGAGAAAGCCACTGGGAACACGATGTACTGATTGACTGTGCTGCATTGTTCAGGGGCTAATGGACTTCCTGTTGTGTGTGGCAGTGCTCAGGAGCTCAGGTTTGGCTGTTTAATTAGAGCTGGGATTGATGTTTTCTTAGCGAGCACATGCACATTCAGTCTCGAGGGTCGCAGGATGTGGGGGAGACACGCCGAAAAAGCTAGATTCTTCAGGCTGACAGACCACCTGGGGCTGTTCTCTGAAAGACTGTTCCCCACACAACAATAACTGTAAATATGTATGTCATTACTGTTAGCAATATGCTTCAGCAGAAGATGTATATGCTCAAAAAATAAACCCTGGGGAGCTGTTTAGTTGGACGGGACTTTATTTTCCCTTAGAACCATTCTTGGGGTAACTGAATTGAGAATTGCCCCCCTTCCTGTAACTAATTTCACATGAGCCTGAGGAATCTGAGTTGTATGTTTTTCATTGTAGGAGGAGTTAAGTGTTTTGTTTCTGGTATAAGATGCTTAGTACATGTTTGAGGTGTCTGATGTTTAGTTGTCGCACACTCACATGCAGTAGCAGGCCTGTGTGAAGGGCACTGTTGTCGTTGTGTGTGTGTGTGTGTGTGTGTGTGTGTGTGTGTTGGGGGTGGGGGGTCATATTTATGCTGCTCACCCCTGCTCTTTCTCTCTCTCTGCAGAGTGAAGCATCAGGTGGAGTACCTGGGGCTGAAGGAGAACATCCGTGTGCGGCGTGCTGGCTATGCCTACAGGAGAATGTTCAAGAAGTTCCTCAACAGGTACTGCACCAGCCCCAGCCAAGCACTATCCCTCCTTCTCTCCATTTTCATCTCCCACAGGAAAAACATAATGTGGTTGAAACATTCAGAAATGAGAAATAACAATTGCAACAAATTAGAAATTTTATATAATGTATAATATTATGAATATTACAATGTCGCCATTTTTTTAATGGAATCTATGATGCTGTCCCAAGTAACATGCACTGAACTCAATACTTAAAAAGACTTTTTAAGAAGTTATGTTGTAGATAAGCCATTACTTATGTACACACAGGTGAAGTTTGGCTAGAAGGCAGAATATAGGTAGAAGAATTTGCCTGGAGAAGAACCCCAGCTCTGGAAGTTTCTCTAAGCGGGGGGCTCGCTCACAAAATGAACTCAAATCCCAGCTGTATCCTGCACATGGCCGTTTCCATAGTTACACATACCATACCAATGTCAGTGGCCTTGGAATGACCCACCTCCTGCGTCTAAGATGGTATGATAAAGTGCATGGCCACAGTAATAGCAAGCCGCGGGGAGAGAGGGGGAGAGAGGCGGAGGCTGAGGGAGGTGCAGAGGGAATATAAATAGTAAGTAACAGTAAAAGTAAGAGAGAGTGACCAGTGGGTTCGCGGGGTTAAGTCTGCGCTCGTCTGTCTCATCTGCCATCATTCCCCCCTGTGCTCAGGGAAAAGACGGGGTCAGCGCTCGCCGGCGGTCAGGAAGCGCTCACTCCGTTAGTGTTTGCGTTGGCGTGCCCTAGCGAACGGGCCACGCGTTTGACCCGCCGAGCGAGACCGCTGCTGGAATGCAGAGGGGGGGGGTGGGGGGGGCGGCATCACGCCACCGACGCTCTCCGCCAACACCACCCTGTCCAGCCCAGCTCTGCTGCAGCGCTGCGAATCCCAGGCCACACCCCTCTCTGTCCCGTAACCTCTCAGTCATGTAAACATGCACAGCTCACGTGCAGGGGGTCACATCTGGCGCAGGGGCCCACGCGCAGAGACGATCTGAGAGAGAGGGGCGCTTGCAGAAGTCAGTGCAGAACAAACACAAACACTCACATACACACACACACTCAGTGTCCGCTTGCGGGTTCTCATTCCTCCGACAGCCCAGTTTACGGAGGGGTACTCACGCAGCCCATGACATCCTGGTGAAGTCTGCCCCTCCCCCTCAGGTACGCCATCTTGACCAAGGAGACGTGGCCGGCGTGGCGCGGGGACGAGAAACAGGGCGTCCTTCACCTCCTGCGGGCCGTCAACATGGACCAGGACCAGTTCCAGCTGGGACGCACAAAAGTGTTCATCAAAGCCCCCGAGTCTGTAAGCACTACCCCCTCCCCGGTGCCATTAAATTATGTTAATATTATTGATATTTAATAATAATGATAATCAGTGGTATTCAGTGTTTCTGCTAAAATCTGCTCTTTCTGCCTCCAAAAGTAATGCATTCACACAGCGTAGGTCTAAAAAGACTAAGGGAATTTAAAAAGTGCTGTACTGTGTGGTTGGAGATGGCGGTGTGGGGTTGGATGATGTCGAACCTTTTTCCACGGTGATTGCAGTTCTCTCACAGTTTTCAGCCAGCTCAGCTTGCAGGATGCTCGTGAGCTCACTTGTTGACTTTTCCACACACTCGCACCTCAGCAAGCAATTGCGGATGTGTGCATTCAGGACCCAACTGCCAAGCCACTCCCCCTTCTTCATCCAGATACGTGTCAGATGTCACACACCTATGGGTATCACTGACAGGACTACCCGCAGTTGGGTGGTCTTACAGATAAAGTGTTCTGCCTGTCCCAGCAGTGGCAGGGCTGAATCAGTTTATTAGTTGAAACTTAATGGAGCATAAGTCAAGGTACATGCATGTAGTTGTACACTGCACTTGTGGTCATTGGTCTTTACCTGTATGCAGTGACATAGGGTCTTGATACCGCCCTGTACTCGAGGGTAAGAGAATCTAATTCACAAGGAAAAACGGATTCAAAGCACCTCTAAAACAAGAGAATTTGACCACTATTCATCTTAAAGCCTTTCAGAGATGTAAGTAAGCACGAGTAAATGAGTGGCCACCTGTCTCCCTGTCCCCAGCTCTTCCTCCTGGAGGAGATGAGGGAGCGTAAGTTTGACGGCTACGCCAGGAGCATCCAGAGGGCATGGCGCAAGTATGCAGCCCGCAAGAAGTATGTGCAGATGAGGGAGGAAGGTATGTTAAACCTACTGTTTTAGTACACACACACACACATATGCACACGCACACACAGGCATGCACACAAACAAACACACACACACACACACACACATACACAGACAGACAAGCACACACACATATACACACACACACACACACACAAGCACGCACACATGCACAGGAAACTGCCATGAACAAATACAGACAAGAAAAAAATTATGAATGCCGAAATGCAGTGTATGACCATCATCTCTTACCCTTTCTGTTTCTGTTTCTGAATGTCTACCTCTTCCTGTGTGTGTATTTGCGTTTGTGTGTGTGTGTGTGTGTGTGCGCGTTTCCTCCTCTCTCGCTGCGTGTCCGTTTGTCCCTCCAGCCTCTGATCTGGTGCTGAACCGGAAGGAGAGGCGGAGGCACAGCCTGAACAGGAACTTTGTGGGGGATTACCTGGGCATGGACGACCGGCCCGAGCTCCGAAAGTTCCTGGCCAAGAGGGAAAAGATCGACTTCGCCGACAAAGTCACCAAATACGACCGCCGATTCAAGGTGCGGACTTGGGCACTCTTGGGCACTCTCTTCTTTTTTTTGCAGGAAATCTGAAGCCAAAGGTTAATCCTTACCATCACATTGTCTTGACATTTTCCCCCCAATGACAGCAGTGTAGGCATCTCTGCAGTGGTTTCTGATGGCAGATCCTGCTTGGCTGGAATCCACTGTGATCAGAGGAAGAACATTAGTTACTCCTCACACACACTCACAGTTTCTCTCCCCTTGTGTATCCAGGGCATTAAACGGGACCTCATCCTGACGCCGAAGTGTGTTTACCTGATTGGACGGGAGAAAGTGAAGCAGGGCCCAGAGCGAGGTCAGGTGACTGAGGTTTTGAAGAGAAAGATTGAGGTGGAGAAGATTCTGGGCCTGTCACTCAGGTGAGGCAGGGGTACCTGGGGAGGAGTTTAGCCAGTCACAGTGATGCCCACTGCACCCTCACTTCCAAACGTAGGTTTCCTGTTCCTCTTGGGCATGCAATCAGAAGCACCCCACAGTGCCCTGCAGAAATAACGAGGAGAAGTGGTAAGATTGGATAGTGTGCTCCTCCTCCCCTCCCGTTCCATCCTCTTAATCCTCCCTTCTCTGTGCCCGCAGCACCATGCAGGATGACTTCCTGGTCCTCCACGAGCAGGAGTACGACAGTCTGCTGGAATGCGTCTTCAAGACGGAGTTCATCAGCCTGCTGGCCCGTAGGTTCGAGGAGAAGACCCAGAGGAAACTGCCTCTCAAGTTTAGCACCACGTGAGTCGGTTCCACGCACAAATTCACCAGAGATTTCTCACACCGTAAAGCACCTGCTTCTACATAATTTAACTTTCCCTCCCTCTTCATCCCCTCCTCCTCCTCCTCCTCCTCAGACTTGAAGTGAAGCTGAAGAAGGAGAGCTGGGGCCCCTGGAGTGCCGCGGGCACCCGTCAGGTGACCTTCCTGCAGGGCCAGGGAGACCAGGCCATCTTACAGCCGTCCAATAAGACGCTGCAGGTCAGCATTGGGCCGGGCCTGCCCAAGAACACACGTGAGTCCCAACAGCCACTACTGCTCCTAAACCAGCAAGTGGGCTCTCTTTCCTTCTGCAAAGTTCCTGCCTCTCCTTCTCCCTTCCTCCTCTCTCTTTCTCTCATGCTGATATACACTTTAATTATTTCATAACGGGTCATGGTATACATTCTTCTCCTGCCCAGGTCCCTCTAAAAAGAACTTTGCACTGAGCCATTCCAGCACCTCCAGACCCCACCAGAACTACCCCACCCGGGCTGCCCCTGGACCCCCTGGTGAGACTCACAATATTGCTTTTCACATTAAAGGATCTTATGTTAACTGTTAACTAACTCTAATGCTAATGCTAACTGATCTGTAACAACTGTAGTTTTGATACCTTCTTTTTATTTTTTTTTAAATTAGTTATATCATGACAGATATCACATGGATATTAAAAGGAAGTTGCACAAGAAAGTTTTTTTTAGCTGCCATTTCTTAAGTGCTGAATTTTTTTAGTTTTAACTTGACCTCTGTAACATGTTTTTTTTTCCAAACAGTTGGCCATCAGAATGGGGGAATGAGGTACACTGACAATGCTGCCAACTACAGGAACGCCTCTTCGCACCAGCAAACCAATCACAGGCCTGCCTCAGGCGGCATGAACCGCCCCTTCCAGCTACCAACTGTTAACATTGGCCAGTTTAAGGGAAGAAACTCCAAAGCACAGCCCAACCTCGACTGTCTCAGGGTCCCTGAACAGGGCGCTGCTGGGTGAGTGCTGAACCAGCAGTAATACTACACAGACACAGGTACTGCACATATGGTCATATTCACACACACAGGTACAGCACATATGGACATATTCACACACACAGGTACAGCACGTGTGTGGTCATATTCACACACACATGTACAGCACGTATGGACATATTCTCACACACAGGTACAGCACGTGTGTGGTCATATTCACACACACATATACAGCGTGTGTGGTCATATTCACACACGGTCATATTCACATCTACATACCAAATCATACCCACACACACAGGTACAGCATATACACGGTCATAATCACACACACTGTCAGTAGCACTGCAAAAAGTACAGCACGTACACAGTCATAGTCAAAAATCAGTCATAATCACATAATCTCTCTTCACGCACACAAAATGTATACAGACACAACATCACAGTCACTAGCCTTGTGTTGGCTTCATAAACATAACTTGGGTGCTGTGCTCCTTCATAGTAACAGACTGCCCTCTACTGGCGGAGGAACGTGAGTCTCCGTGTGCGGCTGTGTTGTGGTTGAAGTGTGGCTGCATTGCAGTTGAAGTGTAGCTGGTGTGGTTGAAGTGCAGCTGGTGTGGTATGGAATAGTGGTGTTCTCTGGCATGTTGTGGTGGATGCTGTGTCTCTGAATTTCTCTGCTTGTACCTCTGGTTGGATTTTCTTCTTTATGCATTTTGATTGTTCAGAGTTTTCCCAACAACCTGTAAGGGACATGTCCACTTGGTAAGAATAATTCTTAAACACTGGTACCTACAGTCTCCAAAGACAGAGAAGAGTTGTAATTGTTTAGGGTCCTTGTGCCTCACAATCTCCATACAACAGTTCCAGGAAGAGCTCTGGGATTTTGTGCAGTCTGAATATCCCATCAAAAACAGAAACAGGCACCATGTATCTATAAGTGAAAGTCCACCAGAAAGTACATATGTAGTTGAGGTATAAAGAACATTTTGTAGGATTTCTGGACTGTTTATTTATTTTTCATTTAGTTTTATTTTCTTCCAGTTAAAAAAGGCTGATATTACCTAGAAAACACCTTTAAATTAAATTATTTTTGGTGGCTTCATAGTCTGTGAGGATTGGGTCTTACATGGGCAAAGAAAGATGATTTTAAGGTACTTAAATTAATCTTTAACAGATTATTTTGCCCTCTCGAGATTACATTAGATGTACTCATGGGCAAGACTATCTGTTTTCTTGGAGTGCAGTGCCATCTTGTGGTGTGTGTGTTGAACAATAAACTTTTTTCCTGGATCAAGAGAACTCAGCCTTTGACTCCAGGAGGGCTGCAAAATATGCAAGCTGTCGATAGAGCATGGCCCTGGCACTGATTTACCTGTCAACGTCATATGACAATGACATATTTTAACCCATTTTTAATTGGTTAATTTCTGGTTCAAACTGGTTCAAACCACTCCCCCACAGAGTCCGCAGGCAGACGGTTAGCAGGCCCGCCCCAGGAGGAGGCCGGCCTAAGCCCGCTCCGAAACCCAAACCACAGATGCCCCAGTGCAAGGCCCTGTATGCCTACGACGCCCAGGACACAGACGAGCTTAGCTTCAACGCAGATGACGTCATCGACATCGTCAAGGAAGGTGAGAGATAGAAAGAGAAAGGCACAGAGGCATTTGGCACAGTGCTGAAATGCTGAAATGTGTAATGACAGTACATAAAGAGGCTCTCAGTACATTGCAGTCATACGGGGGAAGATGGTAAAGCCCCTCTCAAAGCCCCTCTCACATGCTCGTCTCACCTTGCGTCTCTCACCTGGTCAGATGCCTCAGGATGGTGGACGGGGAGACTGCGAGGGAAGCAGGGCCTGTTCCCCAACAACTACGTCACCAAGATCTAGAGCCTCAGCCAGCCCACCTGGACACACCTGGAGACACCTGGGCACCATGGAGACGCTGAGAGCTGCCATTCAGAAAGGCACAGAGCGATGGAAGCAGAGTTCTCCTCTCCTCCTTTGCACCTGAGTGCTGGGTGCTACCGGCTGTCCTGCTCCATGGTGAAATGGAAAGACCGGGCTTTGTAGTACAGGACCAACGTGGGGACCTGAATGACTGGAGATTCTCCTCCAGAGCGAGTAACAGCTATACAATCTCTCTGAGCACTGAACAAACTATTTATCATAATTATACTGTAGCTTCCTCTGTTATTTTTTTTTATCATCCTGAAAATTTAATTGGAGGGTAACTGAGATTTTACCTCAGGAGATGACATGCACATAGATTCTTTAAAAAAAAATGTTCATGTCGTTTTTGAAACGATAACCCTCTAATTTCAAATGAAAGGTGGTTGCCTTCTTGATCACAGAATTTACATCTTTAGGCTAAAGTGTCCTCATTTAATTCAGTTTTTTTCCCAGTGAAACACTTGCTGCTGAAATTAATTTCATAAATTGTATTGCCTGTATAAAAGCTAGCATTACCACAAATATGTTATTCCATACAGTTAAAGTGCGGTTTTGTTTTTTGCATGACTAATTCTACACTGGCAGTGACTTACGGGTTGTCACTTCAAATATGAGGCTAATTTTGGTTTACATTTATGTTGTGAGTTGGTCCTCAAAAGCTGGATGTCTTTGTTTAGACTGCTGGGCAAGTAGTATTAGAAAATTCAGGAATACCTTTCATGGCAAAAATTCCCACCAACAGTGCACAATAAGTATACTCAGGATGCATGATAATATCAGGCAACTGTACTGAAGTCTTCTCTAGCGAAATCACTGCAAGTGCATCACAAATGAGTGAATGAATGAAGTATGATGAATAAGGGGGGAGGGGGAAGGGTGTTTAATACGCACTTTAATAGGCAGGACCTTGGATTTATTTTTAAGGACCTGTCGACCCAGAATATTGGCAAAGGGTGAATTTGCCAAATTTGGTGAAGTGCTACTCACTGAAATGTTTACATGAAAATCGGTATATTTTTCTTTCCATCTAAGAAATTTTTTTTTCCATGTTGTCATGATATATGATGAAAGGAATTATCTAATGTATTCATGATTTATGATCAAATAAGTCTCTTGTTTTGCTCTTTTTGTTCTGTAGCCTCTGTTCTGGATTAACCATGTTGCATTTGTTTGGCTCATTTCATCGCTGCTCTAGAGAGTTGACAGAAGACTGGGTAATTTAGTGTGTCCAGCTGCCATCTTAGCAGGGAAAATATTTGTTTCAAGTCAGCAGCAGAGAAGACCAAAGCACACCGAACATGATTTCTGGGCTGTTTCACATCAAGTAAAGCTCTGTGTGTGTGTGTGAAATGCATAGTCATCTTGGATCATGCTCAGTAGGTAGAACTAAGTGTCCCTTTTGTCTGAATTTGCAATCTTCTTATTTTGTAGCATAATCAGAAACCTTGATCATTTTCCGTAGCTCAGCTGTTTTAATTTACCTCAATGTGTAAAAATAGAAGGAACAGCAGACCCCTCCCATTTCCGCTAAGGTGCAGCAGTGTGAGAGCATCAGTCATCACAGAACAAGCAGCGATCAGTAGCCCAGCTGCTACCGGGATTCAGCTTCATCACTCTGTCCAATATTAGTTAAAAACATTTCACACTTGTCCTCCATTCCCACTATAAAACAAAGGAACAGTGAGAACTCAGCTGGCACACACAGTGAGGGAAAAAAATGTGTTTGTCACATCACCAGGACTGGATCCCGGGAATTGTTTCAGGAATTAATTTTCAAACTGCAGGAAAACCTACTGTGGGTTCCTTACTGTGCCTTTCTCAACCTCAAACAAGTCTCTAACTAGCTTAACTTTTAACTAGCAATGCACAGTAATGACTGTTACTTTAAAAGCACGTTTTACTAATTCAGTATGTTGATTTGTGAGAAACTGGGCTGTGGAACTAAATTTCATGAAGCATCATCGACAGAAGCTTATTTTGAACTGGAATTTAGTTCAGCCGTCATGCTCAGCTTTAATTTTAAAAAATGAAATTCAAATTTATGTATGTTTAGAAACACGGTTAAGGTACCAATAATTTGTATGTGCATCGTTTGTTTTAAGAAGAGCCCATAAAAAATCTCTCCTAGCAACACAACTGTGTGCTACATCAGACCCCAGCACTAGTCTAAAATGCAGAGGAATAACTGAGGAGTCAGAGGATCCTTGCTCACATCAGATATACCATCAATATAAATACTGAAATGCAAAAGAAAACCCACTGAAGTACTGTTAGTGTATAGTAGATTATCAAACGTGCCTTTAGTTGATATGGCTGGTCCATATTCAGTATAAAAATGACTCCTTGTAATAATTCCTTATATGTGTAACCTGTATATATGAATGCTTTCAAAATATAGACACATGAAATCATTTACTGTGCCGTTTCAGATTGTTAAAATTGGACTGGTACGTTGACACTCCAGCAGGTGTGGTGCTTATGAAATAAACTTTGTGAAATCTTACTTCCAGAATTGTCTCATATTATATTTGACTTGAAGCTGTCTCTTCAACACAGAGCTCACTGTATGTCACCATACATAAGCACAGAACATAGCCAGGGTCTCAGAGTGCTCCAGCAGGTATGCAGGACATGTACATTGCATAAAGCTGCATTGTTTGACTCGAGCTGCACTGCGGTGACCTACCTTCAGGTCCTCATTCCAGAGCGTCACACTGGAGACGCACACCACCTGACTGCTCCTGGTTCGGGGCCACCCACGCACACTGCAGCTCTTCCTCACTCGAAATCACACGCTGTTCCCCTCCGACACCTGCAAGGGGACACCTGGGACATCGAAGCATCTTGGAAGAGAAATTCACGTGGGCTTGAATGACAGCAAATTAATCTCAGTTCTGCTTAATCCAATTTTGAATTATCAGAATGATTTACTGCATTCTGCAATCACTATTTTAGCCTTTAATCAGAAATTTAAAAAATAAAAACCCAATTCTCATCGGATTTCTCGCATTCTAATGTCTAGCAGATATATTTTGACGATATCACTCTGGGGTGGTATCATGCCCTTGTAATTACCTGGTAATTAGCTGGTAATGTAAGACACATCTGAACAGGGATAGACCAGAACCTCTTTTGACTGCAAACATCATTTAAAAAACTTTTTTTTTTATTTAAATGTATTTTTTTTTTTTTTTACACAGGATACAGTGAAAAGTAATGAAAAAAAAACACTGGACACAGTGAAGAGTTATCTAACTTTATTAATATCTTTGAAACTAATAGAAAGCCCTTGGAAAAGCATCCTGGGGCCATTAAGTCTATGAATGCATGGATTCCTGCCATAGGTACTGCATACCAACACTCGGTTCAAAATGACAGTTATTTTTTAAAAACTCGGCAAATCCAGAGCAGAAACACGCTTTCATATTCACAGGGCTCCCGTCTCCCAGCTCTCGCCTTTGGATGTGCAAGTATATGCAAGTTAGCTAGTTGAGAGTAATATTAGTGTTAAGTTCTTCAGCGCAGCAGGTACGCTCGCTGCGCATTACAGAGGAAGAGGAGAGATGAAGTGACAGTGATCTTTGTAAAAATAACTGATGACCCCCCCCCCCCCAACAGTCAGGTGGGGCCACAGTGTTCTTTTTCTTTCCTCTGAGCAGTCTGAACAGAAAGTACACGCAGAGGAAAAAATGTTTTTTAAAAAAGAAAAGAAAAGAAAAGCAGGTCGCACGCGGCTTCCAGTCAAAATTTTCACAGATTACAGACGGACAGGAGAGGGGCGAGGGGCGTGGGCCTGAGATCCCGGCGCGGGGCCCCCAACACGAGGCCCCCCGACGCGAGGCCCCCAACGCAAGGCCCCGCTGATGCACAGCAGCCCCGTCGCTTCCCAACACCTGCCCTGCACAAACTCCACTCGCAATTCAAACAGTTCAACAACAAAAAAAAGAACAATCAACTCACGAAACGGACATTCATTTTCTTCTCAAATACATCAGATGAAGAGTGTAAAATGTGTATGCAGGATGAGTGGTAAACGAGGGGGTGTGCATATTCTGTGCTGATGCATATTTGAAGTTTGTTCCCGTTCGCTGGATACTGCACGACGGTGTACAATGACTGACACAGCAGCTCTTCTGTCAGTTTGAAGTTTTTCCCCAATTAAGGAATGTCTTGATTAATATATATTTTTTTAAATCTTCATTTTATCTAGATGATCACATTATCTGTACATAAACACATCAATACAATGATTGCTTAAATGAATCCTGCAATGTTAAAAAATGGAAGTTGACGGTCTACTCCAGTAAAGCAGGGCATTATTGTGTATTTTTTAAAACGCTTCTTTACTAGAGCAGTGACCCTTGCCTGCAAGTTGATAGGCCACATGAAGCCCAATTTATTGTGTGTGCAAAGAAATGCATAAAAAAGAACCATGCAAAACAAAAAAAAATACTAAATTAAATGACACCAAAAAACAAAAAAAAAACAACAACTAAAAAGTCAAATAAAGAGCTTTATAAATACAATTATATTTAAAAAACTAAACTCTTTTCCGATTATGCCACTTCTAGCAGTACTGGCACTAAAACAGCTAGCTCTCTAGGGTTGAATGCTCTTTTGTCTTTTTTTTTGTAAGTTTTTTTCTTTTTCATTTTGAATCTGCGCAGGTGAATCATGCCATCTTTGGTTGACTGAAGTACTGAAGGAAAAACGAAAACAAACCGACAAATGAAAAGAGGGAAAAGAGAGGCCGAGGAGAGCAGCATCAACTCTCGGCCGACAGCTGCGCCTCGATGTCCACCCTGCAGATGGGGCATTTCTTGTTGGTGAGGAGCCACTGGTCCACACACAGCTGGTGGAAGAGGTGCATGCAGGGAAGGCGTCTGGGAAGGGAGAGAGGAAATGGTGAGAAGCCGAGAGGGATGTGGATCTCCTCTTCCAGGGAGAGAACATGCATCAGGCAGCCTGCCCTCCCAGGATCCAGCGTGTACGGTCTGTACAGCGGCAGGTTCAGTAAGGTACCGTGCCGACACTCGAGCTGCTCGCTTCTGCGTCTGGGGCCGTCTGTTCTCAGTGCCGTTTTAGTGTGATTTACTGCACTGCTGGTGAACAGCGCATGGAGCTCGGTGGATAAAGGGCCTCATCCACAATCCAGCACCTCTACCTCCCACAATAACATCTACTGCCCACAATAACAGAATCAGAAAGGTTTGCTGGAGAGTACTAGTTAATACAACTTAATACTACACTGAGAGTGAACTGCAAACTGATATACAAATGTACTGATAATACAAATGGTCACTGTTAGAAGTTTCCTAAATTAATAAAAAAGGATGGTGAATACATCTTTAACAAAACTACAAAGCAATTTAAAGTTGTAGTTTACTCATTTCAACACCAGAGGGCAGAAGAATCCCTCCCCTACACACACACAAACACACACACACATACACATGCACACAGTATAGAAATACGAATAACCACAGGCCTAAATTTAAAGCAGTCATTTCTAGCTACATAACAGCTTTTCTGTACATTCTCCAGTACAGAGGATCACTTTACATAGAAAGAGACCACAAACTAAACATTTATTCAACCCACAGAGAACAGATGTACGTGTGATACATTTAAAATGTTTAAAAAGGAAAAGGGCTCTACAAAAAGAAAGAAATTACCATTACATTTCCTATGTACACACATGCACACGTGCACATTTCCTATGCATACACACACACGCACACGCGCGTACATGCAAACACACACGCACACACCAAGATAAAATACAATGCATGGTCATTAATCAAAACTGCATATCTGAGGCTGTAGGGTGGGGTGTACCTGACATCCTCTCCCTCTTCTAAGATGGACAAACAAATGGTGCATTTCTCCTCCGTGTCCTCCTCCGGCCCCTCGTCCTCCTCCTGCTTGCCGTGCAGCTTTCTCTGTGGAGTCAAAAACAATAAAGCTGCAGTTCCTGCCTTCCAGCACCAGAGGGCAGAATAATCAGGGGTTACAGAGTTTAATGCCAAAGAAAAAGTAAATATCTTGAATATACTCATGTACTGATTTTCCAATAAAAGCAGATTTATAACAAAACAACATTTGTCAGTTCCGCTCATCTGTATCAATCCAGTGATCCGTGAAGGGAATTCAACAGAACTAAACAAAAAATATTTTTGAAATGTAAAATACTGAATAACTTTGTGTTCATCGACACAGCGTACAGTCAGGCAAGAACACGTCCCGAATGTTTAGAAAGGGAAGGCGGTATATAAATAGGCTTTATAAATGCACCCCAGAAAGCAGAAAACATTTTTCTCCATCAACCGTGAAAGCGAAGGTCTGCCTGCAAGTGAACCCGAACGCACACAAAATGTTCCCGCCGCGCGCTCACAAAGCACCCAATGTTCTCGCCGCTGGCGCTCCTGCAGGAGTGACCCGCTTTCCCCGCCAGCGGGGGCTGCCCTCATTCGCCACCGCTCTCCCAGCGCACCCCGTCCACAACCTGGCATTATCTGCGCATTTTCAGGGGGATAACTGTCCGCACAGTCTTTATCTCTCGGGGTGACCCAATATAATTTTGGCCAGTCAACTCCACTATAGCTCTGGAGCTGGTTACTCTGCCCTCTGCAGAAACTGAAAGATTGAGACCAGTGCTGATTCTGCCGTGTCATTTGCAGGATCCATTTAGCTGTATCGAGTTGAGCCTTCATCAGATCACTCTCAGCATTCTGGGTCAGGAGTCACACGGGCTTCCTTCCGCACTCTCAACCCAGCCCACGGCAACAGGGGCGTGCCAGCGTGTCTCTGAGTGCAGGGTTCTGTACAGACGTTCTGTACGATGCACGCACGCACGTATGTGCGCGCATGCACACACATGTATGCACAGGCAGCAGTGCTGCAGCACTCACCTTCCTGTATTTGTGCGGGTAAGTGCATCTCTCTATAGTTCCCTGAGAGGCACCGCGGTTCACTGTCCCCAACCTCTCCTCCAAATGCAGCAGATCCTGAGAGCACAACAGTAGAACAGGAGAGGGGTGAGACAAACTCACACCCACTCACACCCACCCACTCACCCACCCAATCACCTACTCACCCACTCAATCACCCACTCACACACGTAAGCACTAACACACACAAACACACAAGCAAACGCTTGCATGCGCACGCAAGCACAAAGATCTGCATCAGAGTGAACATTATAACCATTTATTGATTTATTGAAAAGCTTAATGCTTCAAGTGAAAAAGCCCATGTTCATTGAGACTTACTTCGTAAGTTCTTCCAAAACCAGTCATTCTGGATGAGATATAACGGATGTGGGGGTAGGTCACTTCGGAAATGCCAGTTTGCTACAATATAAAAACAAACAAAAAAAACGTGTTTGAAAACAGACTCTGCACAGCAACACACAAACATTTAAAGAAGTCAAATGTCCAGAGATAAATCATCACAACAGATCTCAAAACCATCAGGTGTGCTCAGCTGAATGTGCACTCAGTGCATAGGCATAGCTATTCACAGCTAACGCACACATAAGGGAGCACAGAGACTGAACGTGAGCAGAGACCGGTCCGAGCGCACTGGCGGAAAGGCCGCGGGACGAGGGGCCAGGCAGCAGACTCACCATGAAGGTGATGGGGAAATGGTGCAGCCTGGGGGGTGGGTGATAGTGGGGCAGGTGGGGGTGCAGATGCCCCGCCGGGTATGGAGCTACAGCCACCCCAGCATCGATCCCCAACTCCCTGCAGAGGAAAAACACACACACACGCGTGCACACACACACACACACACACACACACACACACAGACAGTACAAAATAAGCCTCAGGGGTTGGTGCACTGGTCCTGATCGAATACTGTTTTCAAAACTGACACATTGAATAATACTGTTATGCATTAAAATCGTCCAGGTCAGCAGTAAAAACGAGCTTGTGATTGGCTAAGCAGCAGAGTCCTGTGACCCGGTTAGTGTGCACTGACCAGGTCGTCCTCTGGTCCGGCTGGCGGGGGTGAGAGGACATGGTCTGTGGCACATGGATATGGTGACCGTGACCGTAATTGGGGTGCATCCTGTGAGGGTGGGGCGGGGGTCTCTCATGCGCTCGACTGTAAAGAGAGAGAGATAGAGAGAGAGAAAGAGAGAAGGAGAAAGACGGAGAGAGAGAGAGTGGTCACAGGAAGGCCAGAAGAGCCGTTCTTCATTTCCATAACTGTATGCTACCCTGTGACCCCGTGCCCCCCTGGCTGTGATGTCACACTCACGCTGGGTGCTGCATCATCCTCCGCCTCTGCACCTCCATCCTCTGCAGCACCTCGTGGTGGTGCAGCCTCTGCACGGCGGGGGGCAGCGGGGGCAGGTGGTGGGGCAGGGCCTGGTGCTCGGGGGGCAGGTGCTGGGGGAGGGGCGCGGCCGAGCCGGACAGGTGGTGGGCGGGCAGAGCGGGGGGCGGGGCCGGGGGCACGACGTGCCCGGGTGCGTGGGAGGACAGGGGGGCGTGGAAGGCGTGGACGGGATGGGGTATGACGTAGTCGGACTGCGGGGGTGGCTGGGGCGGGGGCGGGGGGTTGCCGTGGGAGTGGGGGCAGGAGGAAGAGCTCTGGTGGTGGAGAGAGCGAGCCAGGGGCCCATCTGTGCGTGGAACAGAAACGGGAGAAACGAGAAGAGAAAGTTAGCAGAAGTGACACCTGCGTCACACGGTAAACAAAGCCCAGCGCACAGCAAAGACACATCCTCCAGCGCTCGTTAGGGCTCGTTAGGGCTCGTTAGGGCTCTCAGCTCCTCTCGTCTCTCACTCGCAGCCCAGCAGGGAGCTGTGCGTGTGGAGCTCTGCTGGACAGAGAGGCTGGGACAGCGTGAGCTCCATAAAACACTCCAGCACACATCCCGTCAGCAGGCACAGTCCGCACTTAAGCCATTCACACCTGAAGCTCACCAGCCGCCTCTCTTCATTATTAAGAGCAGGCTCATTTTTTGGCCGGAGAGCCATTAGAACTTTAAGCTGCGAGTTTGGTTACTCCCAGAACGCGCCGTGATTTAATTGTTCGGTTGACAACTCCATTTTCAAAAACCACAGAGCAGGTCCTTTTATGTGACGCCCGGGATCCCCAAAGTAAAATGCAATATCAGACAGCTCACGCAGAGGAGAGGCCAAGGTGTAACAGTGAGCACCAGCACAAATACACAATGCACACCAACGGACTCCACAGAGCGTCAGAAAGCACACAGGCTAAGAAAGCGCTCTTAAACGTTACTTGAAGAAATCTCAAACCACTGCTGTCCATGGTGTCCGGACTGACTCCTGTACCAAAGGCTCAGTCTGAGAGTGAGATCTGTACTAGGTGAGGTCTGTAATAGGTGAGGTCTTTACTAGGTGAGATCTGTACTAGGTGAGGTCTTTACTAGGTGAGATCTGCACTGGGTGAGGTCTGTACTAGGTGAGGTCTTTACTAGGTGAGATCTGTACTAGGTGAAGTCTTTACTAGGTGAGATCTGTACAAGGTGAGGTCTTTACTAGGTGATATCTGTACTAGGTGAGGTCTTTACTAGGTGAGATCTGTACTGGGTGAGATCTGTACTAGGTGAGATCTTTACCAGGTGAGATCTGTACTAGGTGAGGTCTTTACTAGGTGAGATCTGTACTAGGTGAGGTCTTTACTAGGTGAGATCTGTACTAGGTGAGATCTGTACTAGGTGAGGTCTTTACTAGGTGAGATCTGTACTAGGTGAGGTCTTTACTAGGTGAGATCTGTACTGGGTGAGATCTGTACTAGGTGAGGTCTTTACTAGGTGAGGTCTGTACTAGGTGAGATCTGTACTAGGTGAGGTCTTTACTAGGTGAGGTCTGTACTAGGTGATATCTGTACTAGGTGAGGTCTTTACTAGGTGAGATCTGTACTGGGTGAGATCTGTACTAGGTGAGATCTGTACTGGGTGAGATCTGTACTAGGTGAGGTCTTTACTAGGTGAGGTCTGTACTAGGTGAGATCTGTACTAGGTGAGGTCTGTACTAGGTGAGGTCTTTACTAGGTGAGATCTGTACTGGGTGAGATCTGTACTGGGTGAGGTCTTTACTAGGTGAGGTCTTTACTAGGTGAGATCTGTACTAGGTGAGGCCTAATTCAGCCCCTTCACAATGCAGCAGGGTTATCTCCACATTGAAAAACATATACAATCAGAATTTCAAAAATAAACACAGCCTACAATCCACATCAACTTCTGAAATAGCCACATGATTTAGTAAGGATGTGGGAATAAGACACCAGGTGATTAGTAACCATGGTAACCTATTAATTATAGCTATATTGTACGCATCAGCATGATACAAAAATACAGTTTTTGTTTAATTAAGAGTTTAATTAAGATATTAATTAGCCAAGCCATGGTGCAAAAGGCCTATTTTAAAACACAGAATTGCACATACAGTAATTACAGAAATACACAGGCTAAGTACTATAACCATTAAGGTAACCTCAGTATATAGTTAGTGTAGGGAAAATTTCAAAAGATCAAATATCAATGTTGAAGCATATTTTCAAACTGAACCTTCACCTGGACAGAGGAAATACAAAAATGAGAAAACCTTGACTATCCAAACATGTCTCCCTGAGCCCAAGAAAAGGTGGTAAAAAGAACACTCCAAAATATGTCTCCTCCACAGCAGACCCCTTTATGCACAGTTAGTTAGATGGCTTAACTTTCACATATCCACGTACAGCTAGGCTACAGTACAGTCAAGCACCCCGCACAGTCGTCCTGTGTACAGGCACTGCAGGTGGGCAGTCACATGATAGCTAGCAGTCAAACAAAGTCAATTCATGCAGTGTTTGCATACACTATATGAGCAAATGTATATGGACACCCCTTGGTCTGGGGCAAATTTTAATGCTACAGCATACAATCACATTCTAGACAATTCTCTGCCTCCCCAACAGTTTGGGGAAGGGTTTCAGGGTGATAATGCCCCTGGGCACACAGCGAGGTCCATATAGAAACGATTCATGATGTATGCACTGCTTAGCCAGCTACACATGATGAGTCTCACTGTTTTAAGCACAGCGCTGCACAGATGACGATAACCCGGCTGGAACCTTCCAAAGCAACATTAACACTGGTTTACAGTAACTAAGCAGAGCCGAGGATCAGGCCTTTCTTGAGGAGAAAGCTGAATAAAAAAAGGGAAGTCCACTTCCTGGCCTTCCCATCCATAGAAGACAGACAGACAGACAGACAGACAGACAGGTACAGAGAGACAGACAGCTACAGACAGACAGGTCAGAATGCCAGAGGCAGGCTACTCACAGGTGGGGTGCATGTAATGCCTGCAGGAGGACATTTGGGGTTGGGGCTGGGGTGGGGTCACCATGGCCGAGCTGTAGGTGTCCACAGGCTGGCTGGGGCCCGGGGCGGCCTGCGAGACGTAGGTGGGGGGGCGGGACGACGAGCCGGGGCAGCAGGGGTCGAAGGCTGACGTCCCGTGGAACCCGCCACTCCCCCCACTGCGCACTGCATTACTGCTGAGATCCACAGGGAGGGTCTGCAAGACAGAGACAGCACATACACCACTGTTACCTCAGAGACAGCACATACACTACTGTTACCTCAGAGACAGCACATACACCACCCTTAGCTCAGAGACCGCATATACACCACCATTATCTCAGAGACCGCACATACACTACTGTTACCTCAGAGACAGCTCATACACTACTGTTACCTCAGAGACAGCTCATACACTACTGTTACCTCAGAGACAGCTCATACACTACTGTTACCTCAAAGACAGCTCATACACTAGTTATCTGAGACCACACATACCCTACTGTTATCTCAGAGACAGCACAAATTACCGTTATCTCAGACAGCACATACATTACTGTTCTCTCTCAGTCAATACTAACCTCCAAACACTGTATGCATCCAACCATCCATTCACTCAATTATTCATCCACCTGACTGATGATGCATATAACTGGGCTGAGTAGCTACAGGTAAAGACCTACTCAAGCAAGGCTGAAACCATTAGCTAGCAACTGGAATAGATCAATAAAAAAATCTGAATTCTACCCTCAAACCTACCAAAAAATACATGCAGTCAATAGCTCATTTCAGAATGTGAATTTACTACGTCTGCCAGACACTGAAACATTATTAAGTAATGTAAATTCCACGATCGGTTTGGCAGAAAACCACGTATCAGGACACCTTCCTGTGTTCGGTGAATGGTGATACAGCTGCGTGCACAACTCTGCAGGGTCACAGGCTTCCCCTGCTTGTGATTCACGGCTGCGGCGGCTGCAGTGGGCCGTGCGGCCCAACCTCCGTAATGAAGCGCTAAAACGCCACGCCGCCGCTCGTGACAGCACACGGCCCCTCAGCGCCGCACACGGCCCCTCAGCGCCGCACACGGCCCCTCAGCGCCGCACACGGCCTTCATGACGCCCGGCACGTTCACAGGCCCGACGAGCTCTTTGTGAAACGCGTGCGCGCTGCAGTTAATCAGCTGATTGTGCTGCAGCCTTTTGTTAGCGCGAGTGCGGTGGGACAGGGAAGGCTGGCGGCAGAAAAACACACACCGCAGTTTCCGTTAGGACCCAACGCTCCGTTAGGACCCAACGCCCCCTCCCCTCCATTAAAAACAGCAGCAGCTTCGGGTCTGACCACACACAGAGCAAAACGGACAGCTGAAAATGACTTTTTTTTATCCTTGCAGTTTTGCATGTCTTGTGTGTTTTTAAACTTTGCGTTACTCTGCTGGTGACGAGCACTCAGAACAGACCCCACACTGAACTACACCGACCGTATCCACAGCAGCTCCTAGACCCAAGTGCTTGTGTCTGATAAGTTTCACTGACCTGTCAAAAAGGGCACTTTGAAAGTGAGGACTGACCTCAAGTGAGAATCAGAGAGGAATTGGCAAATACTGAAATTACGAGCAATTTCAAAAACATTTCACGAAAATTAGCACACAATATTCGTACACACCATCTTATTAGTTTATATACAGTACAAACTAATCTTCAGTAGTAGAGAAGTAGCAGTGAAAGTCAAGGTCTTTTTTTTTCTTCTCAAAAATGAAAATGTATGAGCCTGAAATGGAAGCAGACTAAAGCGTTCCGTACCCAATACTCAAAATATTAAGACAGCGAGTAAAAAAGGCCGTAAATATCTTTATGCAAACATACCCACAGACTTAAAAGGGTGGTATTAAACATTTACTGCAGGAGACTGTGCTAGATTAAAATCCATACTGCACTCCAATTTTAATAATATAAACACTGTGATGTGTAACCGAATGCTGGCAGTAGCTTCTGTGAGTAGCCATGTATGGTAGCTAAGAGCACTGACTGCTCCTAGCCACTTCAAAGGGTCAAATGCTTAATATTTGCATTTTAAAAGTAAGCTACTTCCTTTTTTCCACCTAAAAACCTGACACATATGATTTAAAATGGCTACAGTTGCACCCTTCTCCATTCCTGTGAATTATTGAACAAAAGGGCCACAAAACTACTGAAGAGTGAAGCTTTTACCCCCACTCCAATGAACTTTACCCCCAACTACCATTTAATACAGAAAGCCTTACTGGAGCAAAATCTCCTGTCTGATTAAAAAAAAAAAAAAAGTTCAATTAAACTTCAGTAGGAAGTGAATAATTCATAAGTAACTCAACTCTGCTTTGAGTCCACCTCCTGGCAAACTTTTTTTAAAAGCTGAAATGGTATGTCTGTTGAAGTGACTGGCGCTTTTAGTTATTAATCAGCACGCTGCCAGGACAACCAGCTGATACTGATATGGAATCCATTTGTTTTCATGTGATGTCTTGTCAGTTAATAAATGTGGATGCCATCTCTCTCAAAGCTTCAAACACACTGCATATGTTTCCCAGTTCTTACCATCTGTGCAAAATCAATGAATTTGCATTGTAGAGGCTCAAGTATAGACACATCTGTTCCAAGATTCAAAACTCTAGCTACAAAACAACTCCACAAAAAAAATATTTTATTATTGTTCCAAAAGAATTTTTTCTTTTGAACTGCAAGGATTTGAACTGCAAGGATTTTCTAGGCCGTACTGAATGAGTTTACATTCTCTCTTGCTTGTGACCGCATGTCTACCAGGTGAGCGGGTGCACGGCACAAGCAGAAGAACAAAACGGAGTTGATCAGAGGAGGGTGCATGGGAAACTAAAGAGCATCTGCGGTTTATGCTCCCAAACGGAAGCACCAAGGAGAGACCGCTCAGGACTTAGGGTGCCCCTCTGATCTACCCTTATCCACTCCAGCTAGAGCCAAGATGAGGGAAGACCTGCATCTGTAGCCTCAACACAGACATAACTGCCAAACCCTGAGAACCCTTTATCATCAGACCTGGTCATGGTACTGAGTGTGTGGAGGATTTACCTGGTCATGGTACTGAGTGTGTGGAGGGCCTACCTGGTCATGGTACTGAGTGTGTGGAGGGTTTTCCTGGTCACGGTACTGAGTGTGTGGAGGATTTACCTGGTCATGGTACTGAGTGTGTGGAGGGTTTACCTGGTCATGGTACTGAGTGTGTGGAGGGTTTACCTGGTCATGGTACTGAGTGTGTGGAGGGTTTTCCTGGTCATGGTACTGAGTGTGTGGAGGGTTTTCCTGGTCATGGTACTGAGTGTGTGGAGGGTTTTCCTGATCATGGTACTGAGTGTGTGGAGGGCCTACCTGGTCATGGTACTGAGTGTGTCGAGGGTTTACCTGGTCATGGTACTGAGTGTGTGGAGGATTTACCTGGTCATGGTACTGAGTGTGTGGAGGGTTTTCCTGGTCACGGTACTGAGTGTGTGGAGGGTTTACCTGGTAATGGTACTGAGTGTGTGGAGGGTTCATCTGGTCATGGTACCGAGTGTGTGGAGGGTTTACCTGATCATGGTACTGAGTGTGTGGAGGGTTTTACTGGTCATGGTGCTGAGTGCGTGGGAGGGCCTACCTGGTCATGGTACTGGTTGCTTGTACTGCTGACTCCTCCACAGGGTGGTGGCACTGCAGTGGGCCTCTCCAAGGGGCAGCTGGTTTCGGGGAAGGACAGAGGGGGCGGGGGAGGGGGCGCGTGGTGATGGTGGTGGTGGAAGTGGTGGGCGTGGCCGTGGCCGTGCTGGGGCAGGGCTTGTTGGGGAGGCGGAGCCTGCATGCAGCTCGAGTGGGCGTGCCCGAGGGGCAGGTGCCCTGGGGAGGGGCCGCCGCAGGGGGAGTGCTGGGGGCAGCAGGAGGGAAGACGGGGCATGGCAGTGCCCCCGCCTTCTCCTGAGGTCCCCAAAGCACCTCTTCGTGCATCATCTGACAGATGGGAAAAAAATAAAAACATGTTTTTATCCAATTCACAAAGCCATACTTTAATGTATGAAGACAAGGAAAATGTCATGGTTTTCATTATAAAAAAAAGGGGTAACAAGTCACAAGAGGCAAAACAAGCAAAACGTTCGAGATCTGTTTTGTCATTCACCAACACAATGGGAAAGAACCCTGAGCTGCAGTCATTATGCATTACACTGCAAAATGTTCAGTGTTCCAACAGAAAAACTACACAGTTGCTAACTACTGCCCTGTTTAAAAAAAAAAGAAAAAAAAAAAGCTTTTTAATATACAATTGTTTTGCGGATAGAACAGAACCTCAATGTATATTTCCGAATGGTTTGTAGTTGTGAAATGCCGCCCCCTTTGCCTGTGTCCAAACAGTGCATTGCATCAAGATAAGGTCCATAATCAGGATTAAGAATAAACTGGTTTTAACCATGAAGGAATTCCACCATGATGATGACCTAGCACCTATCATCACTGTATCACTATGCTCTACTTGTGAATGCATCTTGAGGGTATGATTATGCCCACAAGCGACTTTCATTCCTAAAGATTTTTGTTGACCTAATTTTCAAACATTCATATCTGTGACAAAATTGTACTCATTTTGTGTTCTCTGAATTCTTTGTTACTAGAAATTAACTTTTATTTCTTCAACATCCTTACATACAATCAATCAGATAAAAGTATTAACACCAAAAAACTGACAGCCATTTTGGAACATCTTTAGACCCCTGTATCTGTTTAACTATGTATGGTACCACATAAAATTCTGTTTTTTTTATTTCAATACAGACTGCCTGAAGGTGAGAAAAACTGGAAACATAACCCCGTCAAAAACCTAAATCCAAGTTAAATTTGGATGGAGACCGAAGGGGTGTCCAATCTATTTCAAAAAGGGCTGATGTTGGTGTATTAGTGCAGGGCTAAAACTAGAACCCTGCACCCACATTGGCCCTTTTCAGACAGGACACCCCTGCTTTAGACACAAGCACACTTGCACCCTAAAGAGGCGCCCTCATTAGGTCACTCCCGGTACTGCGGCCGCTCCCTTACCCGCAGTGGCTGAGCCAGCTGTGCTGCTGTGGGCCTGCACTCCCACAGTGCTGTCGGGCGCCGGGGCGGGGCCGCTGCCAGAGGGGCCGGGCCCGTCACAGGGGGGCTCTGAGGTAGAGGCATTATTGAAGGAGGAAGAGGAGGAGGAGGAGCTAACAGGCTGGGGGCGGGTCCTGTCAGAGGTGGTTGGCACTACTGAGAGATCTGAGGAAAAACAGCAAAAACAAAATACGGCAGCTTTAGCCGTGCCCTTTAGGAGCAGAGCGCCCTCCGCCCTACACCCTCCCCCCCCCCAGCCCGTCCCGCTCAGAGACCGCCGATGCCGCTAGGCCAGCAGGCTCCCGCTCATTAGCATTCCAGCGAAAGCACTCCGCCTGCATGCCTTAATATGCACAAATTAACTGCTCCTCCTCAAAGAAATGCAAATGTCAGTCTCATTATGTCGGGCCTGCCACACTCGAGTGCGATCGGTCGCTCATGGACATGCAGCAGCACTGAAAGTAAACAGAACGAGACTGTGTGCACTGCAGATGCAGGGCATTAAGCTAACCAGCACGAACAGGCAAGACATCATGCTGCTCCAGAATGGCTTTCAGGAACACAAGGCATCGCGCTAACATTTTTTCCAAGAAGATGTGACTCTTTAAGTTGAAAAATTTTGCAGCTTAGGAGCACACTAATGCAATTAGTAGATGTGCTCCTAAATTATTTTTTCCAGTTAGCACACATTAATTTTCTGGAACAAATGCTTCTAAAATGGAAGCACTGTAGAGCCCTGCAACATTAATTAATTTAGATTTTCTTAGAAATTATTTATTTCCCCACCACTGCAGGACAAGTGTGTGTGCGTGAGTGTGTGTGTGTGCGTGTGTGTTGCCAGCTGTAGGCACTGCAGCAATGTCACATAAGCTCACTTCTTTAGTGAGTTTTCATGACCAGAATACACCAGTAAGGTGTTGAATACTCAACGCTTTTAGTTTGTGTCAGAGGTAGATAAAACACATAAGATCCAAGATCCTAGCAGTAGAATCTGTGCACATTCTTCAGTTTGATTAAAGAAAACTAATGAATCATAAGCGCACATACTCACATGCATCCAGTACTTATGTACACTGTCATGCCAAACACAATGCTAATTAAACTGAAGGGGAGTAAACCACACACAAGAGCTGATTCTTATGCAAATCAGCATGTCAGAACAATGCTAATTGGGGGAGATGGGGTAGGCAAACATTATTCTGCTCTGAAGTGCAACCAATCATTCAGGACAGGGGAACCTCTTATTACGGCAAATGAGTGCAACTAATAGCATCTAAAATTTTTCCTACAGACAACACGTCAAAGTGGAGAATGTGACTGCCCTAAAATTTGTTTCAATTTCAAAGGTGGGGGGAATCTTGCTAAAACAATGCCTGACGGTTAGTTATTATATAGTCTATTTGGAATGACGACAAATGAAATTCTGTTTTACAGACAAAATTATTTACTAAAATGAATAAAAGGTAATCTTTTTCCCCACTTCATGATTCTAGAGAGAGCACTCCCACGGACCCATGCGACCAGTGCAGGAATCTGGTCCCTCACAGGCATGTAGAATCAGGGCTAAAACCCTGCAGAATGCCTGGCATGTGCGCTTATCCAAGCCTTATTTCTGAATCACCATTAAAATATGCTCCCCCTCCTGTGGTAGTGATATAACAAGGTACCACTGAGGCCCAGGTGAGCGCTGTGCTCCTGTAAGAGAGGAAATGGCTGCAATAATACCAGCACTCCACAACTGCACTGAGCCTTTGTGGCAGGAAGTCAGTACTGTATGCCTTTAATTTGCTGAGTCAAAATACAAAGTGCATGGAAAAAGAATAATAATGTAGTTAATATAGTCAATTCCCCCCAGTTTTTTGTTTGAGTTTTATTTCCTTTTCTTTTAATTTTGTGTATACGTGTGCATGCATTAATGCGTGTGCACTCGTGCTTGTGTGTGTGTGTGCGTGCATGTCTATGTGTGTGTGTGTGTGTGCATGCATGTATGCGTGTGCATGTGAGTGAGTGTGTGTGTGCACGTGCACGTGCATGTGTTAGTGAATGTGAGTGAGTGAGTGCATGCGAGTGTGCATGCGTGTGTGTGTGTGTGTGTGTGTGTGAGTACATGTGAGTGCATGCGCGTGCATGCGTGTGTGTGTGTGCATGTGTGAGTGCACACACAGAGCAGCTTTGTCTCTCACCGTCCTCGTCCACGGTCAGGTCCACCACCTCGCTGCCGCTCTGCCGGAGGGGCTGTATGACGGTGGAGACGCGGTGTCGGCCGCGCTGGTCCTGGGACCGGTTCTGAGAGCAGCTGGGGCCCCAGTGCATCCTGCCGTGGGCCCCCCCTGAGCGAGGCCTGGGGACACACAACGACCAGGTGACACACACATACAGGCAGCCGCACCCCAAATTAGTCATGCGCCACCGCACCCCAAATTACTCATGCGCCACCTGCTGGCGCAACCGGGTCGAGTTCTGTCCAGCTGCCCAACACATTTCTGCAGCTGCGCAACTCCACCACAGCACAGTCACATGATCCAGAGAGGTCCAAAGAGGAGGGGACAGAGTGGACCGCTCCAGTTTTTAAGATGCTGTCCATGTTTATTATTCCTGTTTTGTTTAAATGGCAGCTGAAACTAAAGAAAAGTCCCAAACTGTGACAGAGAGCTGCTGGACTGCTGAAAGAGAGCTGGGCGATGGCCAAGGCTCGGCATTCAGTGGGAGGTATTCGCTCTACACAGCACGCGATCGCCCATCCCAGGCTGTGTTTCTCCTTCCAGAAAGCGCCGTGCTGGTGGGGAGGGGGCTGAGGAAGCGGAGACTGTACTGTGAGCGCCAGCGCTGAAGACGCGCGACAGACGGAGAGCAGCTGAGCAGCGCTTCAGAGAGGACCAGCGGCCTGGCCTGGACAGAGACCGGCCCGGACAGAGACCGGACCGGACAGAGGCCGGCCTGGACAGAGACCGGCCTGGACAGAGACCGGCCTGGACAGAGACCGGCCTGGACAGAGACCGGACCGGACAGAGACCGGACCGGACAGAGACCGGCCTGGACAGAGACCGGACCGGACAGAGACCGGCCTGGACAGAGACCGGCCTGGACAGAGACCGGCCCGGACAGAGACCGGCCTGGATAGAGACCGGCCCGGACAGAGACCGGCCCGGACAGAGACCGGCCTGGACAGAGACCGGCCCGGACAGAGACCGGCCCGGACAGAGACCGGCCCGGACAGAGACCGGCCCGGACAGAGACCGGCCCGGACAGAGACCGGCCTGGATAGAGACCGGCCCGGACAGAGACCGGCCCGGACAGAGACCGGCCTGGATAGAGACCGGCCCGGACAGAGACCGGCCCGGATAGAGACCGGCCCGGACAGAGACCGGCCCGGACAGAGACCGGCCTGGACAGAGACCGGCCTGGACAGAGACCGGCCTGGACAGAGACCGGCCCGGACAGAGACCGGCCCGGACAGAGACCGGCCCGGACAGAGACCGGCCTGGATAGAGACCGGCCCGGACAGAGACCGGCCTGAGACCCAAGACAATGACAAACCAAAGAGAACACAAATCTGGCCCTCTCAGGGGGGTCACGGTAATGGCTGATTCAGGTACGCCCTCGGCACCTGGAGATGATCAGTTCACAATCGCATCATTGCCCACTGTGTCACAATAACCAGCAACAGCACTATGACACCAACGTGCAAAATGACTTCAACCAAGCAGCTACAGTAAAAAGCAGCAGTATTGCTTTAATGCGCCCAGACAGACAGAAGCAGAAGACTGGAGGAGGGTAGCAGTGAGAGGCTAACAGGGTGGGCCTGAAAGGGACGGAGCGAGAGCGAGCAATTAAAAGGTAATTTAGGGATCGGAAAGCTAATGACACGACTAACTCGAGCTTATTTAACGCTGGGGAAACTGCTGTCGCTGCAGCCATGTATGCAGAGCAGTAAAAGAATAAAACAGGACAGCCTCTTATTGTTACATTAAGGCAAACAAACTGCATCGTGTCCTGTTTATTTTAGAAGTCAGAACCAGATTAAAACCCTGAAACGCTCTGGCTGATGACCTACATTGTCTCAAAGGCATTTGTGGGGAAAAAGCTAGACTGAAACCCGATCTGATTCTCAGACGTTCGGTCAATAGAAGAGCTCTAAAGACCGGCCTTTCACTCCACACAGAGCTCTGAGCTTCTCCGTTTCTCTTTCGCAAGCGCAAATCTGCCTGGGTTCTGGAGCTGCTGGAACAGTCTGCCAGAATGTAAACAGCCCAGCTGATGCGAGGGGCGGGGCTGGGGTACATTCACACAGCTAGAGTCACATGGAGACAGAGCAGCGGCCACACACACACTGCTGATAAACACACAGTCAGCCACTCTCACACACACACACTGCTGATAAACACACAGAGTCAGCCACTCTCACACACACACACGCACACACACACTGCTGATAAACACACAGTCAGCCACTCTCACACACACACACTGCTGATAAACACACAGAGTCAGCCACTCTCACACACACACACGCACACACACACTGCTGATAAACACACAGTCAGCCACTCTCACACACACACACTGCTGATAAACACACACAGTCAGCCACTCTCACACACACACACACGCACAGCCACTCTCACACACACACACACACACACACACACAGAGTCAGCCACTCTCAGACACACACACACAGTCAGCCACTCTCACACACACACACACACACACACACACACACACACACAGAGTCAGCCACTCCCACACACACACACACACACACTGCTGATAAACACACACAGTCAGCCACTCTCACACACACACACGCATAGCCACTCGCAGCTGAAACACACACCCACACACATGCACACCTGATAAACACAGTCACTCAGCAACTCCCACAATGCTGATACATAAACTCACTCTCTCTCTCACCCACATACACACACACACACACACACACACACACACACACACACACACACACACACACACACACACACACACACACACACACACACACACACACACACACACACACGCGCGCGCCTGCGGAACACACTCACTCAGTCACGCACACGCACACACACACAGAATTCCATTAAAGCAGCACATAAGAGGAAGAGCAGCTCCCAGCACAGCACCATAAGCACGCACTGAGACTTGTGGCTTCCTAATGAAAGAGCCTGTGTTCCTCTCCTGCCTCTGCCCTCAAGGCTGCAGGGGAGGCCCACGCGAACACAGGAGGGACACAAACCTGACAGCGACACACACATTCCTGACCACAGCCAAGCCCTGTCTCCTGTACGGGTGGCCTGCAGTAACCACACCCACACACACATACACACGCAGAGACTCCAACACTAATCCCTCCTGTTCTCTTGGCACTACGGTTAGCAAAGAGCAAGGGGTGCGGTGTCCGCACCTTTCCCACACTGCCGAAACTCAGGAAAGAGCTCAGGGGATTTCCCCCCTCCCCGCCCCTCGCCCCTCACCCCCAGCGCAGAGCAGTAACCCCTTAACCACAGATTGCATCATTAAAACATCATAACAAAATCATTAACAGCCAGTGAGCCTGGGGAGGGGGGGAGACAGCCAAGAGGAACTCCTATGAGACACCTGTGTCTGTGTGTGTGTCTGTCTGTCTCAAACAATTACTGCCATACTGGGGCGGCTGTCAAAATCTTTGCGTGTGACAGCCAACACTGGTACAGTTTCTTCATTACAGTCATACAAGCTAGGAACGAAAATAATTTCGTACAAAAAAGAAAAAATCAGTTTAAGAGAGAAATCCACCATTTTATACTGAGCCTATTCTCAGCAAAATGTCACACCTCCATACCTTCATCATGGAAGGGTTCCATTTTTATTGGTCACACAGGCTTGTGCAGGAAATAAGTCCCTAAGGGGTAGCACAGAAAGTACACCCTGATACACTGAGGACCAATCAGATTGCGGCCAAGTTGTGAGGTCACAATGAGAGGGGCAGGGGGCGGAATTCATAAACACGGTTCCAAACCATGACCTGGCTGCTCGCTCTGGTCTGTCTGCTGTCTCGTCTTGCCTGGGAGGGGGGGTGGATCGGTTAGCTGGCACTACGCCTTTTCCCCCATTTTCAATCTCCAGGCGATAGAAAAGCTGAGTGCACAGGGATCGGCTGGCGGTGTGAGAGAGATGGTGAATGGGCAGCTAATGGAGAGGAGGGGGGAGGGAGGGACACCTGTCTGCCAGGCACACCCACTCCACTCCTCCTCTGGGCCCGAGCAGATCCTCGCCATGCAGTCACCTGCTTAATTGGGCTACAGCCGGATCTCCCCACAGCAGAAACATGTGCTGGGAGACCGGGAGGTCTCGCAAGGGGGGGGGGGGAGGGGGGGGGGCTGGGGGGCTCCTCATTACCCTCAGGTAGATTTGGCATTATGCCGATATCCCCGTTTACCAAACAGCCCTTCTCACAGGAGGAGAGAACCAGCAAACTGAACTGAATGAGCTGATAGGCTGGTAGGCCTGTCAGTCATACAGTACCTGTGCATGGACAGCAGAGAGTACTCCTGATCCCAGGACAGGCCCCGGAGGCCAGGCACAGGGGTGCATACTGCTGGGGTTTGGCAGGCCTTTTGTTTACGGACTCCTCACACAAGGGTTACACAATGCAGATAGCAGCACTGTGCTGAACGGCAGCCTCCCACACAAAACAGTGTCTATGCATGCAGCAAAGGACACGAGTGAGACAAGAGGTCCATCTCTAAATACTCATTAATTACCTGAAGCATCTGCGTAGCATTATCGCAGAAAGACTGCACAAGCAGTCTATGCGTTATTCAGAGTTCAGATAGCTTTTGTACGTTTCCAGAAGCAATACACAACCACACACATACACGTGCGCTTCACACAATCATTTACTGAGCTACAGTCTGAACTGATAACCAAATTGAATGATTGACTGGATAAAAATACATTACTGGTCAGAATCCCAGCACAACCAATCAGTTCCCTTAAAGAACAGTGTAATACAGCTTACTTTTAAACATATCTGGAGAGCTCTTGGGCTGTGCATCTGGATCATGGTAGAGTGGCATGCACCCCAGTCTGGAATTAAATCCTGACCACGCCAGTGAGGACTGCAGCGAGGAGCCATGGGGGAGGGGGCTGCGCAATAAGCGCAGTCTCCATAGCAACGGCTGCGCAATAAGCGCAGTTCTCCATAGCAACGGCTACACAATAAGCAATAAGTGCAGTTCTCCATAGCAACGGCTGCGCAATGAGCGCAGTTCTCCATAGCAACGGCTGCACTATCAGCAATAAGCATAGTTCTCCATAGCAACGGCTACACAATAAGCAATACGCGCAGTTCTCCACAGGTTGTACTACAAGTAATAAGCGCAGTTGTCCATAGAAACTGCTACGCAATAAGCGCAGTTCTCCATAGCAACGGCTGCGCAAGAAGCACAGTTCTCCACTGCAACGCCCGCACAGGATACACAGTTCTCCATAGTAACTGCTGCAAAATACGCAATAAATACAGTTCTCCATAGCAACGGCTGCACAATAAGCAAGATACGCAGTTCTCCTGATTACCGGCTGCGCAGCTCAGCGACAGTGCAGTGAAGGTGTGCAGCGGTCAGTCGGCTGCGTGCGATTCACAGGCGTTCTACAGTCTGGCTCTGCTCTCTAGGGGAGGCTGCAGTGGCGGGACGGGCTTCGTGCCGATTTGAGAGAAGAACAGATGTCCAAAACGTGACCCACTTTTCAGTGATTCCACAGCACAGAAAAGCACTCCACTGTGGGCCTCTGTGCATGTTCTGCTCCCTGCCTGTGCGTTTGAACCGCTGTCTGCCTGCGATTAGACCGCTCTCGGCCCATGTGATTGGACCGCTCTCGGCCCATGTGACTGTCCCACTCTGAGCCCGTTTGTTTGAACCGCTCTCTGCCCGTGCGATTGGACCGCTCTCTGCTCATGTGTTTGGACCACTCTCTGCCCTTGTGATTGGACCACTCTCTGCCCGTGCAATTGGACAGCTCTCTGCTCATGTGTTTGGACCGCTCTCTGCCCTTGTGATTGGACCGCTCTCTGCCCATGTGATTGGACCGCTCTCTGCCCATGTGATTGTCCCACTCTGAGCCCGTTTGTTTGAACCGCTCTCTGCCCGTGCGATTGGACCGCTCTCTGCTCATGTGTTTGGACCACTATCTGCCCTTGTGATTGGACCGCTCTCTGCTCATGCGATTGGACCGCTCTCTGCCCGTGCGATTGGACCGCTCTCTGCTCATGCGATTGGACCGCTCTCTGCCCATGTGATTGGACTGCTCTCTGCCCGTGTGATTGGACTGCTCTCTACCCGTGTGATTGGACAGCTTTCTGCCCGTGCGATTGGACCACTCTCTGCCCGTGCGATTGGACCGCTCTCTGCTCATGTGTTTGGACCACTATCTGCCCTTGTGATTGGACCGCTCTCTGCTCATGCGATTGGACCGCTCTCTGCCCGTGCGATTGGACCGCTCTCTGCTCATGCGATTGGACCGCTCTCTGCCCATGTGATTGGACTGCTCTCTGCCCGTGTGATTGGACTGCTCTCTACCCGTGTGATTGGACAGCTTTCTGCCCGTGCGATTGGACCACTCTCTGCCCTTGTGATTGGACTGCTCTCTACCCGTGTGATTGGACAGCTTTCTGCCCGTGCGATTGGACCACTCTCTGCCCTTGCGATTGGACCGCTCTCTGCCCTTGTGATTGGACCGCTCTCTGCCCGTGTGATTGGACCGCTCTCTGCCCGTGCGATTGGACCGCTCTGCACGCTGTGTGTGGCCACTTCATGAGCTCTGTGCCTGCACTCAGAAAGGGGCCTTTGATGATCTGACCCCCGCTTTACACCGCAGTAAAGGGGCGCCGAACCTGCCGCCTGCTGATTGGCTCCCACACACTTCTGAGGCTCCTCAGATCGCTGCCAGCAGCCGTGAAGCAGCGAGGACAGGCCTCAACTGAAGTGAATCCAAGCCCGGAGCGGCGGGCCGCGGGAGGGGGAGAAAAACACACACGGGCCTGGCCGCGCAGTTCCCATGAAGTGTAAAACGCAAGGCGTGACGCGAGGAGCCCGGAGCGCACTCCACCGGCCTGCAGAGACGCCGCGCGCTACTGCACTCTGACACATACGCCAGCAGCGGCCACGACTCCTCCAGCCGCGGAGGGAACAAGGGGCAGACTGATTCAGAATGCATGTGCCTCGCGCGATTATCAGCTTGTGCTTCCTCTGAAAACATTAATAACGGGAGTGAAATTGGGGGAGACGTGCTCAAACGGATCCTTGGGAAATGTTCCCACACACGGCAGCCAAACAGGAGTGTAGAGTCGAGTCCATTTCCCTATCTCCCTTTATGAGGGGTGTGCGAACGGTTTGGCTGAGGAGCCAGTTCTGCAGCCAGGTTCCCAAGCGAAACCCACAACCCACAACCCACAAAAACTCCAGCGGCTTGTTACATTAAACTCCAAGACTTATTGTGGGGTTTTTTTTAATCCATCAAAGCATAGCCCAAATAAAAGTAGGCACAACCAGTGTTACTCACAACACTCTCTCCCTCTCTTACTTTTATGGTCTTTTCACCCCCATCTCGCTCTCCCAGCCCCAAAACCACTAACAAAGGATCTTTCAGCAGAAAACCTTCACAGCTCCTCCTGATGACCTCTGACCCTTCACCCCCCCCCCCCCCCCCCCCCACAGATCTTGGAAAAGGTCAGGGCAGCTCAGGCCACACTCTCCTACGAGTAGAGTGACCTCCTAGGTCCTCTGTCCTGGACTGCATGGCACTCACTCAGTTACAGGAAGTGCCGACCTATAGGCATGGCAGAAATAAGCCCTTATACAACCCCCTGTGCCTCCCTCCATAAACACCCTTACTTTATTTATAATGCTCCTTTTCAGTCACCTCCCAATTCTTCCTTCCCCCATTTCATTTAAAGAGAACAGCCCAGCTCTGCTGGCCTGCCTGCCTCCACAGTTAATAGGCTACATTTTGACCTGAGTGAGGTCACTGCTCTGGCAGAGGAAACAATACGTACTTTGATCTGCACAACTACCTGCCTGAGTGCTTGGTTTTGCAAATCACTAGGTTCCTGTACAGCTAATCTGATGTGCACTTCTCTGTGGCATCTTATAGGATGGCCAAGCAACGAGCAATGCTACCAGCCACAGATCTGCATCAGAAAAACTGAATGTAAAAAAAAAAAAAAAATACATAAAATTTTAATAAATTTTAATTTTTAATTAAAACCAACTCGCTGCCACACAACACCGGCATTTTGAGGCCAATGCATTCCTTTAAGCAGCATCTGTGTTTCTGCTGGTGGATGGAGTGAGAAAACAGACTGAAAGAAAGACTGAAATTGGAATGGAGAGACAGAGAGAGAAAGCAGGAGAGACAGAGAGAGAAAGCAGGAGAGACAGAGAGAGAAAGCAGGAGACACAGAGAGACGGACAAGCCACGTTGGTTAGCAAAATTAGCCCAGAAATTCCACACTGAGCATCTCTACACATTACCCATAATACACTAGGGCTTGATATGCTACCACTGAAGTGTCTGCCCTCAGTATATCCCTGTCTCTGCAGACAGCCTCATCTCCCCATCTCCCCATCTCAGGCTGCAGTACAAACCTAAACACCAGTCCACAATTTCTCTCCATCACCACCCAATAAGCAGTCACCATCGCCTATCCATTCAGCTATATGGGAATAACTTCTTGTTTACTTTACTTATTTTAAAAAAATCATAATTACATTCAAGCTCAATTTCCTGCCAAAAACAACACCCTAATAGAACAGATCATTAGTTTCCAACCCATTTACCCTTCAGATCTCTAGAGGTATGTCTTCAGGAACCAGGTAATACAATTAAACCCGGTCTGAGTAGCTTATGAAGAGAATGGGAAAATCTGAGATAGTCATGTCACTGAGCAAGTAACAGATATGGCACGATATGGAACTAAATGGCGAAGAGCCAAAACCAGTCACTTTAACCTCAGAAGTAACTGTGGGCGTAAATCAGACTATGGAAAAAGTTCTCAGGTTTTTAATCAGGCCTTTCAAAGCAGTGAAACGTGCAGGAGAGACTGAGTCACACACGTGGCCCCACGAGGTCCCCGCACCAGTGCCCTCTGAAAACTGCAGTGACTGTAAACAGCACAGATGCTTCTGGAATCCCCCCTGCCTGCCAGGCTCTGCGCTGGCCCGCTGAGGGACACAGTTCAGGGCAGTGAAAGTTAAACTGGCCACAGTGCAGTCAGATGTCACGCACGCACACATGTACACATCTATACACGCACACACGCATACACCTCACACACACACACAGACAGACACACACACACAGCAGGCCATTGTGTGAGCCTCCACCCCTGCGGCTTTGGGATAGGGACACTCATTATCCTGCTCTGTGTGCCCCTACACTCTGTGGGCTAAGGATGTGATGGGGCATAGGGACTGGGACGCTGCCCTCACCTGACTCTCCCCAATCGCTGACACATTGGGGATGACCACAAAATTCAACAGCCAAACAGATGCTCCCGTTTGCCAATGAGTGAATCAGGAGCTTCGAGCAACAGCACCGGGCCTCAACGAGAGCAAGAGAACAGCAGGTGTCACTAATTAAACTCCAGAGAACCCTAAGAGAAGCAGGTGCACCTGGACGCCCGCACGCAGGACGGGTCCCCAGCACAGAGCACAGAGCACAGAGCACAGAGCGGGAATCACCCAGAGGTGAGCCGTTAAAGGGGGCCTGCCAAAGTGACTCAGCTGGCAGACGCCAGACCCTCCTTGTCTACAGCCGGTGAAAATGATATTGAGAACCGCGTGCCAAGGCACCTCAATAACAATTAAAGCCAAAGTATGGGGGGGGGTCATAAAAGTAAAAGCCACAGGGAGAGAGAGGTACGATGTGCGATGAGAGGGAGGACGCGCGGATCACAGAGCGCGCAGCACAGCAGCGCTGTTCATTACACAGGGCCGCTCGCTGCGCAGGAAGTCGTTACGGCCGCGGCGACCGGGGCGCCGTGGCGACCGGGGCCCCGCCTCCCGCTGGCCCGCCAGACATCCGTCACCTTCAGATCAGACGCGCCGCACTCCGCAGAGACCCATTCAATCAGACCCACGCTGCCCTGGGTGAGCCCGCGAGGGCCGCGGAGGAGGAGGAGGAGGAGGAGGGGGAAAATAACCACCCCACAGCTTCACACAAAAGCTGCGAACAGCTGGCGCGTTTGACGCAAGACGTGCTCAATATGCAAACACAACAGAGAAGCAAATCCACCAAGGTTAGACTTAGCGTTGTTTTCTAAATAAATAAGGAACTCTTCATTTACGTTACGGTGTCATTATTACTCAGCAGACGTCGAGCGTGATGTTATACAATCCCTCAGCATCGACGTATGCCAAACGTTGCGTGTTAAATGTGATGATGTTTTAGACCCATTTTGTAAAACAAGGAGGCTTGAATGGCTATTTTTCATGGAAGATTTATGCAGAATAAGCACATCTCGGTCCTGGAACATGCAGGGCTTGCCCTGGGCTTAAGTGACAGCTGTACGCAGCTGTGGAATGCACACGCGTTAGCGGTAACGTGGAACCCGCCAGCCTCTCAGGGGCTCTGCAGAACACGCTGGGGGCGACCCCGGCAGCCAGCGGCCCGCGACGTTCCCAGAAGGCCGAGCGCACAGGGGACCCTCGCCGGGGGAAAGCTCTTGAGCTGTGATTTACAGACGTGCCAGGTTTCAGAGAGCTTGTGCCCAACCCCAGCCCCACACAGAGGGCTCCCACGTCCAGCCTCAGGCCACACCAGAAAGGGCCGGTCTCAGGAGCAGGCAGGCCGTCTCTGTTCCACTCAGCGAACATCTGCCTTCATCTACACAAGTCTTTCAACAGGAGAGAGAACCTCTATCAGCAGCTGGGGGCGGGGGGGGGGGGGGGGGGACAGTTTGGTTCTGCGCCACTCAAATATCAATAGTTCCTGTCCAAGTTCCTGCTGTTCCAGACAGGCCTGTGTGCAGGATTTCTTCCAGCTCTCTATAAATGTCCAGCAGTCTCAGAACTGGGATGTCGCGAGAGTGGTTTAATTAAGGCAGTAATTTCTGGACTGGAGCTTCCAGACGGAAGAGGCATCCCCTGCTGGAGCGCTGCAGACACTGCTGGAGCGCTGCAGACAGCGCGGCACTCACCTGTAGGCGTCCCCCACGGTGACGATCTCCACCTCGCTGTCGGTGGAGGTGACGTTGATCTCCTCATTGGCCTGGACGGAGGGCGCGGGCGTGGCCTCGATCACCACCACGTCTTCATCCAGAGCGCCTGGCACAGAGGGGAGAGCGCACACACACACGCGGTGACGCACAGGCGTGTGACTGCTCGTGCGTCTCGCACACACCTGTGCGACAGGTAAGGGCGTTCGATGGTAGCTGAAGAACAGACATACACGAGAGCACCGTGAACATTAGCCTTAGCTCCTACTCGTCTTTATTTTTCTCCTAACGTTGAGAGATCCCCAAACTACAGCGGGGATTTAACTCACTGGGCTGGACTTTCAAAGTAATGTTTATACTCACAGCAGGTGACCTGCCTCATGAAGAGAGAGAGAGAACAGGAGAGTGAGAGAGAGAGAGGGAGAGAGAGCAAGAGAATACAGACAGCAAAGACTTCCCTTCTCTAAAAGCAGCGCTCCCCTTGGCTAACTCTTTTCAGGTGAACCACTGTGTAGCACTGCAAACAGACCAGTAAACAAAATCCCTAGTCATCTCTTTTGTGACACAAGCTTTGAACCCATACCACAGAACACAGCAGAATAGACCCTGGTGCATTAGGCTATATGATTTCAGGGATTCTCTGTTTTAGCATTCAACAGAGAACACCGAGCAGGGCTTAGCCAGAATAGCATTGCCCTCGCACACAAGCAGCCTGGCCTTTTTTTCATTTGTTCATTAAGTGCATTACTGGATCATGCCTACAATAAAGCTCAGCGAAAGGTGTTCATTAGCACACTCACTGTGTTTGCGGATATTCACACGGTCGTCAATTTCTAGAACGTTCCCCCAGTGAATAGCGAGATTACCGTACTTAGGTTAAGGGGGAAATGAAGCCAGCTGTGCTATTAATGCATTGCACGTCCGTGTGAAAAATACCCTCCATTAACACACAGGCTACCTGAGAGGGAGCTGCTACAGGGCTTAGGCCGCAGCCATGCACAGAACAATGCTCATGCCATATAGGAAGGAAAGCCCTTTTGTCTCATTGGCACAGGTGGAACTGCCCGGTTCTGCGACTCAATACACCTGAATTAAAGGGAAACATAACTACACAAGCCATGAGGACATATAGCCAGATCTGAGATCACCAAAAGCTTTTTTTAAAAACAAAATTATTTCTACTTCCTCATAAAAACATCAGAAAATCTCAAAGGTTAAGTGATGGTCATTCGGGTAAAGAAACCGTCTGGACATTTTCCCCGAAAGGCAAACATTTGTGTGAACGTACATGGAAATGAAAACAGGTGACAGATGAGTACATGCAGAGTGAGTCAGGCAGAACTGCCCCTCCTCCTGCTTCGTGTTACTAATGACACCCGTGAGTGTCATTGCCAGGCAAAGTGTCTCCCTGAATCCTCAGTAACTTTATCTCATTAGGTGTTTATTATTCCTCAGGCCACAACAGGGCCAAATGTTCTGGCAGTCTTCTTCAGTACTTCTGTTTCTGTTTTCAACCCATTTCCACTGGGAAGACACAGGGCTCTCAATGTGTGTTCACAAAAAAGATGAACTCGTTTACCCCCAAATCTAACCCCACCCTCCTACAGCCCAAACAGTGAGGAGCAGGTGTGGGGTATGTTTCTGCAGGGGAATGTGGGTACTGCAATTGGCTGGCGGTATGCCCATTCCCCACAGGGACACAGGTTTGCTTTCTTGGGTGTGCAGGCCTAAATGCCTGCTACAGGACTTTCAAGAATGAGCCATCACTACCATTTTACCAGCATAAAGCCAACACCTACAACTCATTTCAGACCCCACCGTTTTAGAAAAATGGGGGATGGAACATTAGCAATTACTTATTCCGGTTTGCTCGACTTCATTCCATTAATAAAGCATATAGACACAGCATAGTTAACATGCTGCATCACTGAAGCTAAAACTTCAGCTATTTAAAAACCTGGACCACAGCACTCTTCAGACTGGAGGAATGAGCTTCATTATACTATTTATCCGGTCTGAATTCAGTTCACCTTTCAATGCATGACAGCTTCCACTTTTCCCCTGATTCAGTTTAGCTTTTTCCATCCTCCCAAGCACAAAATAACTAAATATTTACATTGTAAATGATATAAAATGTTTACACAAAGCAATATCTCATATACATGACTATCAAGTGTTTCCATTGAGGCCCTCGTGAACTGTATACACATCCACCCATCCGTTTGTTATCTACGCCCGCTTAATCCTGTTCAGGGTCGCAAGGGATGCTGGAGCCCATCCCAGCATGCACTGGGTGAGAGGGAAGAATACACCCTGGACAGGTTGAATTGTATACACTAACAAATTGAATTTGACTGATATGTATACACGAGCGTGCTGTAGTATAAAAGTTTAAAAGGTTTAAGCAGCAATTTCTATCAGTCTGAAGAAGAAGCAAATGCTAAGAGAAATGTCCCTGCTCTGGAGTGGGTGGGTGAACTCACTGGAGGAGCCATTTCTCCAGGAGAATGGGGCCCACAGAATAGCAGCACTGCACAGGAACGAGAGAGAGAGCAGAGCACCTGCAGCAGCTCTGACCTGCCCTGACTCCAGACACCACCACTAAAGCTTCTGAAAAAGGAACTCACTCTGACGAGGTTCCTCAGTCTGACTGAAAGCGTTATATTATTAGCCAGTGGTTGAGCTGGCTTGAATTGCTGCCTTTAATTAGACCCTCACTTACATAAGACCATAGGCATTCAACAGCAGAAGTCATTGACATTGGTGTATTAACAAAGCAAATGCTAAGACATTTAGAGGATTTCTAAAATAAGAGCGTCAACCTGGTCAGGCTGACAATGCCGGAGGGCTAAGAGACTGACAACCGAAGTTAATAAAGTTCTCCTTTCACACAATAACCTTCTATTAAGAGAAACTTTATATAAATGGTGTCTGGTACATGCAATATACAGCAACCTGCCGCCTTGGTTAACAGAGTACAGTATTACGTAATAACACTCACCTGACAGCCAACTGAGCATGCCTGTTCATATGCGTTTGTGAGAGAGAGCAAGCACTGCCTGAATAGGAAGTTCAATTACAGAGACACTCTTACTAAATGAAATTCAACAAAAGCCTCAAACGGAGCAAAACAAATGCGACTGGGGGAAAGCAAAATTGCTTCATTTCTCCTTCTATGGATACTTCAATCTTCACTAAGTACTCCAAACATCACTACTCTTCTTGAGTCACTGGAATTGTCAGTTGCTAGTTTTAACTGCCTAAAGTACACTTAAAAATGCAGTAAACATAATGAAGAAAGTCAAATGGCATTAATATACTGTGGCTACATAATGCAAGTAATAAGAAACAAAGAACTGTTCTCTTCTCCATTTGCCCTGAAAAATCTCAACAAGTGAAAACAGAGGGGGAGAAAATGCCCGTTCCCCTGGAAACAGACATTTATGGAACACAACATACTAACAGGATATTAAACCATGTGCAGGACGCAAGGCATGCAAGATGTAAGAGTCATCTCGTGTCCGTTCGGCTCATATAATCCTTCACTTCCTGTTTCCCATTCAGGCAAAATCCTTCACTTCCTGTTTCTTTTACAATTAAAATCCTTCACTTCCTGCTTCTCCTGCTGGTATAATCTTTTACTTCCTGTTTCTCTTACAGGTATAATTCATCACATCCTGCTATCTTCTGAGGATTTGAATGCTGTGAACAAAACCAGTCTGTGTTTGAGCACAGTGAAGGTGCAGCGAGCGCAGTCAGACTCACCTGTGCTAACTGCTGCGCTGCCGGGCTGGCTGCTGCTGCTGCTGCTGCTGCTGATGTCCACGTAGAGCTCGTCCTCGCCCTCTGTGGAGGACGGGGAGGAGGAATCGCTGCTCAGCTCCTCGCTGGAGCTGCTGGTGCTGTGGAGCAGCGCGTACTTCCTGCGGGCGATCACCTCCCGCTTCCTGCGTTGGAGCTGCAGCCGCTCCTTCTGCTTTGGAGTCCGCTGCACGCCGGCCGCGCCCGCCACCGCCTTCACCAAGCGCTTCCTGTGCGAGGGGCGGCGGCCGGCCAGGCAGGGCCGCTTCAGCAGCACAGGCTCCGCCTCCTGCCGCGCCCACCTGTGCACCCGGCTCACCGGAGTCCGGCCCAGAACGGGGCGGGCGCACGCAGCGGCCCCGCCCCCATCCCCCGCCGGCACCGCCTTCCGCTGCTGCCCGGCCACGCCCACGACCCCGCCCTCGCCGTCTCCGCCCCCCTCCTCCGAGCTGAGTGTGTCCGAGTCGCCGAAGTGCAGGCTGGAGGAGGGGGAGGAGACGCACTCGCTGAGGGAGGAGTCCAGGCGCTGCTCCTCCTCGCTCTGCTCCTCCAGCAGACCGGTCCTCTGGCGCGACGGGGTCAGGGGCCCCCCGCTCACGCGGCCCTCTTTCAGCGCTCGCGCCGAGGGCCCCGCCTGCTGGCTCTTGCGCTTCTTGCGCCCGGGGTGGCCCCGGTCGCTGTCCCTGCGGCCCCCGGGGCCGGGCTCGCGCAGGGGCCGGTGGCGGGGCTCGGTGCACAGCGGCATGAACTCGCTGCCCACCTTGGCCATCACCTCCACGCCTGCCGTGAAGCTCTTGGCGGTTTCCATGGGCTCTGGGTTGGCCAGCGCCCCCTTCAGGTGCTCGTGTCTGTGCGGGGCATTAGACGGGACCTCACTCTTCATCCTGGCTGTCCCTCCACGAAGCTGCACTCGGGACGGTGGAGCTAGCTCCTAGGGGTCCATCGGAGGGGCCCACAACCCACCTTCTGTTTGAGGGAGAGGGAAGAGAGGACAGAGAGAGAGAGGAGTGAGGAGCGGATTCAAACTGGGAGCCCAGTGGTGATTTTAACAGCACACAGGCCTCACTCTTTCAGTGGTGAGGGGAGAGGGAAAAAACAGGGAAATGACACATCTCCATTATGATAATGTGTGTGAACATTACAGCAGCACATCCGATACCATCACTGCTCCAGCAAAGCGTACAACAGAAACAGGCTTTAAGCTGTGATAATCTTATTTTTTTTAAAGAAAAGAAAAGGAGGAGGTGGAGGAATTTAAAACAAACAGAATCCTGGGGCAGACGTACTGCTCAGCCCTGTTTCATCACCCATTCCTGGCAGAGAATGAGTCAGAGCCCGCTGTAATCCAGGCTCGCGCCTAGCGTGATGAAGCCAGGAACACTTACAAGCTGCTATTTACAAAGCAGGGTCGTAATCCCCAACACCCTCAAAAAGCAAACAGACGACCCCAACCTCCTGAAGGCTACAGCCCAGCAGAAGCAAAGCACCCTCAGAGCCAGGGCCAGGGGCTGCTATACGGTCCTGTAATCCAGGAAAGAGCCATGGCACTGAATGTAGCTCTTACGCTACAACAAATTTCACTTTTCTGTCCCTCAGCTTTTCAGTGCTTATATGGAAAAAGAAACAATAGCAGCCAGTTGTACTTACTGGTAGAAAATACATTACACTGCCAGGATTCCCACCTCCAGTAATACAACAGTGATGAGGGAAAGGCCAAGAAAAGCTTGCTCAGAGGGAGCTGTAGAGCACACAGAACACTGCCCTGTGTTCAGTAAGCAGGAGGTTCTCCAATGAGTACCAACATTACTCACACTCCTTAACTTTCACAGACCAGTTTGTCATTAGGAATTACACCTTTGAAAATGCCCTGCTTAACTTTCACATTAATAAAACATGTTTAATGTTACTGCAAGGGCAGATAGCCCTTAACCGGAAAACAGACACAGGAGACAGACACAGCAGTAATAGTGGAATGGGTGACAAAACAGAATGGATGCTGAGTAGAGCAACACATACTATTACAGACTGAAACACGCTCAAATTTCAGAAAGTCATATGAATGGCGTACAGAGCTGTTCCCGAATTAGAACCTGAACAACACAGTGTACAGCACAAGGATATTTCAAACAAGACAGAACCTGAGCTACACAGCGTACAGCACAAGGACATTTCAAACAGAGACTATATACACCCAAGTGACTGAGCAGAACAGACCAAAAATGCTATAGGCTATGAGTGAACCCAGTTAGCATTTTGCAGTAATAGAGTACAAGATGAGGAAAAGCCATTCATCCCTTTCTCCTCTCACTCTCCCTCACTCCCTCCATTCTACATCAATCTCCCCAAACATCCACACTCTCTGTCACTCACTCCACACAATATCAATCCTGCCCAAACAGCCATTCTCTCTCACTCCATTCTATATCAATCCCCCCAAACAACCACTCACACTCTCTCACTCTTTCTCCTAACCCAACCAGCTCATCATTATCCCACGTCACTCATTCTGCAAAAGGAATTCAGCCTTCCTTCTCCTCTCTCCCGCCTCTCTAAAATACTCCCAAATGGCAAGGCCCCTCCCCCTCCCTTTCTGACAGTCTTCCTTAAATGGAGGAAGAGAGAATCTCTCACGCTTCAGCAGAGTCACCTCAAGCCCCCGAATCTCCTATCTTATGAATTATGAAAGTGGCCATCTGTTTAGAGGCCCATCAGCTGCACTCATTAGCCTAGTTCTCTGCTCCGCTGGAGTGGCGCTAGCGCACACACAGCTGTGAGCGGAGCGTGTGCGCGTGTGGGACGTGGACCCTGCTGAACCTCACTAGGGATCCTCAGCCTGAGATTTGGGACGTGCGGAGATTCCCTCTCACCGACAGCGATCTGGTCAGGCTGCAGGCCGAGCTCCAGCAGTGAAGGAAATGAGCAGAAGAGCTCTTTCAGAGGACAAAAGCAACCACGCTTTGATAAAAATGTAATCAGCAAGGATAGTTTATCTCCAAAATTCACCCAAGCTTAGACAGAGGCAGGCTTGACATTACGGTACAACCCTATACTTGCTTCTAAAGCATAGCTAATCTCAAACCAGATATTACACCAAAAACTGATGTGTTTCACAGTTTCTGCAATTCAAACAGAAACTGACCAACGTGTCCACCGACCCGTCCATATCCAGTGTAAAAACACAGAAAAAGAAACATCAGTTCCCAGTCCCACCTTATATCAGGGGAAATGAGCCGCATTTTCATATTACCAAAACCCGGCAATACTGTCTGGACTGTTTCAGAGACATTCGGTAGGAGACGGTCTTCTCGTGTTACACAACACCAGGGGACTTCATACACAGAGAACATGAGACGTTTTAACAGATACCTTTTTAAATAAACTCAGAGCCAGCATTCGTTTTCATTTGCACAAAGCCACTGGACAGTACACACTTCACCCCCAGCATCTTCATTAGTCTTGCAAATGTATGCAGCCCATGTAAACGGCAGCATACCAGAGACAGGAAAAAACACGCCGAGCTGAATGCTAAGCTTGCGCTGGAATGCCACAGACTGCAAACACAGGCCCTGAGGCAGAGCCCCGCCCCCGGACCCTCCTCCCCCAGCAACTCACTGTGTGAGACCGGCCTGACACGGGGGGGGGGGGGGGGGGGGGGGGGGGGTTTACTGATACCAGCCCACCCCCTCCCAGCTCCTCCCCCAGCGACCCACTGGGTGAGGCGTGCCCTGCACGGGGCAGGGTTTTAAAGATACCCACACCCTCCCGGCTGCCTGGGTCAGAAATCAACATGGGGGAGTAACCCCTAATCTTCAATCTCACCACAAATACTGCGCACTACTGAGAACCCCACTTCCTCACACCACAATTTACAACCACAGTGGTCTTCCAATTAGGCATTGCAATACAATTCTCATCAAGCATCTCAGACATCATAAACAAAGACTGCAATGCACGGTGGGAGATTGAGGCAAGGGAAACACTAAATAATTTGCACCATCTCTACAGATGGAAAAAATGGAACCGTTTAAAACATAGGAACACTGAATTAACACAGCTCGACTGGTGAGGAGAAGTACCTACACATGAATGTAAGATTCTGAAATGACAAAGACAAGTCACCATAAGCATAAATCTGATGAATTTGTACTTTAAAGTCATACTACACAGGATTTTTAACTTGAAGATGTTATAAAATAACCATGATCAGTCATATATAGCCTATATATGATGTACTGCCAATCATTTTTTGCACACATTTGCCAAATATGTACTCCTCTGCCTGTATTTCTATGTATGGGTGTGTTGCACTCTTCTGCGTGGGGAGGGGTGGGTGTGGCTACACACCCTGTGGGGTGGGATTGGTTTCAGTGGAGCATTTGTAGCACTTAAATGAATGGTTTGTAGCTAGTATCTACTGCAATGGCAGAGGTAAAAAAGCACATGTACAGCAAAGCAAAATGACAAGCTGACAGGGTTTGTTCAAAAGCCAGCATCAACCTTGGAATTGCTTTTCCCTGATGGTGACAGCCATTAAAAAACTGATATATAACAATACAAATGGAAAAAATAATATAAAAACGAAGGTGAGTGGGCAGGGATGAGGAGGGAATAGACTTCTTTGATTGTAAACACAGGACCACAGCTAGGCTAAAACTCCTGCACAGTATGCCTTAAGTTTTAGACAGGAGCAGATTTCTCCCCAACTACATCAACAGGAAGAATTTGCCTAACTTTAAGAAGGACCATCTCATAAAGCAGGGGATTACATGAATTAGGCTCTGGGAGTTATGCATGATTATCTATAGACAGTGAGGGTATATATATTTTTTTTTGGTTAATTTTTCCCGTTCCTCAGTACAATGGATCATTTCCATGCTCACAGCACAAGGGCTTTAGCATGTAGCGCAGCGCACAGCTATTCTGCTGCTGCATATGCAGAGAGGAATTAAATAGCACCGGTGCGGCGGAATGGTGTGTAGGGGGGCAAGCTTCAGGCAGTGGGGAGGATTGGGAGTCACCCCCCCTCCCCAGGGGTGCTGAGGTAGAGGTCCCACCAGGGAACTACAGCCCCAACCTACGCTGCTCTGCGGCCCCTAATCCCAGCGATGGGCCACAGTGCCTCAGAGCAGACAGCAGCCTCACGAAGTCACGGAGGCCTCTGGGGGAAAAGCAGACCTGCATCGGAGCAATCGAATGAATGAGAGAGACTGAAATACTGGAGACTGAACAGGACAGTAAACTGGCAAAACACTCATGCATGACGCACCAAGTAATATGAGAAATTAAAAACGGTATTTAATCTGTGGAAGTGCAAACGGACATCCCCGTGAAAGCATACTGCTGAGTGAAAAGGAATATCCTGAAACAAGTAAAATCTTTCTATTGATGTCAACGTCATTCTTTTGCAGTGCGACATCATTCTGCAATATGGCGCTCGTCTAGGTCTTGAAAGTTGTCATAGTTACCAGGGATGTGTATGAATTCAGAACAGGCTCTATTTCAGGCTTCTAGCCTTCTACTTAATCAAGAGTTACATTTCTGCTCTTCTAGTTTTCAACAAATTACTGTACTTTCAGTCATTTGACAGCTGCCCAGAGGAAAACTAATGTGTGCTTAACGAAGTAATCCTATTTGACTTAGATGAGGCTGCTGAAATCTAATTTCTCAAAATGCGGTGAAGCCATTTAGTCCGAAGGCCAGGAGTGCTGTTCAAGCCTTCTGAGGACAAAGCCTAAAATGTACCCAATGAGCACCATGCCAGGGGAAGAGGCAATGACAAGTTCCCTTGGAGAAAGAGGATAAGCAGCATGGTCCTAGTTGCCCTTTCATCCAGCTCCTGAACCTGTGAGGTCTAGTCAAATCATTATGGAAAGGGAAAGAGGTAGTCACCATACACATTTCATCCAAAATGTAATTTACAATGCACTGAGGGAGAGCTATACTCGCGTGTCAAAGCAAGTGCATATTTATATCAGCAAACCTTAACCACCAAGCGAACTGAAAACGGATTTGAGTACCACTACGCCCTATATCTGAATCCAGAAGTAGCAGCAGAAACAGTTGACCTAGTTGACTTAGCTAGAACGTGATATAGCTAATGCACAAAGCAAGTCGACTATCTGTTCTGCAAAGAACCACACAATCGATCATTTCAGCGACCTAACGTTAATAAGTGTAATAATTAAGTTACCTCAGCTTTCCAATAATAAACCGTACTAGCAAGACATGCTGTCCTCTTTCGAAACAGAACCGACAGAAGTCCTCGTGTTTAATTATCGTAAGCCATATAGCAGCATTGGTAACAAAAAACCTGTGTATATGTTACAGCATCTTTTTCACACTGACCGATCTTGAGTTCTGAATCTGAAACAAACAGAATAGTCCGCTTGGGCTAGTTAGTTAACAGAGGACAACTTCCTTTCCACTTAAGATACCATACTCATTATCTATCCAAGTCATAGTTAACTAGTTGGGGGGAAAGACTATAATTACATTTATATGTACATTGGAGGCATTTAGCACCTATATACCAGTGCTGCTAAATAACTTTGTTACCAGTGTATCTAGCTAGTATACAAAAATGACTAACTTGCTCGGTAAAACTTGTGATATCTAGCTCTGAAACTTAGATCCAGTTTAGCGTGCTAGCATTTATGTTCGTAGATAGCTATTTGGCTAGGGCATCTTTTTTAATTGTCTAGAAAATCAAAAATGGCCCAGTCTAACTTAAGAAAAAAGTGTGACACTGAACGCGAAAATTGCATAGCTATGGGTAGCCATACCCTTTGTTGGTTAATTCATTAGTCTGGTGGTGACAAGTTAGCTAGCCGTCTTACTTGAAGGAAGAGAAAACAGCAAGCTAGTTATATTTAGTAGCTAGTTAATCAGTGACTATTGGTAAATAGCTAGCTTAGAGTTTTAGTATCGTTAGCTAACCAGCTAGCAAACACAGTCGCCCAGTGAGGTTCAGTTCTCTTATACTTTATGTGCTAGTTAGCTAACAAACGCGCTTGTTCGCTAAAGTATCTAGACTAGTACTAATTCCTCTGTCTGCTTCACCTAACTAACGCTCAGACAGACTAACGTTAAACCACAGGTGAGAAACCACGAGAAACGAGCCCAATTCGAAGTAACGTTAGCTAGATCTAGCTAGCCTACTGAGCTAACTATTCACGTCAACAAAAGCCAGATACCTAGCAGGGCAGTCTGCTTGCTAGCCATCTTATATTTTAAAAAGGATAAGTAGACTAACTTACCTGTAAGCAAGACCTGACACGACGGTATTCGTACGAGGCTCCGTTTTCAATTAAAACCCTTTGTTAGCAGGCCAAAAGGCGAATAAACTGAAAAGGGAGATAGGAGTCTAGCTAAGTGATACTGCAAACGAACGTCAACAGCCGGGCTGTGAAACTGACAACACAAAACCAAAGGCCCGATGCTGGCTAGCGAAACCTAGCAGGGGATGGAGGGAGAGACGACGGAGGGCTACGAGTTGGCTGGCTTGCTCGCTAACCTTGTAAAATGAGAATGTCGTCTTTTCCCTTTTCTGTCGCGAACTAGCAAGCTAAAGAAGTATTCTCAGAAGTGAGTCTTCATCTGTTTTTCAGATGGCTAAAGCAGAAATTCCTTTCCGTTTGTCATTTGGGCCCGTGGTGAAGTCCCCATTCCTGCCTCATCGCGGCGTCTACTGTTGTTTATCCAGGCAGATTTCTCTCTCCTCGACTGATCTGTTTTCTGAAAATCCCCAGAGCCTCACTCAACGACCACGGGCTGTCCGTTCACCACTTAGGAGACTGTACTCTATAAAGTCTTTCCTAATGTACATATAAAGTTCCGGTTTTACCTGAAATGTAACAATATATAAAGTTCCGGCCATGCAACGTCATAGGTTACTTAAATGAACCAGAATAGCGCTTTTAACGGACAGCACGGAGCATACGTCTCGTCTGTGTAGTAGCTTTTTTCATAGCTGCTGAAAGGGTTTTGCGACACTGGTCGGGGCCTTGACGACTTTCAATTACTTTCTCATAGGCTTCTCAACCTGCCCTATAGTGCCCACTAGTGGTAATAAATTAAAATGGCAAAACTATCCCAAACAAAAATGCAGATAGTCTCTAATATCTAGCTGGGCTCTCCTGTATTTAATGAGCTCCGACCATTTCAGGAGTTCAAGCATATTCTTTACAATTTACAGATGTTTTGTATTTCTGTTTCATATTCCACTAATGGCCCTTTCAAATGATGTGGGCCTTACAGTTTGTATTGCTGAGCCATGGTTAAACTGATCAGAATGTACAGTATAAAACAATCTTTATGTGTAGCCTACATGTAATTGAAGAAATGCCCCTCTGTATTATAGTGAAAACAGTTGGTTTTCTGTGGAAAAATAAGAAAGGTCTTGAAGTAGGAACATGCTATTGGCAAAATGGTGTCCGATAGTCACACTGAAGAGCTAAAACCATTCCAAGTTCTTCCAAAAGTGCTAATGGCATATTCCAAACGGGGGTCGACAAACTCCAGTCCTGACAGGCCACACAGGTTTTTGATGTGTTTCAGCAGTGATTCAGCATTTGTTGACTTGAGAACAAGGTACGTGGGCTCTTAAGGCAATAGTTGGCTGCTGACTGAAAGGAGACCACAAATAACTGAAGACAATGTGGCCCTCCAGGACTGGGGTTTGACACCCCTACTCTAAATTTAATTCCATGAAAAAGTCATGCTGGAAATGGCAGAAGTTATTAAATTGATGGAAAGCACAGAGACCACAACTACAGCACTGATACAATGATATTCAATGGGGAGACCGATGGCTTGATTTGTGCAATCTAGGACTGTTTTAAACACAAAATATGAGGAAAATTAACATAAAACACGAAGAGTTTTAACTTTTTACACAACCACAGTTATTATGCATCACTTTAACAGCAAAACATAACTTGACTTCCAGCCATAGATATGAGAAGGAGTAACAAAATCAGAGAGAAAACCAACAAGCAGTTCTGCTGTTATATCTGCATTTTAATGTTATCAGGCTAAATGTCCATCGTCAAAGGCTTTTTTAAAATAAACTAAAAATGCAGAAGATACAGAGGAAAAATAATCCAAGAATGACCAGCATCTAAATTGTTTTGACATGTTGTAACAGAGACTACATAAATTATTTGGTCGCATATAATAAACACATTTTAATCACAAAAGAGTTGACACTGCATTATGTCCCAGACATGCCACATTTGAATGTTTTACTTTGTTAATAGTGAACCAGCATTGCTTGGAGGGCATAAAGGCATACAAAGGTGAGATAAAGGAATAAGCATGGGGTAGCAGATAACCAGAAGTGAAATATTCTTATTTTAATTAATATTACAACTATTATGAAGAAAAAGAAGTGGAAGAAGAAGAGGAGGAAAAAGAAGCAGAGGAAGAAGAGAAAAAAAGAGGAGGAAGAGGAAAAAGAGTAAGAAGAATGGTTAAATTCAGCCATGATAATGTATCACAAATAAAATGTGAAAAACTCATTACTTGGGTTGGATACAACAAAACACACAGCATTCATGCAAATATTGTATAAAGGTTTTCTTTAAAAAATCCAAGCACATTTTTAATCATGAAGTTTTAGATCTCTTTGCCCAACAACTGTTAGATAAATAAAACACAAGATTTCCAAATACTTTAGACACTGCTCATAACTTTGCTTCTCACCTGACTCACTGCCTTTACAGCTAAAATTTTAGTACGAAGGTAAAGCCGTTTATATTCCATTATAACATACCCTATGTGACCATAGCAAATTTCAAGTGACTTCATTTCACTGGCATAGTACAAATGGTATCAATTCCACTGTATTATTTCTCCAAAAAGTTTTTTCTTCGGATAAATACAGGGTATAATTTGTATTGCTTTTCTTAAGCATATCCATGTGGCTGTGTAATGTTAATGAGCAGGCCTGAATGTTCAAGGATCAACTTTGCAGCAAGATACTCCCCACGCTCTTGCAACATAATGAAAGCAGTTGACATTAAAAAAATGAAACCACAAAGAGCTAGTATACATTATATGGGAAACAGTGGTGAGTGCAGTCAATCTTTCTACCAATTTGCACCCAACACCCCAAATCCACATGTCCCCAACATATACAGAACCTCATGCTCAGCCCATAAAGTCTGTGATCACAGATACTGAGCCGATGTTTCCGATTCTGTTTTAACTGTTTAAATCCCTTAAATCAGACTGCTTTAATGGACATTTTAAATAGCACATCACAAATGCTACTGAGGATGATTTTCCTCCCATATATTAAGAACTGCATGGTGATAAAATTCAATGAGGAACAAGTAAAATTGAAGGGCCACCAATCAGGTTTTCCTTTCATTTTGAACATTAAATTCAGTATGAAATCCATGCTAAATCATTACACTTAAATCACTTCTTAAATTAAAACAATGAATGAACGGAAGCAACGCTTGACTATTACATTTTTTTCCTTTGTCATGAAACAGAGGTAGCTCTGAAGAGGTATAGTGGATTGCGGCTGTTGTCATTGCCATAAGATTGTTTTTTTCTTCTGTTTTTGTTCTTTTTTACACTGTATACACTTTAACACACATATACAAAAGTCTCAAGCATTTCAAACTTTGAGTATATATTTAACAAAAGGACAAGTAAAGTGTCTCTCTCGAACACTTTAAGGGCAGTTTCAAAGACGATAGAAAAACAAGATTCATTTATACAAGGGCATTGCAGGCAATGCAGGCTAAATGTTGTGCTTGTTCATAAAAGCCATTAAGAGGGGCCACCTCAAACAACAAATATTCATGAAAATATTTTTTTAAAAGCAGCTTAATAAATACACATATTTCTAACATTTACATTTTGTGCTTATGGCCTGAACATTGTCAATGGCAGTCATGCAACTGGAAAGGGAACTTAAAGGCTTTTAATCTGAAAATGTAAAATAAAAAGACCATTATTGGTAATCTGTTTCCTCATCAAATGCTGCAGTATTTACAAAACTGACTTCCTAACATTGATTTCTTGCCCCATTTTGCAGTGTTTAAAATCCAGACACGAGAATGCAACAAAGAGCTAAAAAAACATTTGTGTTCTATGTGCAGGGAATTCAAAAAATTCCAGATGTTGTCATCTTCGTCAAAACCAATGGTGTCACTTGCACATGCAGTAAAAACCCAGAATTAGTATATATTATATATAATTTGTTGCCTGGGAAACACCATGAATTTCCCCCAGTCCTGATATTTTTATATGTGATCAGAAATGAGGTCTTCCATTTCCCAGTTCCCATGAGAAATCGATCACTGCAGTCATTAATATTGCAAAGCAAGTCTTCACACTAGAGCTGAAAATACAGCTCTCAGTCACGGGGAAGAAGTATGGTCTCCTATGGAAGACTGATCGCTCAGAAATTTAAGAAAAGAGAAGAATGTACACAAATTAACGATGAGTAAATTAACCATGCAATTTCTTGGCGTTTACATTTTTATAAACTATCTTCAATGTGAACACACACATACACAAGAATCCATAGACATCTGAAACAAAAACGTCAATGCTTACCATGAGAACAAAAAAGATACATATCACACACAGTTTTTTTAATGCATCCTCATGGTACTAAGGAATAAATATAGTCAGGGATATGCAGCTGATCCATGTGGAACCACTTATTAGACTAGGAAAGGTCCCCTCAGTAAAGGCCCAAGAGTGATTATGAAGCCTCTGATAAAGTCTACAGATTGTCTCACTCTGCTGATACATCTATTTTCAGATTTTACAAAAGATCCTGTAATGTAAGGCTTTTAGTTTGTTCTCATAGTTGGTTTGCCCAAGGCCCAGGTTACATAAGAAACAGGTAATGCCAGGGTAGGTTCCCATGCACCCAAGTCTCTACATATACTAAAAATAAATGTCTCTGACAAGGCATTCAGTTGGAATGTATAGACCAAGAATAATAACAGCTCTAGAAGTGGCAGTGCCAGCAAAGGAATTGGACACAGCCATTTAGACACATCATTTTGTTCTGCCATGATTAAAAGTCATAAATTAAGATTTTAGAAAGTTAAACAATGAGAGAATGTTAATGAAACAAAGCAAACAAAGCAGAGCTCGAGAGCATTCAGAACCAAACCAAGCCCAAAGCGATAATTGTGTCTCTCTACATCAATATCCATTAAAATCTGTCTAATAACATGGCCAGCCGAAGCCTCTATAGTCACCCATGTCCTTAAAGCTGAACAGCAGAAGCAGTCTCTCGTGTTAAAATTTCCAGCACAAACAAGTTATCAAATACCAAGCTTTCCTTTCCAAAAACGAGCGCTGCCAAGCCATGTATGTGTGGCAATGACTCGGAGATCACAACTGCATTGGGACTGCTGAGGAGAAATTGCCTTCGTTTAGAAAAGGTCATTAAGTTCTAGCCGTGTCTATGCACCAGACAGACAGACACACACAAAGACACACACAAAGACACACACACACACACACACGGCAAGGAAACAGACATTATTCCCACACAATTTAATCTGAGCTGCGAACATGTCCAAGTAAAAACCCAGAACAAATGGTTGATGTTAAACTTGGCACGGGTAATAGCCCTTATGGGTTTGCTACGTGTCTGACTGGACCTTGTAGTGCGCATGCTGCATCTGTACACTGGCCTAGGCTCATACAGCATGTAGTGTCAGGTGCACACGAGCCAGGCCAAACGCTCGAGAAGGCACCCCAGAGGTGTGACCCCCGTAGAGGCGGGTAGTTGTGGAGCCGAACGGTGTGGTTTGTGTGGGATTTCACAGGCTGGGTTAATGAGAGTGCCTCACGTCTGTCAATTAAAAGGGGCAAACTAATCAAACTGAGAGGAAACGTGAAATAATACAGACACAATGGCAACAAGATGGCAGCGAAAAACTGAAAAGCTAATTTAACTGAGGGGAGACTGAGTGTTCAGTTTATTTGTGGAGACACACCACAACAAACAACTGAAGGGGGACAACTGGGTGACCTGGTAGTAATGATGGGCGAGTAACTGAAGGTAATTTTGAAACCTCAGAGGGAGAAATCCAGTGAGGAGACACAGAGGCAGGTGCTGCTCGTCATGTAAATAGCATCAATGTAAAGGTAGTGAGCCACGCCACGAATTTCAAAACATCTGTGGACGTTATTTCTGTGTGGACTTCCACCACTCCACGATCCCCAACACACAATGTGAGAAGTACACTGAAAAGTGTGGTGTGGGGAATGGAGAATACAGCGCAGTGTGTACAGGGGCTGGGGGCAAACCTGGATCAGACTGGTCTCAGAGACCATGCGGTTGGCATCAGTGCCCATGCAGACGCACGGGCTGTAACAGCAGCACACTGGACAGACGACAGCACACCTCTGCCCCTCTGGGGTGACATCACCGCGCGTCAGTTCCCGGGGCCAAGGTCTCTTTTTTTTTTTAGCGATGCACCTTCAGTTAAGGTCCCATTGGCGATGAACACAAAACGCCTGCTAGCAGCGAGAAACGTGTAAACGTACGCAGAGAAGCGTTTTTTTTTTTAAAGTGGTGGAAGAACAGCACAGCAGTCCAGCGATCCGCTCGACACAGCGACTGTACCGCCAGCACTCGAGAAGCACGGAGGAGCGGCCTTCTAAAGGGCGTGTGCATTACACACTCCATAACCCCGCTCCATCTGTCAGTGTTTCAGCCTCTACTCCAGCCCCCCTATTGCCTTCGCTAAAATTTCTGTCTCATTTAGCCTCAAAATGACTTTCCTCTATGCAAATAAATATAAATCAGCAGATCAAGAGCAGCAGGGAGAGGCCTCATTCAATGAGACACTCAGTCAATTAAAAAAAAAAAGACCAAGAATAAGTTAAATTGGTCAATTTTTACAAGTGCTGTAGTCCATATATTTTTATAAAATAGCTTATTAACAGACTAACAAAATAACGATGATTAAAGCATTCATAAGAAACAAATGTAGTGATGAGTTGGTGAGATTTGACGCTGAGTACTTGTTTTTCAGTGCTTTGTTCTGCTACGACCCCAATTCTCCATCATGAATGTAGTGCAGTGTGGAAGAGTTTGGGCAGCTGTATCAAAGCTATAACTCCAGCTGTAGGACTGTAGAACCTACCCTGCTCTTCCACGTGGTCTGGAAAAACACGAAGGGGGAAGGTTTTTTTTTTGGGGGGGGGGGGGGGGGGGGGCAGGCACAGGTGGCATGTAGCAAGCTCTTGTGAGTTCTCTCTATCTCTCCTCTCTCTCTCCACTCTCCTCCTTAGTGTTGGTTTGTTTGTGTCTTCATGGGCAGGGGGCTGAATGTTTTGGTGAGCACAGACGGCACTCAGCCCCCTTTCCTCTGTTACAAAAGGACACACTTGTCTTTGTCTTTAGACTCCTTCTTCAGCTTTCGCTCCCCAGTGCTGGGCTGTTTCCCTGGGCTGGGCGTGACACTGGCTGCTCCTCCTGCTCCTCCTCCTCCGTCTTCTTCTTCTTCTGCTGCTGCCGCTGCTGCTTGTCCAGCTCCTGCAGCTGTGCTGCCCCCTGCTGGCTGTGGCTGCCCCTACAAGACAAACAAAGCACTTACTCCATTACCTTTTCCTTTTTGCTCATCTCTCACCTGTCTTACTTCATGGACACTTTAACCAATGGCATGTATGATAAATCAGATGTCCTGTTCACTCTTAAATGGAGCAGAACTTGAAATGAGAACATGGTCATAGAACAATAAATATGTACAGTAAATAAGACTCTGTACACAACACACCCATTCAGCACAGCCCCATTGAATGAGGTAAAAGGAAATTTTTTTTTACCACATTTGATGTGTAGTAATCACCAATGTGTGCCGAAGTGAAATGTGAAGGTAGAAGGAGACTGTAGTGCACTGTGTCCCCAGCACTGGACTGGCACCTGGCCCCTAGCCCCTGGCCCCTGGCCCCTGACACACACCTGTTCCTCTGCGGCCGCCGCCGCTGCCTGCTCCTGCTCCTGGTAGAACTGCGAGGCGCGCCGGTCCTCCTCCTCCTGGAGCTTCTTGGCCAGCTCCAGGTCACTCAGGCCCTCCGGGGTGAACTCCCAGTTCTGCTCCTGACTCTGCTGCTCTTGCTGAAGGGACAGGGCCATTAGGTAGTCCTGCGGAGACAGGCATTCTTTTTAGTGCCAGGTTTAAACCCAAATACACCTTTTCTGGAAAATACAGATTAACATGTTTGTACACATATTTTTTCTTTCTCAAGCTGAACAATATTTGGAAGATATTTGGAGCATGAGATTAGTGGAAAAAACCTGAGCATGAAATAAACAGTGAAACAATAGTGATTCGTTGCATTTCCCAACACGTTAACAGATGCATTTGTTAAATAGCAGTTCAAGATTAACAGACCCCCACTTCAGTCTTCGCACACCCTACTGTTTTTATTTGCTATTGTATAATTGATGATGTCATTGTGCACAAACATTTAAGCTTTGGAATCTTCTCATTCCAGGTTCAAGCTAGCATGATTTCACACAGTGTGTGTATTTTTAAACTGCACACTGCATTCGGAGGAGACAGATGGCAAGAGAGAGAGAGAGAGAGAGAGAGAGACAAAGAGCGAGAGAGAGACAGAGAGAGAGAGGGGGGGGAGTTATACAGAAAGAGAGATCGACAGTGAGAGAGAGAGGAAGGGAGATAGATTAAAGAACATGCTAATGTATGCTAAAAATAGTTCATCCAAAATACAGAAAATATATTCACAGCCTGTGTCAAAATATATCTACAGTGGCCTCCAGATTAATTGGCACCCTTGGTAAAGATGAGCAAAAAAATGCTATGAAAAAATGATTTGTTATCAGCTTGATCTTACACTCAAAATACAAGAGCAATCTAACCTTTAATTGAGGTCAAATTATTCATAGAAAAAATTGTTTATAAAAAAATAGACATTTTTACTCAAAAGCATGTATCAGAATAATTGGCATCCCTAGAAAGTCTAATGAACAAAATCTAATTGATGTTTATTACCTTTCATATTTTACTTTTTTAAAGCAAACCTGAGTCTTTAGGAACTCTTAAGTGTTCTTAACTGTTTCACTGGGGTATAAATATGAGGCAACATGCAGGCCAAACTCCCTTAGTCATCCATCAACATGGGAAAGAACAAAGAATACAAAAATAAAATGAGACAAAGGGTTTTAGCTAGGCATCTGAAAATACCCAGCTCCACAATTAAGGCCAATAATTAAGAAGTTTCAAACAACTGGAGCAGTGATGAACCTCCTTGGAAGAGGACGCAAGTGCATTTTGACCCCACGCACAGGGAGGAGGACGGTTCGAGAGTCGAGACGCTAAAGTTCCTCCAAGGATCACAACAGAAGAACTGCTGGTTGCATCCTGGGTTCACCAAGTCTCCAAAACTACAAATAGATGCCACCTCCATGCCAACAAGCTATTAGGAAGGCCTGCTAGAAGAAAGCCTCTGCTGTCATCAAACTACAAACATTAGCACTTGGAGTTTGCTAATGGTCACTGGAACTTCGATTGGAACTGGGTACTATGGTCAATAACGTGTGGAGGAATGATCTGCGATCCCTTTGTACGTGTTCTCCCACCTCATTAAGCATTATTAGTGAAGGAAGGGTGCACAAAGTACTAAATGCAGGGGTGTCAATAATTGGTACACACATTTTTTCAGAATAATTTTTTTTTTTTTCCTCTGAGCAATAGTATCACAATAAAACCATGTGACTTTCCTGTATTGCTGAGCATAGAAAATACTTGATAAACAATAAAGTGACTGTTATCCAGCACTTTTTGCTCATATTAATTGAGGGTGCCAATACTTCTGGAGGGCACTAAAAAAGGACATAAGAAAGTAGGCACTGCTGGAGGCACTGCTCTGAGAGATGAAAGCCCCCTGTCAGACCCTGGGCCCCACACGCCACGCAGCAGAGTCTGCGTCCTGGTAGTGAAACGCCTGGATGCTGTCGATGAGGCTGATGATGATGATGATGATGATGATGAAGCTCACAGGGGGTGCGAGTATCATCTATTATTGAAGAGCCAATCTGGGCAGAGAGGAGGGTGTCAGATGTGTCACTCAGATTAGCCAATAACGCGCGCAAGCTCTGAAACCCAGAGGAGAGAGAGAGCGGGGCGATGGGGCGCGCGGGTGGGGGGGGGGCTTTTAACATCTATTATTGAAGGACTCCTCCTGCTCTGTGGCAGCTGGGTGATATGACACTGCAGCGGAGCTGACATCCTCACGGCGAGTCTGCCGAACCGGAGACGTCAACACACGATCCTGAAAAAACAGAGCTGCGCGAACCCGCTTTTAACCAAAACCCAAAACCCTCAGGGACCGTGGAAAAACAGCAACACTCATCAAAATCATTGCAGTTCGCTTTATGTGCAAACGTGTGTTTTTCTGTGCCGTTGTTTTATAACTTCATTGGAGTCTTGGCTGGAGGTGCCCTGGTTTAGCTGCTCTCTGCTCTTTGTTCCACAGTGGTGCCTTTGCATTAAAATACCTCCCCTCACCTCTCACTTGTCAGCTGAAAGCATAAGTTCAGGGACACTTTTTGACAGCTTTTTTCTTCCCAATGCAGAGGTTTTTTCTTTTTTTCTTTTTTTAACCTCACTTGCTTGTTTGTGGGGGCTCAGGCTTAGTCTTGCCTGATTTTTTTTCCCCACTTCCTGTTTTTCTGTAAAGCATCATTGTCACAGTGTCTCTGTGGAAAAACTCCATACAAATAAAACTGAACTGAAATGACTTCCAGCAAGGACCCAAAAATAAGGAAGTGGAATGTTTAAAATGTCCCAGAATACCAGTTCAGAAAAACTGAGCACTTAATTTTGCCATACATATTTACCACTCACGATAGCTTAATAAACTATCACTGTAAAGTATAAATATAGCATTGGTACTATTTTTCGGACAACTCAGAGACAGTTTGCACTACTGCCGAGTCACTGTAGGTCAGTGTATCCCACACACTTAACGGACGATCCGGACCCAGCCCGGACTTAATGACCATATAAAGGTCCCCCCTTTTCCCAACTGCGCAGTCTCTGGCTCCAATTTGTGCAACATGGTTGGACATCCACAGATTCAAAACGGTTTCACAGGCCCACGGCAAATGGCAAAGGGTGACAGACACAGTCCATGTTTCTCCCACAGTCGGTGGTCTGACCTGGTCGATCTGGTCCTGCTGGCCGTGGTAGACCGTCTCCGGGTCGGAGGGCGGGCGCAGGCGGAACTCGGAGTCGCAGAAGTTGCTGTCTCCGTCCACGTTGTGCAGGCTCTCCCACACCACCTTCTCCTCCGTCAGGAAGCCCTGGTCGGTCACCAGCAGGTACAGCTGACCCTGTCATGTGACCACAGCAAGTCATGTGACCACAAACACGCAGGACAAGCCAGGGGCCCTGTAGTCACCACACTTGCACACACTGAGGGGAGAATGTGTTTCGTTCGAGGGAAATATAGGATGATCCAATGGATGAACTTGAATGATTCTGAAATGGCTTAATTGAGTGGAGCAGATGGAAAAGCTACATGCTGGATGGCTACATGAATAAAAAATGAAATCAGTGTTACAGAACAGTGAGACATCCTGTTGGACCACAAAGCTTCTGTAGAAGCCAAATGCTTTGATTAGCTTTGTTCCACTGTCCTTGGGATGAAAAAGGGAGATAAATCCCGCTGTGTGTGTGTGTGTGTGCGCACATGTGCGTGTGTGTGTGTGTGTGTGTGTGTGTGTGTGTGTGTGTGAGTTTGGGGATGATGATTTGCAGCTGGCAAGTGCATGTTTCATTTGGCAGCTGTATGTAGCCCCAGAGTGTTTGTACAGACCAGCTCTACTTCCCTTACATACAGGAAGAGCACATCCCTGCCCCAGTTAGGACTTGGGGATTTTTGGGGGGGGGGGGGGGGGGGGGGGGGGGTAGGTGTCAGACTGGGGACAATCTTAGGGTGTGAGACTGGGGATGTGAACAGTCACAGAATTTATTCTAATTCTATATCACACGCTGAAATATATTTACACAGCCATGGCTTTACTCAAATAATTAAAACCCGCAGCCCTTTAAGTCTTAAGTTGTGTGCCCGCATTGTGTCTCCACGCAGGAGGGAATTGCAGAAGAATAAAGGTGCTTATCAGGAGAGACAGATGATGCAGAGACAACTAGTATGAATGCACTGAGGTTAAAGATAAAGTCTCCCTGTTCAATGTGCACACAGACCATAGATGTTAACACCATAGATAATTACATGCCATAGATGTTATCTGTCTTTTAGACTACATTGTGGAAATGTCATTATGACTACATTATGTCCAGAAACACAACATAAAATTATGTTTAAAACACAGTCTTGGGTGGAACAATGATGTGAAGTGAGAAAATAGGACAAATTTAGGCAGTTTGAGCCAGGTGTTAACATATCCATGGCCACTAGAGGGCCTCCAGACATCATCTACTTGTGAATGATGTACCAAATCCTTCTGAATGCCTTAAGCCTTTACCCTTATACATACTGAAACCAATTTAAACACAATAGAGGCTGCTGGGGCTGCAGTGGTTCACCTTGAATTTGGTCATGGTGCTGAAGTGGTTGTTTCGGAAGAAGACACATAGCTCGCCCTCCTGCACGGTGGATGTGAGCTCACACAGGCCGTGGTAGGTCAGCTGGGTGGCAGTGCTGTTCAGGAACTGCTCCGCTACCAGGCCTGGGGACATACAGGGGTCACAGGGAGGTCACACGAGCAGCATGAGGCCATCCCAGTTGAGAATTTCCATTCTCAATTTCCTGATTCTATATTTATTTGACTTCTATTTATGGAAGATCTGTTTTGAATTCAATGTTTTCTCGTTTATTACTTTCTTTTTTCATTTCAGTGTCCTGCGTGATATATGTTTGTTTTTGGACACATTGATATTGTACTGTGCTTTTCTGCTATGTGTATGTTCTGGCAGTACAACTATTTTTGTCATGCCAATGAAGCATATTTAGACTGAATGTGAAAATTGAGTGAGTAAGATACAATTACAGACTAGCACTGAGAGATATTAGACAGGAAGATATAAAAAGACTTTTACAACAGACAGAAATAGACATGAAAGTGAGCGAGATACTGGGGGGAGGAGAGAGAGGGAAGAGAAAGAGAGAGAGCAGGACGGAGAGAGCTGACAGGAGCGAGAGTTGAGAGAGAGGGATCACACAGAGACATAGTGAAAGACAGAAACACATCAGCAGGACAGAAAATTTAGAGATGTTAGCCGTGCATGACCGATGTTGACAAACAATCAGAAACAAAAATACTGGGATAGAAAGAGCAAGAGACTCAGAAACACAGTGAAAAAACCAGAGCAAGAAACAGAGAGATGGGGGGAAGGCACATCCTTAGTTGCTGATGAATTAACTTGGCTTCCCATTTCTTAAATAAAAGTCAGAAATACAGACGGCTCCTGGATTGAGCACAGCGAGCTGTAATAGAGCTCAGAGCTGCAATGGGACACACTGCACCTCTACGCACATGTAGGGTCCTGAGTCTGTTTACTGGGGCTGAAACACTACAGATAAGGGAAGAGAAGGAAATGGAAGAGTGCAGCGTTCGCCCGGCTTATCGAGTGGCCTGAACGCGGACAGGGGGATCAGGAAGTGCAGAGAAAGGAGCAAGACCGCGGCACGCCCACCTTCCCCAGCCTGCTCGCCTCTATCGGACTGTTTACACGAGATTATCTTCTCCACCAGCTGGTTGTAGCTGCAGTTCCCCACCGCCTTCACAATGTCACTCATCTGGAGAGAGATACAGAGAGAGAGAGAGAGAAAGAAAGACAGAATGAGAGAGAGAGAGAGAGAGACAGTCAATACTGTTCTTAAATGTATCACCTCAGTATTTCCTCTGCCATTTTAATGCTCTGTTACGTAACACCCTGCTCAATGCCCCCCTAAGGCACAGGAACCAAGATGCTAGATGGCTTCTCACATTTTTACAAACAAACAAGTCCCAACAAGACCAGCCACAAGTCACACTCCTGAGTATTTCTCACTTAAAAAAACAAGGGGGGGGGGGGGGTGAGGGTCCAAAAGCTTTCTATTTCAAAAAGTGTGGGGGAGCAATGATGTTCCCTCAAAGTGCGAGGGGGAAATGTACCCCCATAAGCCCTGCCTCTGCTCTGGGGACCCCTGAGTCATTACTGTGAAGCACAGGTGGTAAAAGCCTGTTCTGTCCAACGCAGACCACTGAAATCCCACAGTATGGAAGTGCTGAGAGAAACGCTAGTGAAATGGCAGAGGACGGCCATCGCTGTGAACCAGGTGTGGGGCGGACTGACTGACCTGGGGGTCTACCAGCCAGCCGTGGTAAAGCGGGATGTCCAGGAGGTCGAAGACGATGCACTCGGGCGTGTACTCAAACACCCGCACGCCTGTGAACTTCACGTTGACGTCCAGACCAGTCTGCAGCTTGTGCAAGACCGCCATGGCGTCACTCATGTTCTGGGAAATGAAAATCAATAAAACATTGTCATCATCATTGTGGAGGGCACTTTAACGCTACTATTAACCCCATACAGACCGAAGCACAATCTAGAAATATATTCCCTTCACACAAATCATTTCACAGAGACTGCTCAAGGTATTAAAAGGCCCTTTTAAAAGTGAGAAAAGTTCACACAGGAATGAAATGGTTAATAAAAATATTTTTAAAAACGACTCAGTGGCAAAAACAATCCCATGATCCTCTCGATTCCTTAACATGGTCACCATGGCAACACCTGCCCTGGGCCAATAGAAACACATTTCTTTTTCCCTCCAGGTCACTCTGACTCAAGCAGGGCAAAAAAGACCCTTCTGTCCCTGTGCCAAGGGAGGACTCTGCAGCTGCCTGCCTGCAAATAAGACCAAGCAGAGCGAGTGCGCATGCATGCGTGTATACAAATGTGTGTGTGCTCTCACAAACGTGTGCGTATGTACGTATGTGTGAATACAAATGTGTGTGTGCTCTCAAAAACGTGTGCACATGCATGCATGTACACAAATGTGTGTGCTCTCACAAACGTGTGCGCATGTATGTATGTGTATACAAATGCGTAAGCTCTCACAAAAATGTATGCACAGATGTATGCGTGTATACAAATACGTCCTCTCACAAACATGTGTGCGCATGTTTGTATGCGCGTATGCGCATGCAAATCTGTGCATGTATGTATACATACAAATGTGTGCCTGTGAGAGCATGAAAGTGTGTGTGTGTGTGTGTGTGTGTGTGTGGGTGCGCATCTCGGGGAAAATTCTTCAGCCCCCACACTCAGTGAAAGGGCCTGTCCATGCCCCCCCCCTCCCCCCACATCTGTGTGTGTAGATTAAGCGGCAGTTGTAAGGGATTAACCTGCACGTGTAACAGCAGTCTGCACCAGAGAGCCGGGGCTTCTCACTGTGATGTCATCACATGATCATGTCACATGAGCATGCTCTGACCCATAAGGATCAAGGGTCAGCAGAGACATTTCTGTCTCAGCTCTGCAGTCCTCATTTGTGAGTCAGTGAGGTCACGGCCATTATTTCCACTGCTCTCCATCTACACGTCTGTTACGCACCAACACAAAATGGCTGCAGCAGACGAACAGTTAAATATTACATAAAGCAAAATATTTGAAGGGCTTCTTTAGACGTAACATAGCCTACATGCAGACATGCACGAGTACATGGACAGTAACCACGCAATGACTTGGCAAATAATTACGTGTATAAAATCAGTTTAAAATGGTGGATCAGCAGACAGTCATTTCTCAAGTCCTGCCAAACCCTGAGATCAGCTTCGCTCGTCCTGGGCACACTGCACCCTCATCAGCAGCAAGGAGGGCTGGGGAGCACGGGGAGTTCAGACAGAAATACCCGCTCCCTCTGTGCCAGGCAGAGGAGTAACCTGCACAGGATCAGTACCAGCCTCTGCCACCCTCTTTCTTCTCCACACCCCCCCCCCAGTATGCACTCTCCCATACACCCAGTCAGCCTGCCCTGCCCTGCCCGTCCTTACATCATCGTCAAGCACTGCACTTCTGCTACAGGAACAAGAAGGCTGAAATACTGTCACATAAGACTCACCAACTAACCCACTAACTTGAGGTCGTGTACACTTTTCGGAAAAAGCGCATTAAAACATCAAGATCCGGTGCTTCTAAGAGACCACTTTCTTTGGTCTTAATTTGTTTCTCTCTGGGCAACGTGCCCGAATCTGTGTAGAAGCGTTCCCATAAGCCCAAAAGCCTCCGTTCTCCACATCCCCTCTGCTGCTTTTCCCATTTTCTGCCCCGGACTGAAGCAGTAGTTCCCAGGATACAATCCACTACTCCCCAATCTTACTGCTACGCTGAAACAGGGCAGGGAAAAACCACAGACAGTAAACTCACTGACCCTCCCAAACGCAACGAGCCTAACTTCAGCGCTGAATAATTCACTAATAGAGGGACTAAAAGTGTCATTAAATGCCTGGTAAAACAGTTACAGGCTCACAGGCGAATTCACCGGAGGCGTACACACTGTGCAGGTTCAGCTCCCATTGCTGGGGGTTAGGTTAGGTTAGCAGTCACCCGAAAGGCTCAGCTGGCATTTCCAAATTGGAGGGAAAAGAAAAAAGCTTTTGATGTGTTTGGCTGTCAAGAGATGCGCCAGGTGAGGAAAGTCCTTGGGGAGGAACGGAGTATGTTGACCGCTTGATTTCTGTGGCTTCTGGGACTGGCAGCTCCTCTGGTCAATTAAACAGCACCCCAGCAAAAGTAACTAGGGCAAAAGAAACATACATATGGCCCTGTGCGTCACTCCCTCGCTTAAAGTATGAGGAGATACAGGAATAGGTCAGTGTTGAGCTCAAAATTACACCGTGGATAAATGCAGAAACCCAAGCAAAACCAACAGTTTTAAAGTAAGCAATATCCAAAGCACACCGATAGCACTCTGTAATCTGCAAGTGTGTGGTATTGGGCTCGGCCCCCTCATCTGGCTGATGTACACACCGCAAAGCTTTCTCCTTATGCCACAGCCCTGCAAAGCAGAGGACTGAAGAGTACAACCCCCCCCCCCCAGGCCAAAGGTCGCACGCTGCTTGCTATTCCAATCCACGAGAACAGGCTGGTGGCAAATGCATAAATCTCTTGCACATTGCATTAATGTATTACCAGCAGAGATTACAACAGATTAGTGTTGATTACTGAGGTTAATCACAATTTAGTTCCCATCGCAGCAGTGATGGCCCATCAGAACTACAGTAAATGGGACTCCACCCAATGGGTGGCCTTGGCCAAGCCTCAGCAGTGGAATATCCTCTAATCGGAGCAAATCTCGAGTTTCCTAATGCAGCGTTAGCCGTGAGCGCGGACAGGACGTCTGGCCAAGACGCCTGTCATCCGCGAGGCCGGAGGGAAACGAGCCGGAGGCCACTCCCACTCGAGGGTCAGGGGCGGGTCCATGTGCCGACTGCGCCCGTACCCTGAACTGCTCCTCCATTACACCACTCTGGCACAAACCCCCTCATTACGCCCGCGCTATTCTGGGCCCGTCCTCGCTGCTCAGCTCCAGATGGGCTATCCGCACAGCAGCAACGGCCCCGTTCACACCCTCAGCCTCCAGAGGTCCCGCTCAAAGACACAGCCACAGATGGCGCATCCCAAAGCCGCCAACGGGGCCGCAAATAGACCAGGCTAAAAACGGGAATAAAGACGAACGATCCCAGTACTGAATATTCCATCTAAGCCATTTGGTATTTTGTCATCAGCACCCTGCTTTCAAGCAGTCCAGTCCCTAACCCACGCTTCCTGTCTGGGTGACGATGTCCTCAGAGGTGTTGGGTTTAAAGTGTGAGATCTAAGACGTCCTGACAGTACTGCCCCTTAGAACACTAATGAGTCCAAGCTGACTCTGCTGGAGAGTTGTAAACCTCACCTCCTTCATTCTGTGGAGCACATGTCCGTAAATTTATTTTTCAATTTCGCTTTCCTTCCTGAAACGGTTGGTCAGTCACTGAAAGACAGTAGTCTGAAGTAAGAAAGCAGCAAATTGATTTAAAGGAATATTCAGACTTATATCAGCAGATTTACGTTGTGCATATGTGTTTTCCATCCACAGCGATGCGAGGAAAGCATTTGCAGATGTGCTGGCTTTCTTACCAGAAATGCAGAGATTGGGCTCAGGAGAGAAGAGGAGGGGCTCTGGGGCCCCGCCTCCAAGCCCACATACCTCTCCCACATTCCACACACAAACACGAGATGGGAACAAGGAACGGCTGCATCCCCACAAACTTTATCATCACGCCATCTTCTGTGTGACAGAAAGGTAAGGCGTGACTTTGATCTAAACCAGGGGATGAATCCCTGAAGGCTGACAGCATTATGAAGACTTTGGTCTGTCAGCGTTCACAGATTCAGCTTTGAAGCGCCTCGGGCGCAAATACACCAACTTTGCATAATTTCTGTGTAGAGAGAAAACACAAATGAGCATGTTGCTTCTGGATGGCTTTTCCTCTGAACAAAATCCCCTCTTCAAACCGCCCCTGATTATTTTGAGTTTCAGAAAACGCACAAGACACATGGTATGCGTGAAGCATTTTTGGTCAACAACAAAAACATTTTTACATCATGTGCAGGGGTGTGGAGGGTGTTTTAATGATGACCATATTGATGTAGTGAACATCTCATTGTCAGTCATTGTTAGTGGATGTGCCACTCCAACACCTGAGAGCCTGAGGCTGTTATTCTGTTGCCTGGACTCATCGACAAACGTGTGACCTTCTAACTCAGCTTGGAGCAACCTTCCAAGTCAAAGTCCACAGTGGGGCCCGTGGCCATGGCGTACGCTCACTGCACCCTACCTGTTCGTAATTCAGCCGCTGAGCTTCAGAGATCTCTTTCGGCTTGGCCTCAAGAATATAGTCTCCTGCAGGCAGAGATCGGAAGACAAAGAAAACATGAGGGGATTGGGAGGGACAGTTACTTCATTTCCAGTGCAAATACAACCTCGGGCGGGGCTGGGAACCCCAGCGCGGAGCTCTCTTATTAAAAACATCACGCGGCTATCTCAAACCAGCCGCTTATGTCAATCAAAACCTGAAGACACATGCTTCTCCTTGACCTGGCTGAAGCTGCACAGTCGTCTGTGAGCAAACCGTGTTTGTGGTGAGAGAGAAACCATGGAGCTGGCTGTTTTTCTAAGGGAGAATTTGGCCTGAGGATTTGGATCATATCGTCCCCACCTGCGTGAGTGAGAGGTTGGGTGGCTCTCAGAGCAGTGCAAATAGCCAACTTTCACACAAGACAGGCAAGAGCAAGAGGGGAAATGGCAGCGGTAGTGACAGAGACACCCTCAGTAGGCTGGCGGTGTCCCTGTTTAACTGGCGTTTTGGCCGCAGTCCGGCCTACTCACCAGCACCACGACCACAGTGGTGACTCGACTCCACCCGTCCACCACCTGACTATGAATCTACTGTCAACCCCCTCACCAAGATCACAGATTAATCCCACGTACAAGTACCCTGCGGTGAAACTCACAGCCACAGACGCTACCTCTCAAACAGGAATATTAACCTCATGTGCTTTCATCTTTAAATATTCTACGTCAAGACTGAACCTTTGAATTATTAAAAATAAGCACTGCATGAACCTCTGTCTGTGGAAATAATCACTCACTGCAAAGACATATGAATGAACACATTGTACTTTCAGGCAGGATAAGAGCAAATAGTTACTATTTACTTCATGCAGAGTGCATAGATCTCCATTAACATTCATAATAAAATGTATTTGCATTTTCCATAATTTCATGTTAATTAACAAGAATTTGAACGTAACTCCATGTATTAGATTAACAATCTATATTAATTAAATACCAGCATCTAACCGCAGGCTATTGCATGAAAAATATATAGGCTATTACATGAAAAAAAGTGAGGAACTTAAAATCAGGTAGCAGTTAATTCGCTCAAGGGCATAGATTAATTATTTGCCCTCTCAGCATTTAATTGTGACATCACTGCCAAATATTCACAGCTTAAGATAAATATTCTACATATAAACAAATTTTACATTTATATGATAACATCGTTCAATCAGAATGCTGTCCACACCTTCCGTTTCTGTGGATCCAATTGGCTGGAAGTAGCTTCGCTCTGCAGTCTATATAAATATACTCCATAATGTTTGGGACAAGCATTTCTTGATTTGGCCCGTAATTTTAGATTTGTAATCAAACAATTCACATGTGGTCAAAGTGCAGAGGAGGCAAATAGGAGCTGCACTAGACGGCGCTTCATCCTACTGCAAGACAATGATACCAAGCATACTGCTAAAACAACAAAGTCAAAAACTGGAAAATTCTTCACTGGCCAAGTCATTCACCTGATCTGAATCCAATTGAACATGTGTTTCATATGCTGAAGAGAAAATATATGAAAGCATATGAAAGACAACTAGCCCTCGAAGCAAGCAGGAGCTGAAGATGGCTGCAGTACAAGCCTGGCAGAACATCACATGAAACGAAACTCAGCACCTGGCGATGTCTATGGGTCACAGACGTCAAGCACTCATTCCATGCAAAGTAGGCTATATTCGACAAAGTAATAAACATAACTACTTTAATTTATGTAATGAATACGTCAATATGTCCCACACATTATGCTGCCCTTAAATTTGGGGGGGGGGGGGGGTTGTATAAAAAGTGCAGTAATTTCTACATGGTGAAAGCAAAGAGTGTATATGGATGTGATTTTTTTTGTTATTCTTAACTGATGAAGAAAAATATAAATAAAATCACTCTTTCGAAAATAAAGCAAGCTTGTATTCTCTTACAAGTGTGGCTTCTTTCTTTTTACCCACTCCACCATAGGGACCAGACACAACACCCAGCAGCACATCTTTGTTTCGGTGAGACACGTCGATGCCTCCTAAGCTCTCACCTCCATTTTCCATGCAGTGTGTCTTTGTAGCACAGCATCAGAAAGCCCAAACTCTCCTACCTCAGCAGAGCCACACTGCTGGCGTTCAGCTTTAAAGAAATGCATCCCTTTGATCCCTACTTCTGTCTGCGAGCTTATTCAATGCACCAGCATCTCTGAATCTCTACTTGTGCGCCTTCAGCCATCGTTAATTTGGTGTCTTAAACAGTCAACAGTGCATTCATATGGGAGTTTTTCAGGGAGCACTGATTTTTTTTTTCCCCTAATGATGACGTAACCATAACAAAGTGTCATGGTTCATATCACTCAAAGCAAACATAATCTGCTCTATGCTGGCCCTTATGGAGAGGAAGTGCCAACACAGATCCAAACCATTAATTACACACTCTTAGCGGTTTGTGCTCTAAGACAGCAAATTTTGAAAGCAGAAATTCAACCACATTTTTTTGTGGGCACATATATTAGAACTGTCTCCTGAAGCAAGTCTTTCCTCCCCTATAGAATAAAACCCTAGTATAAGCATGGAAAGATCAGCACTTTTCAGAGGGGGGATCAGCAGCAACTATAAGAGCTCTCCTCAAGAAAGATATTGTACCGAAGGCATAAAAACAGGAAAATTTACATCAAGACTGAAACTCCCTTTTATAAAAGTACTACTAGCTGCTGGAGATTTTCTGGTGTGATCCAAAACCTGGAATCTGACAGTGAAAGCAAGGTGACTTCAAAGACCTAAACATGTGACAGATGACAGATATGGGTGTGTTTATTGTTGGCTGCAATCACGTGCTGTCCTTTTTTCTCTTTCCACTAGATTCAGACATTTAGCAAACAGGGAGACAAAGAGCACAGCAAGATAAATATGCAACACAAAGTTTAATGCTTCCAAATAGCCTATAATTTACTGGGTGCACGACAAAGACATGGCAAGAGGAATCATTCCAGCAGGTAAAGTCTAGTGGGGACAACTTCCAAAAAAGTTGTACCTGATCAAAACCTTTTCCCCTGTTGAACATGGAATAAATTACACTTGGGGGCAGTATACTGAATTTCCTTCTAAGAAGACTAATGTGTTATGTGTATAATACATACTCTGACAAAGCTCAGTCACAACCTGCTATTCCCCCCACCGTGGCTGACCAGAGAGCAAGCCAAGCTTCACCATGTTGTTACAAAAGTTCCACTGCACATTTAATACCATACAGGCAAGCAAGCAAGCACCTTCAATCTTCATTTAAAGCACTCATTGTGAGCAGTGTCAGGGCCTCCCACAGATCTAAATCATCATTCATCCACCAAACAGCTGGTCGTGTCACCATCCACTGAGTTATGAACCACATTACTGTACTCATTCTCATTCCATTTCCTGATGCCTCTACCACAGAGGAATGGCTCTCTCTGCTTAAAACCTTGTGAACTCAACAAACATTGTTTAGTTTTTTTTTGTTTTGTTTGTTTTGTTCTTTTATTATATCACAGTTATAGAAATGTGATGTTTAACGTGTGTGGTGTCTTCAGGAAAAGGCACAGCTGTGTGCTTCTGTGTGCTGACAGACCTCCAGTCACTGTAGACCTCGAAAAACAAACAGTGGTCAAAAGGGCGCTCTTGTAGCACTACCAATCTGGAATAACTTCACTCTCAGCATGTAACGCAACAACGCCTGTTCTTCTTGTTTCTAATTTTCCATTTCATAAAGTAACTCCACAGGAGAGAGGTTCCTTCATTATTTTTTTACCACAACAAACAGTTTCAGGTTAGTTTTCTCCGTAAATGGCCACATGCCACGACTGCTGGTGATCGCTGAAAACATCTCAGTGTGTGCACTGTGGTAACCCAATGCAGACCCATGACATCATGGCAGTATTTTGGACAGGGTTGCCCATGGGTTGGCAAGACGGCACAGAACCTCCTTGGAGGCTCTGGGTGTCTGGTTACAGTGATGACAGGGACCAGCGTGCCACACGATTGGGGGGAGATGGCTCCGGTTTCCCCCACGTCAGCAACAAATGGCTTGTGGGATTCCCCCACTCCAGCGGCCCATCACACAAAGCACTCCACCACCTCAACAGAGGCTGGGTATCACAGGGCTTACGTCACCTGACTCACTACTGGACTTAGATACAGTCGTCAGCCACAATGAAAACCAAAAAAAAAAGACTAATCAATCATATCTCGCAGCTGACGTCTGTCAACTTTGTAGCGAGACAAAGCAGAATTTACAGCTTCCCTGGTATAGCGAACAGCTAAGAACCGGGAGAAAGCCACAGTGAGCGTTGGGTTACTCTACAGTGCCGCGAGCAGTGTCAAGGATCCAGCCCTCAGCTCAGTAGCTAATGGGGTGGCTATACACAGCTGGTTTTCCCATGTTTTCAACAGGTTTTCAGTACTGAAATGACAGGTGTATTTATTGTCACAATGCAATAAAGTAGCGAAAGAAAGAAGACTCCGCAATGTATTTCTACACTCTTGCCTGAGGGGGAATATTGAATAAGGCCTTTGGAAATCATAGTCCGACACATTCATCTGATCTGATTTTTGGAAAAGATTCCTCTGAAGAGCAACAGATTCCTCTGACGAGCAGTTCTCACAAGGAAATCAGTCATCAGATGATGTGCTCATTGTAAAGACCTTTTTGATGACCACTGGTCTATTTGGCAGCATTTCATAATGGTTTAGGAAATGGGCTTGTTACACAAAGGTAGCAGGTTCAATTCCTGGATAAGGCACGGCTGTAGTGCCCCTGAGCAAGGTATTTAGCTTGAAGTGCTTCAGTGTATATTCAGCTAATTAATGGATACTATGTCAAAAAGTTCTGTCAGATAAGAGTGTCTGTTGCCTAAGAGCCAGTCATGTAAAATTCCACTAATATCCGTTGAGCCAACAACAGTGGTTTTTAATTGTATTTTTTTGTGTGTTTTACCTGTATTTTACCACCAAAAAAGAGGAAAAGTGTCAGTCTCTAACTGATAATCAAAAAACCCACAACAGATAGAAAACAAATTGTAGGACCATTACTGATAAAGTTTTCAGTCAGCCATGTTTTTTATACTGTATCCTAGGTTCTAATGATCACATGGTAAAATAAAAATATCACATAGTCACTGCAGCTTAAGTAATTGTGAGTTTTCATCCTGGATTTTCTAGTTAGTAGATAGTCGGCCAGTGCACATTTGCAGATTTATCAAAGTATCAGACGTGATTGGACCAACCTTTTTTCTGGAAATGAAGATAATGGTATATTGCACACTTACCAAGGTATTCCATCAATTGTTCTGCGGTTATGATCTCCATCATTGGGGGCATCTTCACCTACAAAGCACAGTTCATTTTTTTATGTAACAAAAGACATGAAAACAAGAAAAGAAGGTTAAAAGGCTAAATGAAGCCAGGACTCCAAGTTCAGGGGTGTCAGGCCTGAGCAGCAATGAAAATGAATGAAAATGTTTACTTCATACTTATACCGCAACACATGATCTGGCTATTCATCAATCAATACTTTACATTTGGATTACCAGTTCAGTGCTGAATATTAATAGACAAAAACAGGACGTAACTTGTACCTCCACACTGACTTACAAGATTCCTCTTTCGTTAAGTAAACATGGTGAGACTGTGTAAAACGTAGCCCTGAAATCGAGAGCAACAATGGGAGTAAAACATTTTCTGTTCAAACAAAACTGAGAATACCAAAACAGTCACAAGGCTGTTTGTGGGAAGAATAGAAATACATCTTGCAGGTCGAATTAGGGCCCTTGAGATACAGGGTGACCCAAAAACACATTATCGGCAGTTGCTGTGGATTAACATTCGTGGTATTAATAATAATACCCGAACTGACAGCTATATATTGCCTAGGTAGATTGTATAAAATTACATTCATTGATGTGATGACACTCCTTTAATTCATCAAGCTCGTCTTCTCGCCTCCTAACTGTGCGATTTCACTGACCACGTTTTGCTACCTCGCGTAACGGGATCACAGCAAACGTAAGGCTACTCACAATTGTACTACAGTGTAGCCTACTTAGTTATGCCAATTTTGCTATTGACAGGCAATACGACGTTTAAATTGTATACGCTAATATCTTCAGTTTTTGGAAATCGAATAGCATTTCTTTCTTCGTAATTAATCAGTCTGTTTAATCATGTCAGTTATTTACCTTCCATGCTAGCAAAAGGACATTCATAATTGCCAGCAAGGGGCACGGCCCGTTCTCGTTCTGGGTAATGATAGGCGTGTTTTCTTTCATCCATTTGATCCATTTAATGTGGTACATGGACTGGCCAGCGCCCCGGTCCTTCGCGCACGAGGCTTTAGCTCCATCAACCCCATAGTCGTCGCTTTGAAGAGCGTTTGCTATTACCCTGTCCTCTAATCCTTCGCTGTTGAGGTCGGAACTTGGACAAGAGTTTAGATTTGAGAAGGAGTCCAAAGAGTCAAAGCTCCGGGATTCACCTACAGGACTGGGGTCACTCCCACTCAGCGGCCCCTCGGACGCAATATGGTCGCTGGATATTATCTCCCCAGATTTTACGTTTCTCAAACTTGTTTCGTCCGCACACAGAATAGTCGGAGGCGATATAGTAGTCCGTCCCTGTGTCTTACAACCTGTTGTCTCAATATCAACATTTGCAGTCACTGTAGATTCTTTCATCCTAGAAGTGGAACCACAATCCATCTTGTTTTCCAACTTTGAGGTAGCACCACCATCATAGCCTGGAGTAAGGGGTAGTCTATGTCCCATTCCGTTGCTAAGTTGGTCTGCCGATTGCGACGTCCCCCCACATGCCTGCTTGTCTTTCAGTGCAGAATCGTACATTTCCGAAATAACTTCTGATTTATGGATGCAGGAGCAAGCATTGTCACTTGATGTCGGTGAAGATGCGCTACTGGTAACCAAAGTAACGTTATTGAGCGCAGAAGGCTCACAGTTCCTGCAGCAATCAGTCGCTCCTTTCACCAGTCCTTGTGTTTTTGTGTCGCCCATTTCCCCTGTTATTATGGAACATGGCGCACCTCCACCAAGTTCACGGTGCAGGTTTGCATTTTTCTCCATGCCGATTCTCGGAGACGCTTTTTCCTATCTAGATAACAGCTTCAGCTTCGGTTGCAAAGACGCCATGACAGATCTACAGAAGTGACGTCACTACGAGTGGAACGCCTCTTCTTCAGGTCAAGGAAGGGCAATATCAACTAAAATGAGACTCTTACGATCGTTATTCTTTTCTTGAATGAAAGCTAAATTAATTATGTGGTGAAATCTATCTATTGTTTGTCATTTTAGAATGCATATCATGTAAGGTAGGTAGAGATAGCCTCAATAATTATTGTGCAGTTTTAGAAAGTCTTAGGATTTAGGAATAAATCAAGCAAGCAAGCACAACGAGTAGCATGCAACTATTTCACAATACTATGCAGCGGCTCGTGCTTTAGTGTTTGCTTGAAAAAGTAACGAAACGCTTGCTACATTGTTTTTTCATCATGAGCAGCGGTCATCAGCCATTTGAACACGTCATAGGGGCATTTGGAGGGAGATTACTTTCTTCATGCATTAGAAAAGTTAAACGTAATAAATCATAGTTCAAAATAAAATAGAATAAATAAAAATGGTGTTATACACCATACCAAAAAGAAAAAAACGACAAAAATCGTACTCAAGCCTACTGGAATATATTGGCACTAGAATCTAAAACAAAATAGCTAGGCTATCATTTGTTATGAAGGTTTCATCGGATGCAATATCATGTGTAATATTATTATTTTAAAAAGTGCAGGCAGTTCTCAGCTGGGTTATATTCGGTAGCCAAAGCACATGTGTGGATTGTTTTGAGTAGGATGTGGGAATGTCGTGCCTAAACTACAGTACCGTTCTATTCCGCCAAGGGGCGGACACCGCACGGCAAAGTAGCCTGTGCACATTCCTCGGTAGAATATTGAAATACGATAATAGATTTTTTTTTTTTAACTTAAAGATATGTCATTATGCTCATTTCACATACCAACTGTCCATTCATTCTTCAAATTCGGTGTTGATCAAATGTTCACTGAAGAGTAAAAAGTGCCAAAGGCATTTGAGGCAAGAGATTCATCTTTGTGCCTATAGAAATACGATATATTTCCTGTCAGTTGTACGGATTTGCTGCTCATTAAAGTAAAGGTCTGTCTCTTCGCATGACAGGGCAATAAAGTTAATGGTTAACATAAATAGTTACATACAATGGAAAGGCATATAAATTGCTTATTAAACGTAAATGATGGCGCATTTCTTCAATGCTGCAATCGCATCTAAAGAAATAAAAGAGAAATGTAGTATAAACTAAAGAATGAAGACTTATAGCATACGTAATATTGCGATGGTGGCATAACGGGAAAATAAATAAAATATCCGGATTATTTGAGTGTTTTTTTATTTTTATTTTTCAAATTATATCTACAAGCCTTGTTACAAATAATGGGAGAGCAATGACCCTTCAAATAAATTTACGCACAGATCGGTGTTGTGACTGTGGGTGGGGGAGGAAACCAATCCTCTGCCTGCGCCTGACGTCAGGCCGTTGGAGACAAGCAGCGAAGGGCCGTAGAGTAGACCCAGGACGCAGCCATAAACACAGGGCGACTGCGCCTTTAAGAGGTGGAAAGCGAAACAATAAACCGCTCTGTGTCAATGTGCTAACAATGAATTTAATCGATATGATTTTGATAAAACTCTTCTTTTTATTTTACTGCATAAGACGTACTGGAGGTAAGTTATATCATGCACATTTAGCTTTCAAAAGTGTTTGATGGCAAGCCAGCTAGCTAACGTGAGCTGATCTGATAAAGAAACCGGAGAGGATGGAGCGGTTGACTGTTTCAGGCAAAGGGAGCCAGAGCAGCTTTCAGGCTATGTGGCTGGTTAGCTAGCGAAGGTACTTCTGGGAATCTGCCAAGAACTGAGAAGTAAATCAAGAACATGCTCGGACGTCGTTTCCCCAGAGACGGCTAGCTACTTTACTATTCTGGCTAAAAAACGCATTTGCCTTGACTGAGTTCGACGTAGATCTTAGTTGGCTAACTATGGTCGCTGGATGGCTAGCTAGCTAAGTTCCGCGTTGTGGATAGAGATAGCTAGCTAACGTAGCTAGCTAGCTAGACAGCATATTCTTAATAAAGATGGAGGAGTTTTAGCTGGGTAACGAACTGGAGAATGCGATGACAATTGGTAACGTTATTCTAGCATATGATCGCTGGCATTGAAGTAACGTTAGACTAGCCCAATGTAATTGCGTTTTTTGTTCTTATGAACTCGAAGAAAAAAAATTGTTATTCATATGAAAGAGACTGTTTCTGATAATACATTTGACGTAAATGAGGCTGTGGATGTAGTTGGCTTGATAACTACTTTGTGTTTGCGATACAAAGAAATCGTAAGGTGTTCTCAGTGAAAGGGATTAGAGCTAATTGTGTGTTGACCGAGTGGTACTTGCTTGACAGATTCTGAGTAGTGCGTTAAGTCACAAGCACTTCTAGAGTTCAGTCTGTGAGCAAGCAGGAACCGCGAACACTTAGCTTAGACTAATTGATGTTTAGCGCAGAATGTAACCGCAGTGACATTTGCAAGAGGGTTGAAATAAAGACTTAATAATATGGATGTGAATTTACTGTCGCGAATTCAAGATCGCTTGTAAGATGGTTCTTTTTGTTCGAGTGCTTGCGTGCATTCTCTTCTCACAATCACGTTTGCTTAGTAATTAACAACAAGGTGGCTTCGTCTAATTACATTTTCTTTGCATGGCATTCAGCTATGAACATCTTACAAGCAAGCCCATAGTTTTTTGAGACTAAAATTTGTTAACCAAACGCATAAAAGCCAAAGGAAAGAAAGAACTGACATACGTGCTTTCGACTACGTGTAAGCTACGGAGAACATGACTGAAGGAACAAATGCCTGATGAACGCATTTTAATCTTGCAATAAAAACATCTCTTTTACCAATTTCAGAGAGAAACAGAGCTGGTAGCCACTATCATGTGGGAGATTGTTAAATTATGAAATGCTTTGTAAACAATAGCTATATTAGCCGAGACATAGTTTTGGAACCAGAGAATGGATAATCACCGGTATATCCTGTTCTGATTTGACTAACACATTGGCCGCAATATCGTTTTGCAATGAACAAATTTCCCAATATCGCCAGAGGTGTCCATCTTAATAAGAACCATGACTAAATGAAACGGGCAGGCGCAATACAGTTTGGCAATCAAGCAGTAAAGATACTTAATTCCCAGGTTTTAAAGAATTTACACAAGAGTACAAAGACAAAAAAGACAAACAAAAAACACACAAGAAAATCCATATGGAAAAATTTGGCATTTTGGACTGAATGCGTGCTTTTTGATAGGCGCTTTCATGGCGTTTCAAACTAATGGGCTTTTGATTTATAGAACTACAACTGATCGAGTGACATAAGTCTGCAACAAATGGTTCAGTAAAGTACACCAGATTAATAATTAATCAGATAATCCTAGTACTTAAGCAATTTTATGTCTTCAGGGTTGCCGGTCACAAATGACAAATGTGTTGTTACCACTAGCTGGCACCTTTACAATTACATTTATATGTAAATAAATTAGTACATTAATTGTGTGTGTATAATACTCACATGCACACACACACGCACACAGTAGTTGTGCTGCATTTCAGTTTCTTACACAGAATGCAGAAAAAATCAAGGAGATGTGTCAGAGAGCACTGGCAGTTCCAGGAAATGTTACTGCGTTTTTCTACGGAACAGCAGCTTGGCAGTTCAGAGCTCTGCGCTAAGTCTCCACACACATTTCCCTTCCTGTATCATCACTGCTAAAAGCCCAGAGGTGTTCTGTTGGAGGGCTTACCTTGCAAATGCTTGCAGGGTACAGCTGATCAAAGGAACCCGTTCGGAGTTGGTGGTGGGGGAGGGGGTCGGGAAATTGTCAAATTAAATATGTCTTCTTTAAAATCCTTTGAACTGGTTATATTACAGTCATAGAGATAGAACAGGGCGAGTATCAGGGGCTTTGAGGCAAAGCGAGTCTGGAACCATGGAGCAAGCTCATGCTCATAAGCGGAGCGACCAGAGGGAGCAAGCTCTTGCTATCAGTGTAAGCCTTGGTATGACAGATGATGCTTAGAAAACATATGAGCTCCTTCTGTCGTGTGAAAATTAGACTGAGAATGTAATTCAAAATGGGCTGATTTTCCAAAAAAAAAAAAAAAGCAGTAAAGTACTCTTTCAGAAAAATGGTATTAATTTTAAACCTTGAGATAGTCTCACTCACTGTGGCCTTCTGTAAGCGCTGTGATAGACATCCCGTCAGTTGCCCCCTCCCCATATATACATTTTGATCACCTGCTTCAGTGTCACGTTCTCTGTCTTTGGTACAAGCTGTAGGACAGTAATGCTGTAAGGTGTGTGGGTATGATGGTCATGTCTGAAATTCTCTTGACCTTTGTGGTTTTGGGCTAGAGGGATAATGTCTTCAGTCTGAGAATCAGTATCAGTATCAGTATCCGTGTGCTGTGAAACACAACTTTCATTTCTGTTTTATTGTTCACAGTATTTGAACTCTGGGCTGAAATTAATTGTGGCTTATGGCATGACACTCACCTGTTCTTTTTCTACATCACAAAGTAGCATCAACATGAATATCTTCTTTTTTAAAATATATTGTCATTGTTGTTGAGAACTGTTTTGCTAAATTTCTTTAACTGGGCAGTTGAAGTGGTGTAGTGAACTTGACACCTTTTTTCTTTAGATATTTGATAGAATAAGAATATCAGATTGAGATTGGAAGAGTTGGACTGGTAAACCAATATTTTTATAACAGTGGAAACACTAGCTGTATTACTATCTAAAGCAGCTTAAGGCATGATAAACATCTTAGTCATAAACAACGTAGAATGGAAAAAATGTGGCACCGAATGCTGTAATAATGAGGAGTGGAATGGTGAGTAAATGTCCCTTGTTTTGCTACGTGTTTATTTTTCATAGAAATAAGAGCTGGAGAATTTAGCCTTATTAGTGTGATAATATGACATCTCTCTTTATTTTTATTATTTTGCGGCCAATTATTGTAAAAAAAAAAAAACCCCACAAAATTAGGCTAATCTGTGGTATGTACTTGTGAGAAACAGAAGCCTATATTTGGAAATAAGCGAAACCTTTGTAGTTAAGACATTGGGCATTTCACTTTCCAGGTCTAAATTTATTTTAGTAGAATTTTTGGGGATGGCGGTTGGTGTTCTATCTGAAAATTGGGGCAGCATGTGCATTGATGGGGATATTGTCTGACATTCAGAGGGGTTTTCTTGCATGAAAAGGGTCTTTGGTGCTCCCCATCATAAGGCTGGGGTTAATTAATACATTATCAGGGGGCTTTATTGAGTTGGCAAATGAATCAAATTTTGACAAGTTTAATCATATGCTTTTGCATTTTTCCACTTTGGAGCTGGCAAGTTTTGCTTTGGTGCAAGCCAAAGATTTCTTTATGAAGGACAAATTCTGGCTCATTTAGGCTAAACATATCTTCTGATTCATGGGCCATACTGGTATCCAGAAGTGTTTCCTTTGAAATAGTTGGAGGTTCTTACATTCCCTAATAAGACTTTATGGCATATAACATTATTAATTAAGCTTGAAATGAAGCCTGTTTGAATCATCTATGCTTCTGACTCTGTTGCTTCTGTGTTATTTCAAACTGAGTTTAAATGGGATGAATTGGTGCAATATAAGCTGGAATGTAACAGATATATGCAAAATTACAAATTTGCACAACTTGAGTACCAGTTTAGCATTTGACTGCATTTGCCAGCGAAGAAGTTCACATGTGTCTATCAGACTGTAAATATAGAGCATACAGCTACTTCAAGGCTTCCAGCTCCAAATACTGGATGCCCTGGTCTGTGTGATTTCTTTTCAATGTGTTTTTAGAATGGTTGAATTCGACTTGAATTAATGGCTGATCCTCACTTAATAGCATTTTTAATCAAGCATGTTGAATTAATGTAGAACTTTTACAGATATGGATGGTTGTCAGCAACTTGTATGTAAGAGTTGTTAAAGCACGAGGATGTCCTCTGAAAGCCTGTAGGAATTGGCAAGGCAATGAATGATTTGGAAAGATACCTACAACCTTCTGTCACAGCGAAGGCTGTCAAGGAAACTATTCCAGGCCTCTGCAACTCGTTGCTGCCATAGTAACCTTTCTATATGAGTACCAAGATCCTGTACATACACAAACAGACGCAATATGGCTACACTCGATTATCCTGTACAGAAACAAAGGGATTTTCGGTTCAGGCAAACACAGCTAATCGGTTGGATAATGAGATGTAGGACAGAGCTGGATTGATATGAAGAACTAAGACTCTGGTCTTTGATTGGCTGATCTTGCGCAAATGGGTTCTGTCCTAATAGAGAATACAGATCCTCCAAGCTGGTGCTTCAGGGGGAGTCATATTTATTAATGTTGCAGCTCTGTCTCTGGTTGGGGAAAAAAACAGAGCCAGTCTGAAAAGACAGGTATGGAAATGAAACTTGTTGAGCTGGTCCCCCCTCCCCCCACTCCCGCTGTGCAATATTACACTGGCTTATGATCACACATTTAATAAAAAGGAAGCCTGTTCTGGGTGTGATATATGGATAATATGTTGCATATTTTTAGGTAATTAAACATGCTTTTCGGTTTTAAAATAATAGAAAAATAGCATAAGAAACATATTCGCAAGAGCATGTTTAGTGCTTTTTTGTTTTACATATTTGTATTTGATTTAAAATATAAGCTGTCTCTTGTAAAAAAAAATTAATTTGATGTGAAAGGGCTGCAAAAAGACCTGAAGGAATGCTCTTGGTTTTTCTTTTTTCTTTTTCAAAGCAGGGGATGCATGTTGAAAGCATGCTATATTCTGCAGTGGTAACAGCAGTACATGTCAAGAGTCGGAAATGAATTATTCATTCTGAAGCTAGAGGAGCCAGCTAATCTTTTCCTGCTGAGAAAGATGTTTTTAGAAGGTCTGAAACCGAAAGCTTATTTTAAAAGAAAGGGGAAAAGGCAGAGAAAGAAAATGTATTTTAATTGGCCACCCTGGCTCAGATCGTGTGCCTTTCACCTGTGACTCAGGGTGCCATTTCATCTTCCTCTTGCAAACAGCACGCTAGCTTGTTTCTCCCCATTAGCCAAATTTCCCAGCTGTTAACGTGTTGCATTAAAATTACATACAGCGTGCATATTCTTCCACATTTAATCCTCTTTAGCAACGCAGAAGGAGTAGTGGCTGGTTTTTTTATTTGGAAATTTCTGGTGTGATGCAGCTCCGTAGAAGAAATTGGCCATGTAAATTTGCTATTTTGTATTAAATTTGCTATATTATATTGTACTTGTATCATTATCTTGTAGCTTTGTAGTTGTCATGCCTCCTAGTTTGACTTAACATTACTCTCTGACCTAGCCTATGCTTACTGTGTGAACTGGACTCAACGTGTTCATGGCTATGAATTACTGTTAGCCTACATAATGAGTATTGTACCTTATCGGACCTGCGTTTTGTAGTTGTTCCAATGACCTTCGGTATGTGCCTATTGCACGTCGTTTTGGATTAAAGCGTCTGCCAAATAAATGTAATGTGCTAGCATGCTAGGGAGAGGGACACCCCCAAAATCTGCTGTGATGTGTCTGCTGTGATGTGGATTGAGGAGAAACCGAAACCAAGACCAGCCTGCCAATGTTCCCATTCTTCAGCTCTCCCCAGACGGTTTTATTAATGAACAAAATCATTCATTTTATGATCTTTACCACCTGATTTACAACCGTTGGGAGCGGTAGAGTATGCCATGTCCCTCCCTTTTTGTTTTGTGGAGTGCAGTCTTTTACACGTACAGTCAGCATAAAACTAGCATCCAATCAAAGTTGTAATATATAATACTGGCGTATTTTGAATGATGAACTATCCACCACCTACTAACAGATTCTGTTGAGCCCAGGACCAGCGGTAATGTGGTCCTTGCAGGGTCGTGTTCCACAGAAACAGGCTTTTCATTTCTGCCTGATGGGAACATCAGCTGTCTGGCCTGACGATCCTCAGAGTTCCTCAAGGACTGGCTGGGGTCCTGGTACTGCACAGGCTCTGTACGTGGTGGACGCGCTCCCAGAATTTCTCTGGTCTGTCCTTTAACTTAAACGTCTTTAGGGTAAGCCGCCTTAACCCACAACAGCACTGCGTCGGTCTCTGTGACCGAGACTACTCGTATTATTTAGGTAATAAGGGTTTGTTGCACCTTTGGTGTGGAGCGTATTCACCTCCCATTTACCTGGCTGTTTCGGCCAGGCTTTGTGAGCGGTAATTAAACGTGATGGATAGGCCACTATTACATTTCATGAGTCAAGTGGCAAGACCTGGACAGCAGCAAGCACAGAATGTCCAGGTTTAACGAGCAGTGACCCCATAAAGAAATGGCAGAATTTTGGCTTTACTTCCCCAGGAAAATCCTGTTGTCTCAACTGTCTCAGGCTGCGGTTGGGCAGTGTCAGTCCTGGAAGGACCTGCGTGTTGGTTTTTGTTTCCATCAATTACCCTGGCTAAATGAGCTAATTGCCTGTGTATGCCAACGCTTGTAGATTAGATCACAGTAAAAGGTTTCATGTAGGGACACAGGAACAGACTTTGGCTGTCATTCATGCATTCATGTCGTTTAAGAAATGTGGCTAAAATGGCCGATGGTGTAGGCTAAATGTTAGAGGTAATGAAGTAATCAAGGCCCGAAGTTGGCATGAAAACCAGAACTGGATACAGCCCTCATTGCCCACTTCAGATCTAAGGGTTAGTTAGCAGAACAACATTTTAAAATGTAATAAATCTGTTGGCAGCTTCTATTGGCCGAGCTTCCTGTTTGTCGAAACCGTTTCGCCCCAGTAATTGTCTAACCCGTAAATGAGCATCTTGTAGGGTGTGTAAATGTAAGCTTAGCCTCATGTTTTAAAGGGAAGTGCGCTGAATGGCTATGACACAACCAGGGTGTCACGTGACATTATACTGCACTTGCAACATAGTAATGGCATATTGACTTACTGCTTCAAAGTCTGCACTCTGAAAGGTCCATAGGTAAATTTGCCCCTGGGGACCTGTTGGCTGTGTTTGTATACAGGCTGGGTCATTTGACAGGAATACTGCCCTGTCAGCAACAAGAAATGTAAAACAGGAACATTTGTCCAGTTCTCTGAACCCAGACGAGACATTTCCTTAGGTCTGTCTGCTGGGAACTTTTGACTGGCAGAACTTTTTGTTGGCTCTCAATTGAAAGTGTAGTACCAGAAATTACTTCTTATCACCAGGAAGTGCAGGCAATGAGTATGTGTCATTTTACCGCAGGAGTTTCACAAACGCTAGAGTGAAGCGGCACGCCCTTTTTCAAACAGCTTCTTGATTTACATATTCATGTTGGAGCTTGGGTCACGTATGCACTTTGGCTATGGTTTATTAGTCTGATTTAGGTACTTCATGTTGATTTAAGATTCCTTACCCTAGCCACCTAGTAATCAGTACTGCTGCACATGGTAATTAAGTTAGCTGTCATTTATCATTTTAGTGCACAGGCTGAAACAGAAACCTGAGATTAGGTCTGTTGTCCACTTTTGTGCATTATTTTTTATTGAGTAGTTTTTTGGAGTTAAATTCTATATAAGCACTATGTCAGCAGTAATGGGTAAAAAGTAATTTACACCATACTTGTATAATAAATTCTACTGGACTTAATCCACTTGCAGAAATAAAAACATGCTGTCTCTGTGTTTACATGTTTGCAACGCAGGATAATGTAGCATGTAAAATGTCTGTGTAGAACACTCTCCTCCCATAGCTGTGTTTGTAAGGCTTGGTTCACAGTTCATTTTACTGTGTAGTACCTTGACTGCTTACATTTGCCAGAATGAATTTCAGTTTCCAGGATGAAATGAACAAACTCTAAACTGACACAAAATGGTTCCCGCATCATTCCTATTGTTGGGCCTAAACCTAAATCATATCTTAGAGTTAAACTAAATATCTTATTATTTTTCATCTGTTTTAGTATTGGTCTGTAGCAAAGAAGTGTTAGACCTGACAAGTGGCTGTTGAACAGTAGCATTTGTGGTCAGAGGTTCCGTTCCGTTCATACCTGTTTGTTCAAGAATTTCTTTTTCCTGGAGGGGTTTTGGCACAGAGAATTTTGAATGGCAGTCTGCCTATTGCCTGAGGCTGGTGATCCTGTGCAAGTCACTGGTGTCATGTTGTAGCTCCACCCATTCTGGTGATGATACCCAATTTTCCCATCACCAACTGAAGCTTTGGCCAGCAAATTGTCTGTCCAGTTTAGTTTACTTTCATTTCCATTGCAGGTGTGGTATATGTCAGCATTTAGCAGACACATTACATTACATTACATTCATTTGGCAGACGCTTTTATCCAAAGCGACGTACAAAAAAGTGCATTTCATGGTCGTAGACAACTACTAACACATTCATAGCAACTTACACAGATTACTTTTTAACATACATTTCATTTAATGCAGCTGGATATTTACTGAAGCCATTCAGAGTCAGTACCTTTTATCATTAATGCCATGAGTGGGAATTGATTTGTTTTATTTTTGCTTATTTCTTTCTGTACTAATAGTACTATAGTTGTCAAAGAAATGTCAACACTATACTGAGGTGGCTCTTAATAACCCCAGTATCCACTCTAATCAATCACCATAACCCCTGTTATAAGTACATTTAATCTTATAACACCATAGTTAACCATCACTGACATAAGATTGTGTAGAATGTGACGATAAGCACTGATAGCAGTGAAATAATACTGCATACCATGCCCAATGACGGTCCAGTTGCTATGAACTGGTTATAATGTTTATGTGTACTGTACTCGTGATGCGTTATATAGCCTAACGCTAATTAAGGTGTTGCGAATGCTGCACAAGATCAACATCAAATGCATTCATTTATCAGTCACTGATCCAGAGCAACTAAAGTGTCACCATGTCTCCCCAGCACAAACTTTTCCAGTGTTTCTGCTCCTGTTCCCTGTCTGTGTGCAGGAGATTCACATTCTGGCACAAAATGACACAGCAGGCTTACCACCTTGCTTTGTATTGCAAATCCCTCGCCCCCCCCCCCCCCCCCCCCCTCAGTTGACTGCATGTATTTTTCGCAACTAGAACAATTGCCCTCACAAAATTGCACAGCTCCCAGGTTGAACACAAAAGCCTGTTTGCTCAGAGGCGTCTGCCGTGGCCCCAGCCGATAACCGGAGGTGCGGCCTCCAATGCAGAGTCTGTGAAATTAATGGGCGACATTATTTCATGTGTCTGTAGCTAACGGTCTCCAGTCACTGTTGCTGTTCCCGGCCACTTTGTCAAAGCGGGTAGCGGTGGTCCCACGGCACACCTGGTCGTACGCGGCTGTGTCAGACAGGGCGCATCAGAGTGGAGCAGACGCAGTCTTCCGTCTTATAGGCCATAGAGTCATCTGACGCACTTCATTAACCCTGCCCGTAGTGTGTGATTCACAGCCGGCTCTGTCTCCACTTCCTTTCAGTAGAGCAAGGCTCTGTTTTTTTTCTCTCATAGCTTTAAATGCCTGTATGAGGGGAAACCTTGGTATATAGGCCTATATGCTTGCTTTTTTAATGACATTGAAACCTCTGATGGGCAGCCAAAGCACGGTTTTAAGTGAGAAAGTGTTTAAAGCTGTCAGGCAGTTCAGGCCTTGTGGGTGGTTGGTATACAAATATAAATAATTTTTTGCGTTGCCTCGAGCAACTGCAATTTGAGGCGTTCATTGATCGTGGTGGATTCACGGCGTGTCTGCTGTGTGCTGTGGCCGATATCTTTAAAGGGCCAGACTCCTTTTCTCAAATTCAGGAGAGTGAAGGAGAGGACTCTAGTGCTTAATCCTAGCGCTCTGTGATTATCCTAACGCCGGTGTGAGCAATGGTGCGTACAGGAAAAAACAAGTCCATTTGAAGTCCATATGAATGTGCACACTTTTTAAAAATTAAGTATTGGGCTTATAAAGATCGTGAAGATATTTCTTCCATTTCCTGGCCTGTTTCTGATTTGGCTTTGAACTCTAGCAGCTCTTCCTACTCTCTGTCCTTTGCCATCCGTTCCCTGTGGTAACCCTGGTTTCTGCGTAAGGGCTGTAGTAACCCCCCCACCCCCCGTTGGGATTGTCTTATGCAGCTGTGGGAAGTGTCATCTCGAGCTGTATGCAGCGTAGCAAGCTGTGTCGCCCTGGCCGAAGGCTCGCTGCATAATCGTTTGAGTTATGACCAGGAGAGGAGGCTGTGAATCTGAGGCGTGGGCAGCAGCTCCGTCAGCGCGATGGGGACATTCCAGCAGCTCTAATCATTGACAGGGAGGACGGGCACGACCGTCGGGGGCTGGAGGAGTTGGTCGATTGTGGATAATTGTGTAAAGGAACAGGAGGGTTCGGTGTGCCTTTTTCAGTTCTTTTTTTTTTACTGGAAATTATTGATCCTAAGTCCATTCTTTGGATTATTTTTCCTCTCAGTTTGAATTCCAGATAGATTACAGCAGAGACAATGAGCTCTTTCATCTAGCATTGCCCTCGCCTCCAGTTTAAAGAACAGTTGAAAGGAGCAGGACGTGGTCTGGGGATTTGGTCTGGAATGGAGACCCGTGGCCTCCTTGTGAGACTGAGAAGAGAGGATAATGATGATGAAGATGAGGATGGTCATGAGGCTGGATGGAGACGTGCATACAAACTGCATTCCATCATGCTTTGGCTCCAGGCCGATGTTTTTATATTAGAAATTTTTTTTATTTTGGGCTGTTTCAAATGCATTTTACAGCCAGTTCTTTGCGCCAGTGCACAATCATATCACATCTCAGAGCTTTCATTTTTAAACAACTTTTTACTCTTCCCCTGTGTTCCCAATGAGAAATTTCCACTTAAGCATTCTTAACCAATCCCCCATCACCATCCCATTCTGCCTGTCCTCCAAAACGGGGACATCATCAGCATTCCATCAGGGAGCCCCCCCCCCGCCCCCATGCATTCATTTCCATTACCACAGGTAGAAGCACCAGTTCCCAGTTAAACAAAGACTTATACAGGTTAAAGTCATGGGAGATTGATGACAGTATACAGGAAACAAAGGACCAGAAAGAAAGCCACATATTCAAGGTCTGAACAGTATTATCTTCAGAGTATGCAGGCCCGAGTTGCACCTGGAGGGCTTTCATATGGTAGCAGAGTTGTGGGAGGCTTATTAAATTGCAGGTAAACCACAGAGCATTCAGGGTTTTGCTCCGTTGTAATGAGATCTTTTAAGTTTTCTTTGAGGTTTTAGGCGTTTGATCTCAGCCAAGTATCTGTTCTAGGAGGAAAGAATACACCAATACACTGTGTACCAATCTGCACATTCTTGCTTTGTGCATAAAACCCCAGCATTGTCAAATGACAGATTCCTTACATAATGCACCAAAATCTGTACGAAGTGTATTGCAGCTGTATAGTGATTTGGTTCACGCCGATGTTCTCGGCTAATGTTGTTTGTGGCAGCATAACCTAGGAAGAATTTGCCTGTATTCCGGTTGAAATAACAATCAAAGCAAGAAATCTGGTATGCGTGCTTATAATATGTAACTGTCGGACAGCCTTGCTTGACTTCACACAAGCAATTCAGTGTGTGTGTTTATGAGACAACAACAACAATGAAGCAGACCTGCCAGGCTTAACTCTGTTTGTCCTTACTGATAACAAGCTGGTCCCTTGGGTGTAACGTTTAGGGATATCAGCGCTGTGCAGGCTGGAAGCCTGGATTCTCTGTCAGGGGGAGATCAATGTGGACGTGGGCTGTGTTAATGTTGCCATATGGCTTGTTTCGGCTGTGTCATCCTCCAGTACCGAGGAAGAGCGCCTCGTTCCTGCTGACTTCTGTCTTTAAGTGGAACTGTTGCATTGCAGAGAGGCGGTCTGCAATCACACTCTCTGTGCTCTGGCTATCCTCACGACACATCTGCAGCTCCCTTCTGTCGAGAGCTGCTTTGGCATCTTTGGTTTCTGTGAGCACGGATTCAGTAGCCTTCAGTAGCCCTATTTCTGTGAGCACACCCTCTGTAGCAGGATTTCTGTGAGCACACCTTCAGTAGCGCTATTTCTGTGAGCACACCCTCTGTAGCAGGGTTTCTGTGAGCACACCTTCAGTAGCGCTATTTCTGTGAGCACACCTTCAGTTGCACTGTTTCTGTGAGCACACCTTCAGTTGCACTCTTTCTGTGAGCACACCTTCAGTTGCACTCTTTCTGTGAGCACCCCTCACATAAATAGCTCTTTATGCACTGACACTGGGCAGCTTCTCTCGGGAGGTGTGAAGTAGGCTAAAGCTTGTCTTCCTGGTGATGTGTTATTATTTTAATGCGGAGTTATAGGCACAGTATGACCAGGTGCGATTGGTTCTTATAGAGAAATATACAGGTCAGTGTCACTTTTGAACAATGCAAGATTGCACCGAAACAGCCCCATTACAGCAGGGATGGGTTCTGCTGGCCCCCCACATGAACACAAAGTCCCTGTAAAAAGTTTATACATTGCTGTATTGATATAAACCCAAGAATCACAATGACATGATCTCAGTAAAAGAGTTACATTTATTGAGCATTCACAAATGCAGGGAAACCGAGACGGTGGCCACAGTTAAAATTTAGGGAACCTTTTATTCATGCTGTTTATTACCCCCAGAAATAGTATTTGTCAGTGTTGCATATAGAATCTATTTTCCATGGTGACATATTGAGCGCATTATCAGTGTTTCATACGGGCTGCATCGTGCTTTCCCTGCCGAGGATAATCTAGGAATGTTTGTACAGTGCAGCTCTAATGCCGTTATTCTAGTTCTGCAGGCGACGCTTTGCTGGAAATGCTGCCTGCTGTCATATTTTCCATTTGGTGATAGCTGGCCCCCTCATAAGCTTGGCTTCTGATGGCTAACACTGAATGCGATTCTGCCAAAAATATATTTGACAAGCGTTAACTTCTATGTGCATAAGACGTGCATTATTATGTCAGTGTGTAGGCCTATGCAGCTTAAACGATAGCTCTGCTAACTCACAGTAAATGTGTTTGTGCTGTTAAAGCAGCCCAGCTGGGTATGAACTTGCTTAAACTGCTGTCACCTTTGGTCTGATTCCTGTAATATTTTTACATGAGGCGGTGAGGAGTGGAGTGATGTTCAGGCTTGTGGTGCAGTAGGGGGCTGTGAGTGCACAGTTAGCTTGGCTGCGTCCTGTGTCACAGTGGAGGGAATGCTGGACAGAGCGCTCCTCATCTCGGGTAGCTGTGGGCCGTGCTGAGGCTGACTGCCAGTGCTACGCTCTTCAGCGCAGCGAAAGCTCCTCGAGTGTCACTGGTGCCTAATGGAGGCGATGGCCTGTGTCTAAGTCCCCGCTCGTCTACATGCAGGAGAGCAGAGGCGGACAGAGTCATGTGACTCCACACTCTGTCCCTGCTTCAGAGCAGAGGGGAGCAATGTGCTTCATCAACAGATGGGCTGATTGCAAACAGCTGATTCTGTAAGCCTGGGTGTCCAGAAAAACTAAGCCATTTTATCTGTCTCTACACAAGGGCACACACACACACACACACATATTTGAAGTTGTTGACTAGTTGAGGATACCTGGATGATAAGGCTTTTGTGGCCTGTTTATTTTTAACATGCAACAAGTAAATGTGTTTTTTCATAAAAGAAACTGCTGAAACCTTTTTTTTTTTTTTTTTTTTTTCCCTTTTGGACTTCACACTGAATTTTTTTCCTGCCGGTTTTACTGCAGATCTGTCCCGTCCAGATTCAGGGAGAAAAATGAACGCAAAAACAGATTTGATTTTTGAACAGAAGCCCCTGAGTGGTGGTAATTCTTTTACAGTACCGTTCTGCTGTTCTTACAAACATGTTTTTTCCTGTTCGTATTCAACAGACACTAAATTCGGTATAATGGAGTTTTTGTTTGTTGACTTGAGCTCTGCCATTTTCCATCTCCACATTTTAAGGTTCACTATTCACATTTAGTCCTTTCTTATTTCAGAGGGGATGAGTGTGGATGCACTGCTGCTTACAATTTTCTTTTTCTTCGAGCTTCTTATTCCATTCCTCCATTTTATCTCCCAATCTTCAGAGACGTGGCTCGTCTGCTCCTGCTTTGTCTTGTTGTGTATGCTGTGTAGTAGCCTCCTTGTGCAGAATAAGTGGTGGGGCTGGTCTTAGTCTTTTCACCCTTACTGATCCAACCAGTCCGCCATCGCCTGGGGCTTACCTGCCCTGTATGCTCAGTAAGGAGACCAGGTGACCCTCCCCCCCCCCCTCCTGGAGTGTTCAAATGCACCAAAAAGGATATGCTTTAAGATGGCCCAGTGAGGTGGGGACTTCAGTGATTTGGCTGTTGTCGACATTGCAATAATATGTGAGCGAAAGCCGCTATTTTAGTTTGTGTGCTAGGGAACTTATTCACTGTACAGTACAAGTGAAAGAGGTGCTGGTAACTAGCTTGGTGTAGCCTAGTTTGCTAGCTAGTATCTTGACTAATTATCTAAATTTCAATGTACTGCCTATGCAATACTCTGGTTAATACAGTCTGCTAAAATAGCCAGCTGCGTAATCACAGGTGCTCGCATTCCTCCATTTATTCTTTATATATTTACTTGTACATTTCCAAACAAGCACAAAAGTCTCTGGTCACTTGAGTATTGGAACTCATATTGCTCCATTGGGGCTTGTGTTGTTTCTGAAATAGGTAGTCCTCACATACAATACCTACGTAATTGGTGGTTGACTACTGGCTCCTGTCGCACTCTTCAGTGACTTATTCACTCCCAGGGGGGAGGCTTCGCGGTATTATCAGGAAGAAAACTCACACGGTCACCCCAGAATCTCTTGTCTCAATTCTATTGTGTAAAATCAGTGCTATCAAACTGTCAGGGGCAGGCTTTGTTTTGGGGGAAGTGTAAGACTGCACTCTGTGTTTGGGGAGGACTGGCCTCTCTAAGTGTCTTGCTACGTTGCTGTTCAGGATGTATTATTCCCAGGTTTAACGTGTCTGCTCTACAGGGCTGCCTCGAGGCTCTTAACCAGCTTCTGTCAGTCCCGCAGCGTGGTCTGTTTGGATTTCTGACAGACCGGTGACCTGACAAATTGGGCTAGCGGAAGTGGCGCTCCCCTCGCTAACACTTTCACAGCGCTCGTCCAGCCAGTCAGCCCAAAACCCGCAGCTGAGCTTCTGATTGAGCTGTGACAGGGAGGTCAGTTCTCCACTGGCAACATCATTTCAGTGGGCAGCTTCTACCGCCCGCACACTGGATCCACGGTCCACAGCTGTGTGTGTGCCTCCAGTCTACGCTGGTGGAAGAGGCATGTGTGGGGGGTCCCTGACCCACGGAGTAGAGTGCTCTTCCCAGTCTGACAAGTTCTTCCTCGTGTAGGTTTGTACAGAGGGCTGAGGTTATTTTTTTTATTTTTTTTATTTTTTATTTTATTGCTGTGGAAATGGTAAATCTTTATTAGCGGCTGTGTGGAAGCAGAGACTTCTGAGCTCATCTGATTCCTTGATGGACATTTGGTACTATTCTGGAGAGAATGCTGACATATTTGTACATATTGTACATATCCTGAAGTCCCACAATGGCCCAAATATCTTCTCATAATTTAGATTGTGTGTCTTTGCTGTGTTTGTGCCCTCCTGTACAGAATGCCCTGCTGCCCAGTTCATTACACCTGAAACTCAGCACTAATTACTGCACTGTGATTCTGCACATGCAAACCCGGTCCCTTACAATTCAGAATTGAAATTCTCTGCCATTATTCATACTTCAAAAAATGAGTTTGCAGCTTTGGGTCAGGTAGGGACTCGCTTCGTGATCTCATCTAGCTGGTGGAATGATGCCAGCTTTGGCAATCATGGCGCTGTTTTTACTATTTCTGCTTCTGACTCTTTCAGTTGCAAGTATTAGCCTAGTGCTTTAAGGACAGTGGAGAAGCATTTCTCATATGATCCAGACACCAGCACACACTCCATCCCACACTGTCTGTTGCCCTTCTCGTTGCTGTTTACTTTTTTAAAGGAATTCAAGCCTGAGATTTTCTGTTAATGAGAAGCATTAAGAACACGGTCTCTAGGCATAATTATGTCACCATAATCAGTGGGATCAGATCCCTTGCAGTGGCACGTTTCTTACATGTCACAGTCAGGGTGACCCACTTTAATGCTCCCACAGTCCAGCTGACAGGCTGGGATTCTGGGACAGTTTTGACAGTCTCTGACTGTAGGCTGCTGCTGCTGCAGGAGGCTTGTGTTATTTATTCATGCAGGTGGCTAACCCTGCCCTGTGCAATTAGCCTGCTGCGCTTTAGGGTCACCCAAGGGTGTTAAAGTGCACTGCTCATCTCTCTCTCTCCCTCTCTCTCTCTAGGTCTCTATGGGAACCCCCTGAGCAAGTACATCCAGCACTATGAAGGCCTGTCGTATGACACTGACGTTGTGCACAGCAAGCACCAGCGGGCCAAGAGAGCGGTCTCCCAGCAGGACCAGTTCCTGCACCTGGACTTCCACGCTCATGGAAGGTCAGTTTGCCTGCGTCTGCTGTTCAGCATCGTATGCCCTCAGCACCTATAGCGGTGGCTTTAACCTGGGGAGGGGGGTCCGATCGCGGACCTGGGGGGGAGGTTGTGTTTGCGGACCGGGGTGGTTGAGATTACGATCTCTGACCCCCTACCGTACCTCCGATTGGAAACTAAGGCTCTTTAGCAACAAAAAAAAAAATAGGATAAGCAATCCGTTGTGAACTGTAGTATTGTCACAGTGAAGAGTCTGAAAATCTTAAAGTCTCCCTTTGGAGTAGAACTGGGGTGATCAGAATATATACTGGGCCACCTTTTAAGTTTTTTCTGCAACGTGAACCCGCAGCTGTTTCACAACACTTTCAGTTTGTCGACGTTCTCTTCACAGTCATGCTCTGTGCGTTGGAGAAACTTCTGTCCTTCTGCTGTGTGAAGGACGACTTCCTCAGTTTCTCACTGTGCTGGACACACTCTGGACTAGAAAGATGAGTCTAGATGGGCAGTACAGCCTGTTGTCACCATCGGGCTCGTTTACATTCTCGCTCTATTATCTCTCGCTTCGATTGCATCGCACGATCGATAATGGGCTTTTCGTGGCGGCCCCGGACGTCTGAGGGATGGGTTTGGAAATGACTGTGCTGTTTCCTGTGTGTCTTCTCTGCAACTGCTGTTGAGTCAGACTTACTCGAAGTTCCGCTCCCCTCTCCAGGACCCACCTCCTCCAGCCCTCAGCTGTTTGTCAGATGCAGTTGGCTTGGATTAATGCAGAGGACAGTCTTCTGAGCTTTTTCCATTGGTGGCTGCTTGGTGCTTTCCTTGATATTTTTAATGAAATCTGACCCCAGTCGTAAAAAAAGGTTTGTCTGTATTCACATGGTGGATTTTTAATGAAAACAGTTTGCTGGTGTGAGATTGAAAACAGGCTCACTGGAATACTAATATACCAGCATGCTTCCTCTGGTGGTACAATGAGAATGCAGTGCACTTGATTCTGCCTTGTTTTTTCACTTTGATTGGAACTTCCCTGATTCTGGATCCGGAATCTGTTTTGTGCTTTGATTGGAACTCTGTGTTTTGCCTGTTTCGGGATTGGGAATTATTTTTGCGCTTCAGTTGGAACTCCATGCTTTCCCTGATTCGGGATCAGGAATCGGTTTTGCGCTTTGAATGGAAATCCATGTTTTTCCTGATTCTGGATCAAGAATCTGGAGTCAGAATGACAGACGGAGCCTCACATCCCCAGAGGCCCATTTCAGCTGGAATTGGCCACTTCAAATCCAGATAAATGCATTTTGCTGCACTGCTGTCTCAATAATAGCATTAGGCCTTCCCCACAGCTGCTCATTCTCCGGCCAACACGTGGCCCGCTGGCTTTCCCCTGGAGCTCGGCGTACTGGATTGAGGGGTGGCCGAGGCTGGGATCCGTGCGCTCGAGGGGCTCCTGCGTTCAAGCGCATCGGTTACATTCCAGCGCCGCTAACAACGTCAGCTGATCAGCTGAATGGAGCGGCTGAGTCAGCTGCCTTTCGGAAGCCCGTAAAACGAACAATGAACTTTTAGCGGGCAGGGGCAGTGGGTTAGCGAGCGTTAGCGACGGCGCAGAACTGCTGCCGCTAATCTTTGTGGGATGGCTGTCAAACATCCCCCAGGTAGATAAACTACACACACACGCGCGCTTGGTTAATTTAACAGCAGTAAAACTAGGAAGTTTAGGGATTGTAAAAGCGAATACATGTCTCCGCTAGTTCAGTCTGCGTTCATTCATTGATTTTTTCAATTTATTTTATTTTATTTTTTTCGTACCAAAACTTGTGATGATGTGATGGCGGTGTGATGTTATGGTTTATGAAAGTGCTGAAGGACTAATACATCTGTATTTTGAACAATAAAATGAATCTGTGCCATTAATAGAAACCAAGCTCTCAAACACATTTTTCATGCTGCACCGTGCAAGTGTGAAAATTTGTTGCTGCTGTTGTTTCATTTCAATACAATTCAGCGTTAATGTTAATGAACAAGCGTATTTCATTATAATTTGAATGGAATCCTAGGGAAAATATGTACGTATTTGAAAACAGTTTTTTCCCCGAATGCGCCAAGAACAATAAACCTGACACAACTTATGATTAAACTTAATAATAGAATCAGACAGCACATCTTTGTAAACAGTTGTTTTATTGTTTCTTTGTGAGTTTCATATATTCTGAAATAAGTAGGCCTACATGATGTGGGAAAGATTGAACGGGAGAGAGATGGATCGTAAATTTGAAGCGAGGTGCTTGTTTCATGCAAATACGTGCCTGCATAATGGCATGGGGGGCAGAAGTGAACTGGCTCGGGGCAGCTGTGAGGAGTGCCCCTCATCCAGGATGCGCTTTGCAGTTCCTGTTGCAGATAGTACATAATGTCTCGGCTGCTGTGCTCTTCTTTCCAAGCCACGGTCTTTCAATTGTTAACCTGCTGGAATCCCTCCTCACTGCGAAGTGCGGTTCTTTGCTCTGACAGGACTGTGGAACCCTGCGTGTGGGATTCTGTCGGGCTGCTCCTGTTGTCCTCCCCTGCTTCCGTGTTCCTTCTCGTCAGCGCTGGGCTATGCAGAGCTCGCCTTGCTTTACAGCTTCAGTCTGCACGGAGGGAACGTCGCTGCTTGTTTCGCTGGGGCGCGCACACAGCTGCAGACCCGGGGTTATCTGTGAAAGCCCACTCGGCAGATGGACATGGTTGGGCGTGTAGCGTTTCCTTCAGTGCGACTTCCGTAATGTTCTCCTTCAGTGCGTGCTCGGGGGCAGAATATCGCTCTCACATCTCTCAGCATTTCATTCAAAGCAGGGAGGGAAATGGGGGTAATGTTTTGTTATCACAGACAGAGAGAGAGAGAGAGATGGAGAGAGACCTTCTAAAGTGTACACACCCCGTGCCTCCAGGGAAGCTCTTGTCCGCGTTGGTCTGTTTCCGTGCTCGCGGTCTCTCTGAAGGGTGTGGTCTCTCCAGCGCCGCATTCTTTCCCGTGTGGGAGATAACTCCTGGACCCGTGTTCCTGGAAGGCTGTTAACCCTTCGCATTCTGTTCAGCTTCCTCAGCCAGCTTCCTCAGCACTGCTCCCTGCCGTTAGCTCATGTTATTGTGGCGACAAAGCAGTCCTTTCGAGCCGCTGTTTCAGAAGCATTCATTACAGCCATTCAGAAAATCTCATCGTTCATGTTGTGGAATATTTATACCCACGGATGACTGAATAAAGAGGGTCAGAGGGATACTAAACTGCCCTTACCTTTCCAGTCTGTCATCATTGTAGAAATGACAGTGAATCGCTCTCTCTCTCACACTCGCACGTGCACATACACACACACACACGCGTATGCAAATTCTAATTTTGCTGTATTGTGACTTCTGCTCAATTACTTTCCTGTCATTGTGCGATCAGGAGCTCTAGATGGGATATATGTTTGGAGTTGGTGTCCCTAGCTGTCACACTGACAGCCCATTTTCTGCCCCTTCTTCCATCTCTGTCCTCCCCCTCTCTTTCTCTCCCTCCCTCCCTCACTTCTTCTCCATGTATGAATGAAACATGCCCACAGTGTTTCTCCTTCGCTCTCCTTCTCTCTCTCCACTCTCTCTCTCTCTCTGTGTTTTGCGACCTTTCAGGCAGCGGGAGAAGGTGCAGGAATAGCATGTTGCGAATTCGCTCTTTTCACACTGCCTGCTTCGGGAACGGCGGGGTGTGAACGTGTGTGGGAGTCTGCGCGATTACTGTTGAAACATGATCATTGCCACAGCAACGGGGCTTGCCTGAGACGTTTGTAAGTGACGTGGAAGGCTTTTAAGGCTGCCTTGCGCGTTTGGCCCGACTGAGCCCTCCCAGGTGAAGATCTGACATGTTGATCTGACATGTTGCTTTAGTGACTGCCAAGATAAACAGGGTCAATGAGTAGGTTAGGAAGGGAGGTGTTTGGGTTGGTGACTTCCTGTCATTACTGAAGGTTTTCTAAACGGGTACAGTAAAGTCATCTGAGGTTAGAGTTAGTCAGTTTTTCGGGTTTTCGTTTGAACAAAATGTCACAGCAGTCCTTTTTTTCACAGTTCTGTTTCTAGCTAAAGATTAATATGCAGATATGTGCAGCCAAATAAGCTTTTGGTTATGGAAAGGACAATTGAATGTATTGTGTGTGCCAAGTAGTCTGGGAACAGGCACAACAGCCCACTGTGCCAATGACATTTAGACCCTTTTTTCCAGCGCCAGTGACCTTGAGCCAAGAGACCTTTTAGTACCAGTGATGGTATGAGTGTAATGCACTTTTTTTTCTCCCCACAAGGAGTGTGGAGTCTGCCTTCATTTTGTATTTGTTTTCTAGTTTATTCAGACAGATAGAAAACAGAGTGGGTAACTGAAGGGGTCACAGGTCAGAAGGTGCCTTGGATCGAACCACCGGCCCACGCAGGGGGCTCGTGCAGCTCAAGGCAGCTATCCTATGGACTGCGCCACCTCTCACCTAAAGTAACGCCTTCCTTACCTCGCTTACTGACACGCCAGTTAAAAAGCACTCCGAGGTTTCTGCTGCCGCGCCCTTAGATGGAGCGTGTTTCCTTTGTCAGCTCCCTCTAGAGGTCAGTTTGGGAAACACAGCAGGCTTTGCAACAGACTGGTTCAGATGTGGTGCAATCCTTCGCACCTGTATCAAGGAGGCAGCCATAATCGGGCGGGAGGGGGGGAGGGGTTTCGCTGTTTTGGAAACACTTCAAATAATTGACCTCATTTCGGTGCCATTGTCCATGTTCCCGTCCGCCGATGGGCAGTTAAGAGGTTTCCGCGAAGGCTTGCTCCCGCCGCCCCGCTGATTTACGGGCGGTGCTGTGTGTGAGCGTGAGACCAGGCTGCGTGCGCTGGGTGCGCGGTAATCCCCCTGACCCCGTCGCGTTCTGCACTGTGGCCCAGTAATTCACGCGGCGAGCGGGGCTAATGTCCAGGGGCGTGTACGGAGGTGTGTGTGTGTGTCAGCGTGAGTCACGCCGTCCGCTCCGCTCCTTCGGCGCTCTGTAATTGCAGCGTTTCGCGCTGGGCGTGAGATGGTGCAGTCCGAGCGGTGAACATTGTGTGACTTGTTGTTGCAGCTATTATGGTGATCAGGGGCTAAAATGATTTGTGCGGTATCTGCTAAACTGTGTCAGTAACATTTACAGAGCCAAGTATGACCTTTCTATGGAAAGTGGCATAGTAAATGCCAAACTTTTGTGAAAATGTTATTTTTTACTTATTTATTTTTTATTTTTTGTAAACTAATGTACATCTCAGCATTTCTGAAGTGCAGTCACCTGAAGCCTACACCCGTGATTGCTCCAGAGTGGGTGTGGGCCAAGTTGAGTCATTACTACCAAAAAACATGTGACGTGGTGGAGAAGGGTTTCTCCAGGTTAGGATAAATGACCAGAGGGCTTACATTGCCTGATCTCACACATCCTGTCATACGTCACCGTGTTTGGGCTGTGTTTTGTGTTTATACCAGGCTGGCCAGAATTAGCCGCTCTGCCTGGGCGGTGCCTCACGGCAGAGGTCAGCAGAGATGAAGCAGGGAGATGATCTGTGGAAGATAACAGGAGCTGCCGTGTGTGTGCGTGTGTGCGTGCGTGTGTGTGTGTGTGTGCGTGTGTGTGTGTGTGTAAACAGGACTGCAGGCTGGTCTTCAGCTGAAACGCCAGACCAACTGGACCTGTCACTCAGAGGTCACCGCGGTATTGATTGCTTCTCCTGCGGCTGTTTCCCACGCACAGGGACGCTGTGTGTGTGTGTGTGTTTTGTGTCTGTTTGCTTGTGTGTGTTTTGTGTGTGTGTGTGTGTGTGTGTGTGTGTGCGTATGTACATGTTTTGTGGGTGTGTGTGCATGTGTGTGTGCTTGTGTGTACGTGCGTCCGTGCGTGCATGTGCATGTCATAAGTGTGTGGTGTCTTTCATAGCCCAAATACTCTGCAGTGCTTGCAGTGTTCAGGTTCTGGTTCTGTCACTGGATTAGTGATTCATGGGGCTGCAGTGATGTTAGTGACCACTTCCCAGGAGTCTACAGTCAGGTGCTGGTGGAGCTGAGCCCCTGAGAAGCTCCACATTGCAGCTCTGGAGGAAGACCTCAGCTCTGAGCATGCTCAGTTGAGACATGAAAAACCGGTGCTTGCGCCCTAAGGACGCTGCCATAGCAGTCTTTATTATCACATCAGAATGAAAATCATTTTTCTACAGTTTTGCTTGAATGCTATATATGCTGCAGCCATTTTGCAGCATTTTACAGGAGCAGCAGTGTGTGACGTATTTTAGAATTGGTGTTATGCTGTACACGCTTAGTCATACTGCACTCAGACTGCCCAACCTTAGCATTAGCGCTCCAGATGGTCTGTACAGCACCCATTCAATTATGAAACAGTTTGCAGCATTTTGCTCATCCTGAAGGGAGCTGTGTTCTGCAAAAGCTAGGTTTGGTGAGGTGGAGAATGACATGGGTCAAGGGTCACCATATCCTAGAGCACCTCTCCTTTTGTATGTCTCACACAGTCTTTTTTTCCATCTCTTTATCTCAAATCTTTATCTTTCACTCTTTGGTCCCTTGAATCGCTGCTGTGCCTGAACTCTCACCATCTCTGTCTTCTTCTTTCTTTCTTTCTCACTCTCCCTCTCTCCAGAGCACAGGAAGCCATGGGTCTCTCTCTCCTTTCACTGCAGCTCTGAAACCCTCTTTATTCACATTTTCTCTGCTGTGGTACAGCAGGCTGCGCTCCCTGTCCTTGTGAATAATTCAGTCTCCAGTTATGCCTCTCAGCAGTGGCCGGCCGCAGGGGGTCCCCATATCCGTCGTGTAAGGTCACCCCCACGTTTACGGGGCGCACCCCTGTGGTTCTGCATCCGCGGTGACCCCCACGCGAGCGTCCTTCGCGATGGCGGACGGCCGTGGCGTTTGCGAGCACGGCGCTCTGCCGCAGCTCCATTAAATGTGAGCGATGCGATTGGCCGGCCTCCTCCGGCAGCTCAGACGCCTGGTCTGTAGAGCACAGCCTGTGTCTGAGCGTGGGAGCACACGGCTGTGTGGACGCTGGCGACCTGTGTGCTGTTTATACTAACTGAGGCGGCTCTGCTGACATGATGAGCCGTCCCAGGTGCGGGTGGGGGAGGGTAGAGACGGGTGTGACATCACTGGGTTGTGCAGGGACACGGTGCCCGGGGCGTGCGGTGGCGAGCTGGCCTGTCAGTCTTTCTCCGGGGTCCCAAACTGGGGTCTCAAACTGGGGTCCCGGGCCGTCCTCTGCAGAGTCATGCCTGCATACATAGATATATACAGATGTACATATCTAAAGTAGGTCCATTGTTTATGATGTACCAGGTGTGTCACTGAGCTGAACCATTGTGTGATGAACTGAAGTCGAACCGACCGAAATCCCAGCCCACCCCTCCAACACCCCCGCAGCCTGTGCTTATGAGCTGCCCCTCGGGGGCGCCGCTGGCATGACTGGCATGCCAGGCGATGAGTGAGGCGGGCACTTGAGCCCAGTGCCGTAGCAGCCCCTGTCCCCAGTGTCCTTTTCCCTCAAAGAGTCAAAAAAAAAAGGTTTCTGTGTTTTAAACCCATTGATTTAAATCAGCTTGAAACCGTACACATGCAGCATTTCAAACGAAACTTCAGCCCGTAGAGGGACCTGCCAGGGTTTCCTCAGGTGAAAGCCAATTTCACTTCAAAGCCACTCAATTTCTAAATTGTGCTCCTGCCGTGAATGTCTTCACCTCGGTAATTGTTTGTAGTGTTTGCAAAGTAACCGTGTCATTGCGTTTTATGCTGCGTTAAATGGTTTGGAAACACAGCAGGACCTCGCTTCTGAACCTCACTGCGCTCAAAATGGAGATTCTTGACCTGAACTCAGACACACCGAGGAGAAAAAGGTGCTCTGAATGAGGGTGTTGAAGCTTTGTGAATGTTTAACTAAACAGAAAGAGATTGCATTAAAAACTGTCTTTTCAGGCGATACTATATAACAGATCCTGAATCACAGCAGATTCACACTGGTGATTCACACTGCTCATGTATCTGTCCCTCAGAACTTGCCTGTTTGAATAGACTGTCCACGCACCCTTACACTGTGCAATGTATCCCATTGCCCACATAGTTTAAATGCCATCTCATTTCTCCACAGAGAGTGTGTGTTTGAATGGTGCCTGAGGACATTATGGGGTGTCTGCTGTGAAAGAGGGTTTTAAATTTTCTCAGAGAAGGAGAGTCACATAGCGTTCATGTGCTGCAGTCAATCGCCTCCATTGATTGCTTTCTGAAACAAGGGAACTAGGAGAAAACACAAGCGCGCGCACACACAGACACACGCGCACACGCACACACAAATGCATTTAATATCGTGTGACTGGATTATATGAGTCAGACGCTGAGTGTTCTGGAGCAGGCTGAGTGGCCAGTACACCAGCTGTTTTACATGGCTGAGCAGTGGGCTGCAGATATAGAGAGGGTGTTTTGTTTCTCTGCCCTGCCCTGTACCTGTGTGGCATAGTAATGTTTCTGTAATCACCTGCACTGTCCCTAATGGAGCCGAAACTGAATGATTGATGAAGCCACTTTGTTGACCAGGGAACACCTTCGCCAGCCACCGGCAGTCATTTCAGTACCAGTGTGTCTGCTTCGCTGGAGACCAAATGTGAGAGATTTAGCATGCGGATATGAGAAGTGTGTGCGTGTGTGCGTGTGTGCGTGCGTGTGTGCGTGCGTGCGTGCGTGCGTGCGTGCGTGCGTGCGTGCGTGCGTGCGTGCGTGCGTGCGTGCATGCGTGCGTCTCTATCACATATTCTAAATGGCTGCTATGCATACAAAGGTATGTACATAGCAAGGCTATGAATTGTGGATCTGATAGTAAAGGAACTATTACCATTATATCCACCTACTGTGGGAATGTACAAGCATTCCTGTGTCATTCATACCATGTTCAACCTGTGCAATAATGATACGGATCTATTCTACAATGTGTCTGCTAATACTCAAGATGCTGTTGTAGATGAGAAAAGCAGAGCAGTTCCTGTTTTGGAGGTGGGCTGTAGCTTTGATTCCAGTGTATAAGAGGCCTTCCCCACTAAGGTACTGAGGTATCAGCATCTGGTGTCAGCCCTTGAACATCTTGGTTATGGATGTAGATTTGTAGTATGTATATTTGGTAGCCTAGCAATGTCCACACTGCTGTTCTCATGTCGTTATTATGTACTGTGTCTCTACTGTTTATGTCCTTTGATGTTACTTTGGTATGTGGACATGAATAAAAGTATTAAAATGTGTGTGTGTGTGAGAGAGAGACACGAGTGATCTGAGCCTGTCTCAGATCTTGCTCTCCCTCTCTGGTCTCGTGGAATCACTGAGGGTACCCAAAACCGTAATTTAAGCATTAGGCTATCCTTTCTTGGCCTGCAATGCAAAGAGCCCGTGGGTGAATCCTGAGAACCCTTATTTAATGAAACTCAGTTATCATTGGGAAGAGAATCTGCGGCTTGTAGACAGGAAGCTCCGTGTGACTGAATTTGAGGGGGCAGCCTCACCCTGGGGGGTCAGTGGGGGGGTCCAAGTGGGGGCACGCTGGGTACATGACTGTAGAATCCCCCACCCCCAGGGCGAGAGCACGCATTCTGTTTTCACTGCCCCCTATTTATTGTTTGTGCTGTACGTCAGTGTCTTTGACTGACCAGTGCCTTTTTAAAACAGGCTTGTGTGGTGAAGGAACAGGGTGCTCCTGTTCTGTGTCTGCTGTTGTACTTTATATTTTCACTAAGAAAGGAGTACTGAACCGTTAAAGGAGAATCTCTTCAATAACAAATTTTCAATCTTTCCGTTGCTCCGGCCAGCAGAAATTGTGGGTATGTAGGTGGGTGTAGAGAGCCTGCTTGTTTTACTCTATACTCTGTTGCAGTTTGGATCTTATCCATGAAACTTTAGCTACTTGCACCTTCTTCAGTCTTAAACTTTCTGAGTGCCGCATTACAGCACATTTATAAATAATAGAGAAACATCTAGATTTTATGAAGGGTATTGGAGGAAAATGCATATTGTACAATATTGTTCTGAAAGAGTGGCCTTTTCAGTTTACTGTATGTTGAGTGATTTTTACTTTATGAGAGGGTCATAATTGGCTGCCTGCAGTTGGCTCTCTGTCTCTCTCTCTCTCCCTCTCCATTTTGAGATCCTCGGGTCTAAAGGATCTAGCTGCTGTAATAAGCCGTAACAATTCAAGGGCAACCTAAACAGTCACTGGACCATCTGAAACCAGGATGTGTTCATAATAACAGGCACAGGCCTGTTTCCCCTTCCCATTTGTCCACTTGTTTTCATTTACTTCCTGTTCTGCTGCATCCCACAATGCACCTCCCTGTCCACCCTCTCTGCAGGGTCAGGTAGTACAGGAAACCCCCCAACCCTGTATTGTTCTGAATGCTGTGAGTACAGTGACTTCCACCCCCCGCGGGGAGTGCAGACAGCATAGGGGTTACTGATGGGCTCAAACACTGCAGCTTTCATGAGTGAAAGTTTGTCCTTTCTGTGCAGCAAGGGCTCTCTCTCCATCACAGTCCTTTCCCACTCTTTCTTTCCATCACTCTCCTATCCCCCTCTTTCTCTCTCTCACTCTTCCCTTCTCAGAGCTAAGGCTGTTTGCCATGACGTTGTCAGCTCAGTCGGACCTCGAGTGCAGAGGTTGTACAGGATCCAGCTGGAGATGAGCTGATGAACAAAGATCTTATCAGAATCATTGTCAATTCATTAATTCAATAAAATATTTTTTTGCAAATTGATGTTCTCCCCGATGGTCTCCATTTCCCTCCCCAGCCTTACTTCTTCTTATTAGCAGATACCCATTCCTGGAAAAATAGCTGTGCGTAAAGAGTTGCGCGTGACTGAGTAGCTTAATCCGCTTTCTCTTTCTTTGTGGGAGTTCATCATGGAGAGTTGGTCTTGCTTGTGTATCCAGGGCAACAGCTGGTCAGCTGGTTCTGTGCACACGTCCCTAAAAGATCCAGTTCTGCACTGCTGGAAGCGCTTGGTGACCTTCCATAGCTTATAACTTGACCTTTGAAATGCATGTATGTGGACAGCAAATGCTTTGCTAAGGAGAAGATGTGTTGACCGTTTTGTGAAGCTCCATATGAGCCTGGTCATACTATGTGGGATTGGTATTACTGTCCACTTTAACGGTAAAGGGAACGCCAGCCCACAGCGGTGGATCAGTGCACATTTAATCAAACGTGACTGGTGTTCGGCCCGGAATGCGAAGACCCTCTCAGCCCAAGATATCACGCGGTAAATTCCTGCTATGTCACTCTTGGGCTGCGTGTGCTCCCGTAGATGGCATTACCTGGCCATTTGTCACTGTTCTGTGTGTAAATGGCTTTCCCCTCATTGTCCTCTACCTGCGCAGTGATGTATTTGGAACAGAAGGAGTAAAAATAGCCTGGATGTTGGAGGGGGGGTGGGGAGGAAGGGAAGGAGCGGGGGAGAGAGGGGAGGGGAATAAATAAGGTCCGATACAGATCAGGGGGATGGTGAAATGCTGTGAATGTGGTTTTTTCTCAGGCTTTTGTCAGTACAGACCTGGCATCCTGCAGCCTGGCTTCTGTGCACGTGGTGCAGTTAAACTAGGCACCCAATAAAACATGGAGGCCCATGGAGACGGGGGTTACCCTGCTGATTAAACGGTAATTCCCCATTGTTTTGGCCGACTGCTCATCTGTCTGTTGGAGTACAGTATGGGTTGGATCCAGCCAGGTACGCCACTCTGATGCTGGGTTGGATCCAGGCCACTCTGATGCTGGGTTGGATCCAGGCCACTCTGATGCTGGGTTGGATCCTGGCCTCAGTGTGAACCTCTGCAGCTTCACACCCATGCTTCAGCCAGGCATGCCACTCCGATGCTGCGGTTGACGCCATCTTGAAGCGTTCTTGTGGCCCCAGTTAGCTGTGAGTTATTGTGTGGTAAATTCAACACAAGCTGAGGTAGTCGGCGCGCGTGCCTGGGCCTCTGGGAATCCTTGTTTACTGTAAACGATGAGTTATATTATTTTTTCCAGCAGCTCCATTAGTGCCCTTCTCCCCCTTCAGCAACCGAAAGGTTTAAGCCGCATTTATCCTGTTTTTCTCATTCGCACAGCATTCTGGGAAATGGCCCACTTTGTTCCTTTTTGTCTTTTTATTTTTTAAGCTGCACTTTTGTCACAATGTCACGAGAAGTGATTCTCTCAGGTGGTGCCTGGAGTGTCAGTCAGCCTGGCTGGCAGGTCTTCCAGCCGCTAACCCGAGCCGTCGGGCTGTGAAAACGGTGCCACCGCCCGCCCTGGGCACGTTGCGCCTCTTTCACCCTGCGGAGGGCGACAGACGCGGAAACACGAGGCGTGTAATGACAACGCAGAGGCACCTCAGTGTGATTTCAGGATGCATGCGATAAGCCTGCGAAGCACAGAGTTAGCTAATCCCGTTGGGCTAACAGAGCTCGGGATCAGCATGTTCAACATTGTCACAAGAGACTGGTGCCAGTGTACCAGGACGTGTCTCACCAGCCAGTTATGAGGAGAACTTTTGCATGAGGTCATTTACCCCACCAGAAAACAGAACTTTAAAACAAGTGCTATTTAGTCGCCTACTCATGCCAATACATCAGTAAGGTATTAAAGGATCATAACTGTACATACCCTTCCTGATATTAATGTGTACTGTTTACAGTTTGGCGTGAAAGATTCCCACCCTTGAGTTTGATTCCTGGTTCATCCTGTATGTCATCCAGAGAGTGTTTCCTTGCCACTGTCATCTTGCTTTTGGGGGGTTTAGACCAGGGTACCCTGTGAAGCATATTGTAAACAAATTCTTTGTAAAAATAAAATTTGATTTATTAACAGTTGTGGGCACAGCCCTTGTGAACATGTAGTTGATTCTTGAAGCTCACTGTTGAAATGTCTGTAGGATTATGATTAATTGGATCTTTAAATTGAATTAATCATGTATTTGTATCATTTGCTATATAGCAGAACTTGTCCTGTTCACCTTGGCTGAATCTCATTCAGTTAGAATCTCTTTTTCATATGAAAAGGGGTGGCTAGGCATGTTATTCTGAATGAGATTATTCTAACAGAATGTTCCATGAACCCTAGACAGCTCATTAAATGGCTGTTGGCTCACGGCAGTTTGTTATCAGAACAAGAGACACCCCCGTGGGTAGGTAGGTAGCTCCTTGAGGAAAACCAAGTAGCCAGCCAGTACAGAGCCAGAGCACTAAGTAGCTTTTATTAAGATTCATGGCATATTAAATTGCAGGTTACTATTTGATGATTACTCCAGTTGCCCTTATTAATCCAATTACTTTGATTCTTGTTCCTGTTTGCAGCAAATTTTAGTGCTTTTTTTCGGGATTTCCTGTAATTCCAATGCCACACCACCTTCAGATGAAAGTTTTATTTGTTTCTGAACGGCCAGTTGGTCCCCCTCCCAGGTCTGGTGGAGTCGGTAATGGCCCATCTGGCTGGGAGTTTGGTGCGGATTACAGGTCGGCGTTCCATTTGCATTCCTCAGATGTTCTTTGCCAATGTTACTATGGGGGGAGGGCTTCAAATCTGCAAACAAACAGCAAAACTGTAAAAGACATCTGGATGGTTCTGTGGAGTCGTCTCTAAAGTGGGGTTTGGCTCTGAGGCTTAATGTTGGCTTCTAACCATTCTGCTTTTCTGTTGCTCTTACCCCGAAGGCCCTGTCTCTGTCTGTAAGCCTGTCTGCGTTCACCCTGCATGGAGGGGGTGGTAGCGCTGGGCCTGCTGGACTGTGGCCCCACTGCCGTGGGGGTTCCCTTGGCCCTTGGCCATTTGCGACTGGGGATTTTTGAAGGACCCCTGGGCCTTGCCCTTCCCCCGCAGAGGCCCCGCCCCCCTCAGGGAGTGAGGGGAGTGAGCCTGTTTGCTCTGCCAGGTTGGCAGTGGGATTCCTGTGGGAGCCCCATGCACAGGCAGCTATCTGGGCACTGTCACAGCACAGTGGGTGCTGCTCTCTCTCAAAGGACAAAGTTCTTTTTGCAGCACTTCTTTCAGGCAATGTTATGGTAAATGTAGGCTCAATGAGAACAACTGAAATTTTTCTTCGACTTTTATATTATTATCTTCTGCAGAGGGCCGAAAATGGCCACTGACTCACTTGTCATTGATTTTTGTCTTTGTTTCGTTCTTTTTTTATTAGACTTTTTGGGGACGGGGGAAGCGGAGAGACAAATGTCTTCATTGTTGATCCTAATGGTCTCTGATGTTAAAATGAAAAGCCAATTTCTCAGAGGGCAGATTGAAGCATTACGCCATCTTCCTTGTAGCCGGGCATGTTGAAGCTCTTCTTTCTTTATTATCATCCTGTTCCCTTCCCACCTTTCAGTCAGATTGAGTCTGATTTCCGATCTGTCTCGTGTCCCACGTGATTTACGTGGCTACGTTCATACGTGTCCTCACAGGCCAGAACCAGGGAACAGGCCTGTCACAGCAACCCCCCCCCCCCCCTCCCCCCCCCGGCTGCCACGTCACACTTTGCCCCCATGGCTTGTGGTAGCAGCGGGTATCAGCGGCAGTGCTGCTGGGATTGTTTATTTACACACCTTCACTCTTGTTCTCCTTTGTTCCCTCGCAGTTCGCTCAAGTAAATTCCTGTCAACAAACCCCAGTCAGTTGAAAAATGGCCTTGATTGCTCTCTTCCATTAGAAACCTGACAAGCGAACAGCAAAAGCCAGGCAGAGTGATTAAATCACAAGGATGTGCTCTCATGCCTCCACTCCTCACCTGGCAGTTTCCTCTAAGCCATCCAAGCGTGGTTTAAAAACTCCGCTATGTAAACAACCATAAAAAATAAATGGACGTTTTCTGGAATTGATAGCCTGGATTCAATCAAGGTTTGTCCTCCGCTTGAGGACGCAGCTTGAATAAATGCGAGTGTTCCGGTCTTCTTCAGCAGTACAGTTGGGCCTGTTAAGTGTGGGCGATTGGTGAACTCTCAATCTTCATCAGGTGAAGGTAAAAAAAATTTTTTTTTTTAAATAATAATAATTTTTAAAAACACTTCAATTTCATTGTAAACCAAAATGAAAGAAATTGTTGACTGAATCCAGGCCAATGTAGAATCTTGAGGAGAAGTTGATAAATCTTGTCAAAATACCGTTGTATCCACCACCAGAAGTGGTGCTTTTTTGTTTTGTGCACTTGTGAATATTCATAGTCTATGTCTAAAAACAGGATTATGCAAGATTAATGTGGCTTTTACAGGAACTGTTATCGAGTGTTTTTCAGTCAGATTTACTCAGTCTTTTACACAGAAATGTCCATAATTTTACTCTTTAAAATTGTGGTCTATCAATGGGTATAAAGGAATGACTGGGTATCAATGTATGAATTCCTTCAGTGGAAAATAAGCAGTCAGAATGAGGGTGGAAGAATCTTCATCTTTCTTCAAAGTCCTGTGTGTCAACAGAAACATCCCTTCTGTTTTACACCAATTTCTTGCACATTAATTGGATTAAAAATGTACTAAATGTAAGTGTAATGGATTTGTGATCCATGCTAGGATGCACTTGAATGAAAGGCTGGTCACTTGTGGCTAATTTTAGTGTTCACTGGAATTAGCTAATTATTTAGCAGTTGGGCATGTGCATTAAGAACCTGAATCTTAATAAAGCCATCATACCGAAAGATGTGAGCTGTAAAGTCGCTTATGGGAATGTGCATGCCGGATTCTAACAGAATGTTCCACTTGATCGTACATTTAATATATTCTGCCAGCCATGTCCCCTATAAAACCCTGACTTGGGCACAATGTGCTGAATCATTGTTTACATTTTGATAAATAAATGATGGAGGGAGTGCACCATCTTCTGTGTTCTCTGTTGATTTGCACCTTGTTAATAGCTGGCTGTGTATCTTCTCATTAACAAATGTGCTCCCTGTACCTGCGATGGCGCACCACAGTTCACAAGAGGTCTTGCCAAAAGCCGCTGCCAAGCACTAATGCAGTGGCTATTTTCGGCCAGGCTACCTTAATAAAATACCTTACCTAATAAAAATAAATCAGTGCTCTTTGATCGGAACCGAAGGATTTCCGGTTTGGGTGGAAAGATTGATGGAAACGTGGCCTACCCGTCATTGGGCACCTGTTGAAGCGTAGCTCCAGTCAGCCTCTCCACATGAAGTGCATTGTGCTGATTGAGCATGTCCTCCGGGGGGCGCTGGTGAGGGAGGAGTGTGGGGAGGAATCCCTCTCCTGGGGCGAGAGAGACTAAATGGGCGTAACGCGTCTGAGGGAGCGAGAACGGAGACGAGCGGTCCGACCATCGGCCCGACCGGCGGCTCCTCCGTATGCGCCGACACGCACAGGCCGCTCGGGACGCGGCGCCGGTTAAAACTCCTCTCTGATTCCCGCCTGCCGGCACACCTCTACCGCACCGCCTGCCGCGTTAAGGGCTTCTCTTAAACCGTCTGTCCGGTCAAGGGCTCCTGTGGTGTTTCACCGTGCTTCTGAAACGTGCAGTCGAAGCAGAATGAGGCTTCGGTTGGGACTTGGTTTTGAGAAAAAACACCTTGTACCCACAATTCTGCTCATAGCAACATGGAGCATATCGCTCGTGTTTTATCTTTTTAAGCACGTAAGATTTACCTTTTGTCTATAATACAGAGGTATACTAACCCTGGCAAATAACTACATAGGAGCATGGTGAGAAGAACTTTGAGTACTTTCTTTCATTTCTTTCTTATCAGATTATTCTTTAAATTGCTGCCAGGTACTGTGTGTGAGGGTGTTAGGCTTTTCCCTGATGAATGTGTCGATTTTTGTTCTTTTTCAGAAATCAATGATGAATGTGCCACACTCTCTCTGCTGCCATTAATGTTAATGGCACTGCCTCGTCGATAATTTTGAGCATCGCTGACCCACATTTTGCCGTTGCCTTTAGAAACATCAGGTTTTTCCTTTTTTCCTTATTTCCTTAGTCCCAGCGGCAGAGCCGCGTTGTCTTCATCGGGCTTTCTTGAGCGACGGAGGGAGTCGGGCCCTGTGAGAGGCTGGATGCCAGCGTGCTCGCCCATCCGCTGCTTGAAATCCAATTACAGGGAGAAAATTGTGCGCGGCGCGGGTTTTTCGGGGCTGCCGTTAATCACAGGGCTGAAGGTGCCCTCGGTAACCTCGGTAACCTCGGCGGTCCGGCCTGGCGACACTTGAACCGCCGACGCCCGCCTCACGGCATTCTGTGACCCGTGAGCGCTCTCCGCAATCAAAAGAACGTTTAGCAGGCGTCGTTACTCAGAATGGGAATGACATATTCTGGGTAATTAATGAAGTCCGTTAGATTTAGTAATTACTCAACAGACCACGGCAATGCATCACTCAGGACTCAAACCCACAACTTTCTGGTTACAGTTTATTCCGTGTAAATAGAATCTTTCCTCCCTTGATCTCAAACCACCATCAGTGTGCAACATCCAGTTGGGTGGTGCTTAGTAAAGATTTGCACCGGACCACTCCCCCATTCATCGGTGAAGATGAGGTGGTTAAGGTTAGGAGTTATGATTGAAGGCCTGATTTCCTGAACGTAAAGAGACAAAGGTACATACCTGCTCAGGGGTCTGTATGGAAGCCAGTATACTTTGATGCATGCTGACATTTAGGAAAACATAATAATGGCCATAAAAATAGGAAAAGAGCAAAAAGGTGAACTCAAAATATCTTGGTTACACAACCATCCTGAGGCTCGAACAGAATGTACTAACTCTGTGTGTTTGTTTCCCTCCCAGGTATTTCAATCTCCGAATGAAGAGGGACGCCTCCCTGTTTGCAGAGGATTTTAAGCTGGAAGTGTCGGGGGAAGAGACGCATTACGATACCTCTCACATCTACAGCGGAGAAATCTATGGTGAGCCTTACAATTGCTCCTGGAATGGCCTTGGCATTGCAACGGTGAAGATGGTTACTAGGGAAACGGATTGCTGTCCTTTCTTTCTTTCTGTGTGTGCGCGGTGTGTGTGTGTGTGTGTGTGTGAGAATTAGTTAAGTAATCCTATGAAAAATTAAAACCTCAGCCCTTCCGCTGCTGGAATGTGAAAAGGAGCGAATGTGTGTGCGTGCGTGCCTTCACGTGTGTGTGTGTGTGTGTATTTCAGAAGAGTGGCGATGGATGTCTCTTTCAGAAATAAGTTGCTAATTATAGTAACTGTGTTGGCAGGATGTCCCATCGGCTGTGACCTGCACTGCCCCTCTCTCTCCCTCCCCCCCTCCTGCCCCTCTCTCTCCCCCCTGTCCTGCCCCTGTCTCTCCCTCCCCCACCCCCCACCCTCCATCCTGCCCCCCCCCCCCTCTGAGAAGCGTTTTCAGGCCCCCGCACTCAGATTAAAGCTGTGGGCGGCATTAGTCTCCAGGTGCCCTTTCTCCACAGCCGCGTCTTTTGTCTCTGTTCGCACTCGTTTATTAAGTTTACCCCCCGTCTGTGTCTCTCCTTTGTCCTCTGCCTCCTCCTCATCCTCGCTCCGGGGATCCTCGCCCACCGGAGTTCTCTCTGTAGCGGCATCTGTGGCGTTGGCGTGTCTGCCACGCGGATATCCCCGGCGAGGTGGACGCATTGAACCTCCCGCCCACCGCTGCCCTCGCTTCCAGATTAAAGGCGCTTCGTCTGTCCTGTTTGGGGCCCCGTCGTGCCCCCAAGCGCCCCCTGCTGGATGGGGCTTTAATACTGAGCTGGTGGTACTGACACGGACGCAGCCCTCGGCTCTGATGTTGTCCTGGGGTGTTCATGCAGTGTGAGGCTAAGTGCAGTGAGCAGCTCCCCGCCCCCTCACGCTCACCTGCATGAGCTCTGCTGTCTTTGCTACTGTGCAGTAGGACACTATACATTTATTCATTTGTTTGTTTTATTTTTTAATTGGCTAAAGGGTGAATTCTGTTGTTATCCTTCTGCAAGCCCGATGATTTAGCTGCAGGGTACGGTGTGTTTTGGTCTGTCGGTGTTAGTCCATTTGTTTCCGCTTATGGATACGCAGGTTAATGCTGGCTTTATTTAACAGTTCTGTATCCAGGGAAGCTGGAGAGCTGAAGTGATGTGACCTTTCTGTTGGGCACATTACATTCACATGCAGGGCGGCACTAAAAATGTGTTGTGTCACTGCACTACAAGTTTCACTCAACCCTTCACGTACTTTATGATGTTTTTGTTATTCAGCACAGTTAAATCGTCGACATGCCACAGCACAGCTGATGTAAATTATCCATGCTCATTTTGGTCATTTGTAAATTCAGAGAATTCGTTTTCAGTTCAGTTTTCATTTAGAGTGCTCACAAACTCTACAACACGCACTGTCAGGTTGCCAGAGCATGATGTGTTCTACAGCTGATTTAATATCTGATACTGTGGATGAAATCTAAAGGACATCGCTGACCTAATCCACCTGTATAGTGCCTTCTGTGGTTAAGTAAATGTTGGCTAACCAGCTAGCTCTACCTTAATTCACCTAGTCCACAGCATGCCCATTGCTAATGCTGTACAGAGCTGCCATAATATAGATCATTAACATTAATGCGTTTGCTGAATCTACATGGTCTCTTTGAATTTCAACTCTGAATTTAAGCGGTTTATCTTTGATAGATTAGCCAGTAATCTGATTCAGTTTTATGGTCTTTAATCAAGAACTTGGTAAGTAGAACCAGGTGTCTTTGTGCTGGGCCAAAACAAATACCTGCACCCACACCGGCCCTTTTTGGATAAGATTGTAAACCCCTGATTTAAGCCATTCCCAGAGACTCACACTGCCTAGTGCTGTGATTGGCTCGTCGAAAGGACAGCATCCTCCTCCTGCTCCAGAGTGAACTACTGCAAAACAAAATTAAATAAAACAACAGCAGTGGAATACCTTTCCGAATTCTGTCTCACACTCTGGGCAACAGTACGAGGCACGTACATATGCACATCAACTACGCCCTCAGCAGCAGTCTACCAGTCTGGATACCAGTCTGAGAGTCTGGGAAAAAAGCTGTGTTTATTACTTAAGTGGATGTTTGGCGAATGCGGGAGCCCCTGTGTTTCAGTAGGTCTGTAGACGGCGCAGTTGGAATTTAAGTGCGTTTCTTTGGCTGAGTGGATTAATGTTTCAGTTGCTGAGAATCAGATGCATTAAAATTCTGTGTTGTATCCTCTTTTCCCTCAGAAAGGTAAATATTAAACCGTGTGAAGCTGGTAATTGAGGGTGGAACTCTGAAGATGATGTTTGGAAACCGTGGCCGCTCCCCGTCGCTGTGCATATTTATTCAGAGCTGCAGTGTGAGCGCGCTCTGTTTGAGAGCCTCACTGCTCCTGCCCTGTGGGTCAGTTAGACGCAGAGGTCATTTTTTAATGTTTGTGTGCCCCTCTTACCAGAGTAGTGTGAAGCATCCTGGTGTCTGTCTGACTTCCTGTGTGTATGGCGTGTGCGTGCGTCTGTGTGAGGTGATAGACGCTCTGACTTCCTGTTTGTGTGTGTGCGTGTGTGTTTGTGCACGTGCATCTGTACGGGGTGATAGACGCTCTGAGTTCCTGTGTTTGCGTGTGCGTGTGTGTGTGTGTGTGTGTGTGTGTGTGTGTGTGTGCGCGCACATGCATACAGATGCAGTCTTTTTTTCAGCTCAGGGAGCTTATTCTGTGCTGGGAGATAAGTAGAAGTTAAAGCAGAGAAGATGGGAACAGCAGCAGGATTCCATCTGTAATTCCAGCTCAGGGCTGGACTGGAGATTTGCTAACCTTCTGAGTACAATTCCACTAACCCCGGTCTCTCTGTCTCACACACACACTCAAACACACATGCCCACACACACACACACACACACACACACACACACATACATGCAAACACACACAGGAAATTAGAAGTAAATCATTGACTGTACCAAATGTTCCTCAGACAGTATGTCCATATGGAGAGATGAGGACTTGACAAAGTAAAAAACACACAGGGCAGCAGCTCCTGGATGAGTGTACTTGACCTTCCTCACCCATTTCCAACTGCCCTCAGTGCCATAGCATATTTTTCTTCTGTTCATATTTGTGCACGCGCACAAATGAGTGAATGACCTCAGTGTTATAAGCAGGTTTTGCGGTGCTCATTTAAGTTGTTATGACTGTTTTATTACATGTTCTGACTCGGGGTGTGTTTTTGACTCCAGGGTGCTTCCTCCAGAGGGAGAGTGTTATCTTTGTCCATTTAGTTGTTGCTAAATGCATTTCGAAAAGTAGCCGAGAGCTTAGAACCCAGGAGGTAGTCTTTGCCGGAGCCCAGCCGAGCATCCGCTTAAAAAAAAAAAGAACAAAAAAAAAACAGACCCTTTGTTTTTCTTATTGAGATATGTGCTCTGTGTAAGAATATTTTCCAGCTGAATAATGATAACGACCCTAAGCAATGTTTCTGTGTAAGACCATAGGGCAGTATGAAAAGACTAGCCTCTGCTGCTTTCTCTCTCTCTCTCTCTCAGCGATGAAAGCTGGTCTCTGCTCAGTATGCGAGCGCAGTGTCATTGCGATGTCTGACAAAGCTCCTCGAGTGTGCGATGAAGGCTGAGAGAGGGCAAAGCACGTGCTGACAGTCCGATTATCTACCTCGGTCGAGAACAGACAGCGCTCAATGACTCGGGCTTTTATGGATCTGTATATTTCCATCTGGATGGAAAAAATTGTGATGAGAAAAGCATTTCACAGGCCCAAGAGACATTTTGGCAGTTACTAGCCAAGAGAAGCAGGGATGTGGGATGGGGGTGGTGGTGGACAGTAAGTTTATAGGTGGAACAGAGTAGCATTCATGTGCTACACAAGGCACAAGTCTGGAAGAGCATCTACTCATTCTCATTTGCATGTGATGCTGGTGTGTAGCGGTGGGGTAAATACTGACTGTGAGACATACAGTACAGCTTACTCACATTGTTACTTTGGACTGGCTATAGAATTCCTTGAAAGGATCTCTGGTGATTGAATAGCATGACACTGTGCCTGGGCTGTGTCTGAAGATGCAAGGCTTTAATTAGACTGTTCCTGAAGATAGAAGGCTTTGATTGGACAGTGCCTGAAGATGAAAGGCTTTGATTGGACAGTGCCTGAAGATATGAGGCTTTGATTGGACAGTGCCTGAAGATGCAAGGCTTCTCTCCCCCTCTGTTCATTCTTAGCAGCTGTACAGAAAGCTCTGAAATCCAGACCAGTGGCACATCAGTCACAGTCCCCTTCTTGGATCTTCCTTAGAATTGGTGATCTGGTTTTGATTCTGTCTGTTACAGTGTGTTAGATGCAGATACAGACAGAATTATAGCAGACTAAAAGGCGGGGTAGGCTTTTGCGGGATTGCCTTGGGGTTGCCTCGTTAGGCTGATGCCGTGACGAGAACTTTAATAGACTTTCTGAAAGTTTCCCCAACACCAAATATAAATGCTTTCCTTAAATGTCTTGGTATTGCAAGAGAATTGTGAGTAGACGTGAGCATGTCTGCTAATATGAATATTATCTTTATTGGATTAACATCTGCCTTTACAGTTCAGTTCCAGTGTCCTTATTTCCTTCTCTTGCGTTATAGATTTATTGTGTTTCCATGTTTTCTGTATTTCTCATTAATTGTTTAGCTTTTGTTAACTGATTGAAACAATGGTGGTATGAGCTAGAGAAGGAGCTACGTGGTGGGTTTAGAGCTCCTCTGGTTAGTCTACACTCAACTGACAAAGGAAAAGTTCTCGGCAACAGTGAACCTTTGGCCTTAAAGAGGCATGTGTATTTCTGCATTTTTTTTTCTTTCTTTTTTTTTGTTTGTTTATTTGTTGGATTCTTTAACACCACACTGCCTACTTCATCACATTTTTGCCTCCAGCCAATCAACACTGTCCTTACAGTATCTGAAACATGCTCAGGGTGTACTTAGCTCTACTGCAAAAAAAAGTGCTTTTATTTAAATGACCTGCTATGGTTTGATTATCACTGACAATACAGAACTGAAGAAAGTAATTATCATGGAGATCTGCAGGTCAGTGGGGAAGTGTGTGGGGGAGTTGTGGTGTATGAAAACAGAATAGGAATGAGTTCTGCTTCCAGACATCTTAATTTTTTCATCTGTCTTCTGGAAAAACACGCTGTTCTAACTGTCCTTTTTAAATGGGACGATCCTCAAAGGACAGCGCCCCCACTTCGGTCCCCAGCGCTGTCGGGACCGCAAGGTCACCTCCGACCCCTGACCCCTGACCCCTGACCCCTGACCCCCCGTCTTGTCTCCGCGCAGGTGAGCAGGGCAGCCTGAGCCACGGCTCCATTGTGGACGGGAGGTTCGAGGGCTTCATCCAGACCCACAGGGGCACCTTCTACGTGGAGCCCTCGGAGAGGTACCTGAAGGACCGGGACGTCCCGTTCCACTCGGTCATCTACCACGAGGACGACATCGGTGAGCCCGCCCCCTGGCCCCTCGGAGCTCTCTGTGCGACCTGCTCGTGACGCAATGCCGCTGTGCTCGCAGCTGAGGAGACTGACTGTGGAAGATTGCTTCTGCTGCTATTTCTCTTGTTTTTATGCGCCAGTGTGACCATTGATCGCTCTGATCCCACATTGAATGCTCATTCTTTTGATTCCCGTAATGTTGTGCGGTTGGTATCATATCGTTTGTGTAGGCCTTCCATGAGTAGAGACTGCTGCCACTAATTCCACTCAGTGTTCAACTGCCATTAGGAAATGGGAGGAATACCGCACTTCCTGTTCTAGAAAGCATATGGGATCTTCTTACAGGGAGAGAATTATTTTGATTATTATGTTGGTGCTGCTGTTATTGTTGTGAGTGGGATATGTTCTTATGTTATGGCAACCTTTTTTCTGCTCTTTATAGGCATTCTTATTTTTAGTTTCAAGCACCCTTGTGTTTTTTGAGTTGAATAAGTGTCAGTTCCCTTCGTGTAGAATCAGCAGTGTGGAGAGCTTCTCATGTGAAGCAGTCCATTTGTTGCTCCAGGGCTTTCACACACTGCCACCACTGTGTCGGAAAGGAAGTGAAGTAATCCATCCTTCCTGACACACCTTACAATAGCATTTAAATGTCCTTACTGCTCTGGCTGCTAAACTGCAAAATATTAGCCACGGTTGCAGAATTTGATCAAATGATGTCAAGAGAGGAGACCAAAAACACATTTATGCAGATACACACACACGTGTACATATTTACCACACAGGATGTCTGTGTGTGTGTGTATTTTTTTGTTGTGTCTCTGTGTAGTGGTATTTCTGTCTTGCATGCTATTGATGTTGCTGCTATCAAGCTTGTTTCTCATTCGGCCATAATTTGATTATTAATCTGCACCATGGTTAGACTCTGTCTGCGGCTTTCAAAGCTCCTGTGTGTTGTTTTTCTTTTCTCGTACGCTCCTCCTGAATTGACGTAACTGCTTGACGTAGACACTGCTATTATGAGCCTCGGAAAGCGGTCTGTCTTTTTTTCTGTACACCTTTCTCTCCCTTTCTCCCTCCGTCATGTCTCTTTCTTTGCGTGTCTGCTTTCTTTGATTTCTTTTAATGCCTTGACAAGACAAAATTGAGCAGTGTCATGTAAAATGACAAGACCTTTAATCCTGCTTATGTTGCCATTTTGTAAAGCAGGAAAATGCAGGCGACATTCACCCGTTCGATTGGTTTGACTAGCATCCAGGTTTCTTTCTAGTCTAATTAAGGAGGAGGACCATCTCAGGACTATGCAGTCCCATTAGCCGATGTGTCACCACATCCGCCTAGATAAAGGCCACCAGGCAAATGCCTTGTTTTGATTAATCACCCAGGCCTCGTCATTGGGTAGCCATAGATTCTGTGCTCTTTAGCACATCCATGTGGTGAGTGAGTGCCATTACACTGCATACACTGCAGTAGCATTCCTTCTGTGAAGGTCTGGCTCTGGTCGTCATGTTCATGCCAAAATTATTTAGGCTAATCATCACTTTGCTGGGGTAAAAACCAGGTGCAACTTATGCTTTCAAAAATATACATTAATACCTTAAGTAGACTCAAGTACGGTATGAAAAATATGCTTTGGATGTAAATACAACAGATGGCATTTGTCAGCAAGAAGAATTGAAACAGAGCAGAATCTGGCAGGCGGGTGTGTAGAGCTGTGCTTCAGTTCCTGCTGTTTATCAGTTCTGTTTACGCAGCTCAAGACAGAGAAATTCAATTCATTTGAACTTTACTGCCGAATCGATGGCTTTGAATATGGAGCGCAGGTTTTCCAGAGTAATTAGGGCTTCATTTGGTTGCCGTTTGTGAATAAATAATTGAATCGACAAATCCTCCCTAGGCCCTGCGATTCATTTCTGCCCCCTGTTGGGCTCATGAGTCTCTGGTCCTAATCTCAATAACCGCATATTCTGCTATGCTGAAACCTACATTAAAAGGGACATTTAAAAAAAAATCCTTTATCCTTTATTTAACCAGGACCTCTTTTACAAGGTAGACCTGGCCTAGACAACCACAGCAATAAAATATGCAGTACATCACCCATATAAACACATACGAACATACAGTACATGATTAAAAAAAGTGCTTGAATGAAACTAATACAGCATATTTTCAATGGGGTCTACAATAAAAATAAAATAAATAATATCTCTATAAAAAAAAACAAAAATTTTAACTGCAACATGTTTTTGGCATCTATTTTTTGACATAATGTCACACTATTATGTCAAAAAAAATAAAATACATAAACTTTTTTCTGCTATGTCTCAGGAGCGTATCAGAGGAGTCATTACTGATGCAAATAGAGGATTGGATGGAATAGATAGCATTAGACTCCTGTCTATGGAAGCCCCTGATTGGCTGAAAACAACAAGGAGCTCTGAGAGAATAAGACTTTGAAAAAAAATGAACCAAACCTTTTCTCACCCTGGCCCCGCCTTTGCCCATCTCCTTTTATGACCTTCCGCCATTTGCATGTCAGTATGGCGGCCTTCATGCAGCGACAAAGCGAGCTGTTTGGGTAGGCTAGACATGGAGGATATACTGCCAGTGATTAATTACATGGCCTTGGTCCTTATGTTCAGGGAATGCAGTGTTCACCATGGAGCAGTGACCCTGGCCAGACTACCCCCCCCCCCCCCCCTCGTCCCCCCCAACAGCCCACAGCCTGGGCGAGCTGCTGTGTGATGACTCATTATCTGTTCCCGTCCATGCAAATGAGCCGTGGTAATTTATTAGGGGCTGCCTGGTTTCGGGAATGTGGTCTTGGCCCGTCCCATTCCATTCTAACTTTCAGCGAAACCGCCTATAAATAGTTCCGAAAAACATTGTTGGCAGTCTGAATGTGTGAAGCAATAAAAGCAAACTTTTTTCACGTTCTTTTAGGAAAGAGTGTGATGTTTGAGAAGAGCAGCCTTGGAGTGGGGTTGGTGGGTATGATGATGGGGGGGGGGGTGAGAGTTTCCCCTGTGAAAGTGCGCATTGGTTTCTCTTGACCTTCCCACAGTCCTTTGCGTTTGTCGATAAAGGAAGGCCCATGCTGTTCTCTGGTGAGAGTGGCCCTCGGTCCACAGTGACACAGATGACCAGGTTATTCTGTTTGCTGCTTGCCGATCAGGGGCTGTCTGTATGAATGCCTATTGAGGGAAGCTGCAGAGCTGCCAGTACAGCTGTAAATGAGGGGTAGTCCGCAGGTTTTCATTGCAGCCACTTAACGGACTGAGTGCTGAACTGTTCAGTATCTCTTCCCCAGCCTCTACGGTGTTAAGCTGGAAAGCCTTGGTCTCCCAGTCCATTCTGTTCTGAAGTGGGCAGAGATATCATGTGACAGTACATCCTGTGCTTGAAGGCTTTGGTTTGAACAAAGCCGCTCACCTTCAAAAGTAAATACTTAGAAGACCATATTCAGGATGGTTCATGAACTGGTCTTGGTTTTTCAGTGCTGCATTCAGGTTGTTTTCTCATCGTATTACCTAAATCGGCACTGCTTGCAGAGAATGGAAGAATTCTCTGTGTTGAGCTCATTGTGTTTAAGAGTGGCTGTGTTGGGACCAGCGTCTGCACTACTGTCCCATTGTAAGCTTAGCTCCACAGGCCCGGTGAGCTTCTGTATTTTGGGGACGGAGGGGATGAGTGCACCAGTCTGTCCTCTCTGAGGGGGCCGGGCGGTCTCTGAGCCTTTCATCAGTGAGCTGTGGGGAGGGGGGGGTGGGCAGAGCCCCCCTGGGGAGGGACACAGAGGATGCCATCCCAAGGCGCTTGTTAAACCCCGCGCTGCCTCAAAGCCTTCCCTGAGTGACAGCGCTCAGTTTGGCGGTAATGGGGCTGCACGCACCGCGGAGCGACTGACGCCGTTTGAAGAGCAGCGGGATGCTGCGTGCGTAAACACAAGCCCCATGGCAACGCATCCTCCCCGTGCGCGGCCACTCGGACCGCGGCTCGCACCTCGCTGTTGCAGGGTGAACCCTGCAGGGGTCGCTAATGAGCAAGAGGAGACCTTTTAGCGCTCGCAGAAAGCACTTTGAAACCACTTAGGCTAATTAGCACACACTTAATCATCTCAATGCATCAACATCAACCTGTGAAAGTAAGACATTTATAAAATGACATTATAAAATGCTGGCAGGTGTGGTCTCGTATATAATAATCCCAGTAGCTCTGTTATCGCTGCCGCTGAGATCTCTTCATCACATTTTTCTTATCTCCTCTTCTTCGTCGCGGACAGC